>NC_063448.1:14484316-14806111 GCF_020379485.1 Brassica napus
TGCACCCTGTGCTTCTTTCTCTATATTTTAGTGGAAAAAAAAACTGAATAAAGTTTGTGAAACAATAGATTTACAGCTGAATGTTTCTCTGTATTATTAATCATAAAGTGTTTCCTTTATATAGGGAATTACAAGATAGATAAAAGAAAAGATTACAGATCATAAACATAAACGAAAAGGGAAATCCTAATCATACAATGAAAATAAAATTGAGTTTCCTTTTCTCATAAACCATGTAGCCGTCTCTCTCTCTCTAAGTCTCGCGGCCGTCGCCTCTTTCTCTAGGGTTGGGCCGTCTCTCTCTCTAAGTGTATGAACATCCATCAATTGATTTATAACACTTCCCCTTGGATGCCATAACCATACAGAGATTGTAATACGCTTAATGTTGCCTCATTAAAACCTTATCAGGAAAACCCAGTGGGACAAAACCATGATGAAGAAAAAAGATTACAACACGTACTACTCCCCCTGATGTGAACCTCAGTGGAGGTCTTTCAGCCTACGCATCCCAATCTGATGTGTGAGCTTCCTGAACGTGCAGGTCGGAAGTGCCTTAGTGAATAAATCGGCCGAGTTATCACTTGACCGTACTTGAGTTATCACTTGACCGTACTTGGATCACTTTGACCTCTCCGGTCTTTTGCAAATCGTGGATAAAGAAGAACTTAGGCAAAATATGCTTTGTCCTGTCCCCTTTGATATAACCATCTTTGAGCTGAGCAATGCAAGCCGCATTGTCCTCGAAGATAACAGTCGGCTCTTTGCACTCGACCATCCCACAATCTGATCTGATATGTTGGGTCATCGACCTCAACCAAACGACCTCGCGGCTGGCCTCATGAACGGCTAGTATTTCCGAATGATTGGATGATGTGGCCGCGATGATCTGTTTCATGGAACGCCATGATATGGTCGTACCTACATGTGTAAAGACATATCATGTCTGTGATCGAGTCTGATGTGGATCTGATAGATAACCAGCATCAGCAAAACCAACTAAACCATCTTTGTTATGGTTAGTATAATATAGACCCAAGTCTTTCGTTCCTTGCAGGTAACGAAGAACATGTTTTATCCCGTTCCAGTGCCTCTGGGTCGGACATGAGCTAAACCTAGATAGTACGTTCACGGTAAAGCTTATATCAGGCCGTGTGTGAGTTGCCAAGTACATTAAAGCTCCTATGGCACTGAGATATGGCATTTCGGGACCAAGGACATCCTCATCGTCCATCTTGGGACGGAAGGGATCAGTGTCCAGGCCGAGTGATCTCACGACCATGGGACTGGTCAGTGGATGGCAATCGGCCATATTAAACCTCTTGAGTACCTTTTCAGTGTATGCCATCTGATGCACAAGGATCCCATCATTTATGTACTCAAGTTGTAATCCCAAACAAAATTTTGTTTTCCCGAGATCTTTCATCTCAAATTCTTTCTTAAAGTATTCAACCGTTTGGGAAATCTCTCCAGAGGTTCCAAGGATGTTCAGATCATCAACATATACTGTTATGATCACGAACCCTTGATTTTCGAATTTCTTAATGAAAATACTTGGACTGATAGGGTCATTTCTATATCCCTCTTTTACTAGGTACTCACTGAGTCTATTGTACCACATCCGTCCGGATTGTTTCAGTCCATAAAGAGATTTATTCAACTTAATACAATGTTGTTCTCGAGAACTCTCTTTGTTTTTCAATTCTATACCTTCTGGGACTTTCATATAGATTTCATTATCTAGTGAACCATATAGGTATGCGGTTACAACATCCATTAACCGTAAATCTAGACCTTCTCTCACGGCCAGACTTATTAAAAATCTGAAGGTCGTAGCATCCACCACAGGGGAGTATGTCTCCTCATAGTCTATTACTGGTCTCTGTGAGAATCCTTGTGCAAAAAGTCGGGCTTTATACCTCACGACTTCACCATTCTCATTTCTTTTCCTCACAAAGACCCATTTGTATCCAACTGGTTTGATATCATGAGGTGTCCGGATTATTTGGCCAAATACACCTCTTTTTCTCAGTGATTCTAATTCCACTTTTATGACTTCTTTCCATTCAATCCAATCTGGTCGTTGCATGCATTCATATATAGACGTGGGTTCATGATCCTCATTATCCATAAGTTCAAGTGCTACTTCATAAGCAAATAAATCATCAATGTCGACATGTTTTCTGTTTCATTGTTTTCCAGACAAGACATAGTTTATTGAGATCTCATTATTATCTGGACCATCAGTACCATGAAGCAAGGCGTCCCAAGCAACATTATTTGGCACATCAGGGCCGGCCACATAAGTGGCATCAGGTCCGGCCATGTCTAAAGCCGTAGGGTTGGACGCGGCCACATCACGGGCTGGATCGGCCGCGGCCATGTCTGGTGTCTTATGAACCTCGGTTTCATTTTCTGCACCTTTCTTTGTTTTCCGAGGGTTCTTATCTTTGGAACCTATTGGTCTACCACGTTTTACACGTTGTCTAGACTCTGTAGTAACATGATTGTGTCCTTCTTGAACATCAATTCTTATTGGTGCATTAGTAACTGGTATGTATGACTTAGTCACACTTTTCGGGTCAGCAAAGGAATCTGGCAATTGATTAGCTAGCTTTTGTGAATGAATTATCTTTTGAACTTCTAGATCACATTCTTGAGTTCGAGGATCTTGCCAAGATATGGATGTTTGATTCCATGAGATTTCTTTTACCATTTTACTACTATCTCCCCCTAATGTTGGAAGTTCGGATTCATTGAAATGACAATCCGCGTATCTGGCCTTAAACAAATCACCCGTAGTTGGCTCAAGATACATTAAAATCATGGGGGAATCAAATCCAACGTATATCCCCATCTTCCTTTGAGGTCCCATCTTTGTTCTCTGTGGTGGAGCTATTGGAACACAAACGGCACAACCGAATGTCCTAAGATGGGATACGTCTGGCTCATGACCCGTAAGTAATTGTAATGGGGAATACTTATGTTCAATTGATGGCCTGATGCGTATGAGCTCAGCTGTGTGAAGGACCGCATGTCCCCACGCTGAGACCGGAAGTCTCGACCTCATGAGTAATGGTCGAGCTATGAGCTGTATGTGTTTTATAAATGATTCGGCCAAGCCGTTTTGTGTATGTACATGTGCCACGGAGTGTTCCACACTTACCCCCATGGACATACAATAATCATTAAATGCTTGGGAAGTGAACTCACCAGCATTATCAAGACGTATAATCTTTAAAGGAAAATCTGGAAAATGAGCTCGTAATCGAATTATCTGAGCAAGCAACCTGGCAAATGCCAAGTTTCTGGTCGACAGGAGACAAACATGCGAACATCTAGTGGACGCATCTATGAGGACCATGAAATATCGAAATGTCCCACAAGGTAGGTGAATTGGACCACAGATGTCTCCTTGAATTCTTTCCAGAAAGTTTATAATCTCCTTAGTGACTTTGACTGGTGATGGCCTAACGATTATTTTCCCTTGGGAACAAGCAACACAAGATAGGTGCTTAGGGATAATTCGTTTCTCTTTAAGAGGATGGCCGTTTGAGTTCAGGATCAATTTATGTATCATGGTCGAACCGGGATGGCCAAGCCGGTCGTGCCATAAAGTGAAGTTGTCGATTGCCTCTTTGTTAAAAGTGGCATTGGCCTCGATCATACTGACTTTAGCATGGTAAAGACCAGTAGATAGTGCGGGAATGGATTCTAAAACTTTCATATTGCCATGGACGATTTCAAAGATTTGAAGGGATTCTTTGTTTCCTTCGCCCGTGGTTTCAATATGAAAGCCATTTATTCGAATGTCTTTAAAGCTTAGTAAACTTCTCTTAGATTTGGGTGAATACAAGGCAAATAACAAATGTCGAAATCAATCTTCAGTCTTTAAGACAATATGAAGTTTCATAATCCATAAGATCGTCCTTCTCATGATTGAAGTCAAGTTCATCATCTTGATAAGTCATATGGTCTCATGATTCTTCCCTTTCAAACTCTCTTGATAGAGATCAACTAGATGCTTGGGAGTCCTACAAGTCTTAGCCCAATGATTACTCATTCCACACCTATGACACACAGATTAGTCGAGTGTTGAGGTTTGAAAGAAGATCCACGGCCGCGACCATGGCCTCTTCCAAATGAGCCACGATCACGTCCATGATCTCGTCCATTCTGATTCCCTCGTCTGCGGCCAAAGGAACTTCAGCCACGGTCACGTCCGTTTCTACTTCCTCGACCACGGCCATGATAGTCGTTTCTTTGGACATGGTGGGGATCTTTATTGTCCTCATTGGTGTGTGCTTCAGGTGGTGCTGCTGAGCCAACAGGTCTCATCTCACTGTTTCTCATTAATAATTCATTATTCTGCTCAGCAAGCAAGAGACAAGAAATAAGATCAGCATAGGTCTTAAAACCTTTCTCACGGTACTGTTGTTGTAACAGTACATTGCTTGTGTGGAAAGTGGAAAAGGTTTTCTCAAGCATATCCTCATCCGTAATACTTTCACCACAAAGTATTGGCCGGGTTGTACTCGTCCACGGACTTATAGTCTTGAATTCTTAGATCTCTCCAATCAGACCGAGCCTTAGGTCAGATCACCGTTCTCTGGTGATCATATCTCGATTTCAATTCGTTCCAAAGATCTAGTGGATTCTCAATGGTTAGATATTGATCCTTGAGACTCTCAGCTAGATGATGACGAATGATCAAGATGGCTCTGTAACGATCCTTCTCATTAGGATTACTGTTCTCGGTGATACATTCACTGAGACCCTTGGATTTCAGGATGATCTTAGCATCGAGCGCCCACTGAAGGTAATTGTCTCCAGATAGATTAAGGGCAGCGAAATCAAGGTTGTTGATTTTCGACATCTGAAATCATAGATTAATATTTTAGATCTTTGGTAATAGTTTTAAGTTTAAACGATTAGGGTTTTAGGTTCAAACAATCAAACAATGCCTCACGGCCAAGATCTATGCCTTACGGCCAATGAGTAAGCCGCACTGCCAAGTTAAGCCACACGGCTATGGATGCATTCGGTTCACTCTTATGCATTTAGTTTGTTATGTAATTGCAATCCTAACATGGTTTCTATCAGTTCATACATGATGCAATCAAAACACACAAACACTCGGCCAAGCAAAAGAACAAGCCACACGGCTATTTGATTTGATTCAATGCCATTCCTAGAATAAGTTATAAGTGTAATTGCAATTAATCAAAGTGATCAAGTTAAGGTATGAATGCAACAAGGCCGCACGGTCACGAGTATGATCAGATCTAGAACAATTAACCTAGAATGCAACAAGGCCACACGACCACAATTCAGATTCGATTTCAAAAGTAATCTAGACTAGGGTTTCAGTTTAAACAAGTCAAGCAATCTCAATTTATTCAGATTCAAGTTTAAACAATCTTAATTAATAGTTGTAGGTGATCAATCAATCAATCAAGATTCAATTTTAAACAATAAAAATCGATTTTTCAATTTTAGAGTTTTAGGAATTTGATTTGATCTTAGATCAAAGGAGTTTAATTTTGAGATTCAAAACCTTCAAGGTTCTGATTTTAATTGATCAATGGATCAAATCTCGATTTTTAGGGTTTGGATCGAACTTATAGAGCTTCGATTTACTCATAGGGGATTGATCTATTATCCTATGGCTTTCATCTTTTAGAGATTAGGTTTTTTAGGGTTTCAATCTTTACAAAACAGCCAAATTCGATTTCATGTTTTCAAAATTCGAATTACCTTTAGGTTTTGAAGATTGTAGAACCGGACCACCAAGAGAACCTCGAGCTGGACGATCGGACGCGAGCTGGAACGAGCTGGAACGGTCGCGTGCTGAGGCGTGAACTGGAACGGGACGCGTCTGATCGGGAACGCGAGCAGGCTGCTTCCTATCGGGTCGCGAGCTGGCTGATCGGGGAACGCGAGCTGCAGCTGTCCGGGATGCAAGCTGAGAACGGATGGGGTCGTCTGAGCTGAGATCGGATGGGGCTGAGACGGGAATGCTTGCTGGAACGAACGGGACTTGATCGGGTTAGGGTTTAGGTGCGATCAGATTAGGGTTAGATGGATCGCCGGCTAGTTTAGGGTTTAAGGGTTTTGCGATTTTGGCTCAGAGAGTTTTGAAACTATCGTGCTGATAACCTGTTGTGAAACAATAGATTTAGAGCTGAATGTTTCTGTGTATTATTAATCATAAAGTGTTCCCTTTATATAGGGGATTACAAGATAGATAAAAGGAAAGATTACAAGTCATAAACATAAAGAAAAATGGAAATCCTAATCATACAAGGAAAATGAAATTGAGTTTCCTTTTCTCCTAAACCATGTAGTCGTCTCTCTCTCTCTAAGTCTCGCGGCCGCTGCCTCTCTCTATAGGGTTGGGTCATCTCTCTCTAAGTGTATGGGCCGGTTATGGACCGGACCGGTTATGTACATCCATTAATTGATTTATAACAAATAATGACTTTTCTTTTAGATTTTTTTTTTCTGCATGGAACCATAATTCTCATTCTTTTTCTATCAACTATATAAAATTATATAAAAATTTGCGTTTGAACTTACATATTGATCCTTATAACATGAAAACACCAACACAGACGCAATTACGCAAATAAACAATCGTGGCCTAAGAACATGATTGTTGGGAAGTTCAGAGGCGGACCCACGTTATAGAATAGCGGGTCATCTGACACATGTTTAATTTTATATCTTTGTGTTTGTATAACAATTAATGGAAAAGTTTGTAGCTGACTTGGTCTTTTCCTTTACAGCTGACACACTTTTTTCCGGTTCAATTCCAGCCTCTTACATTTTTATTGTTTATTTTTTTCTATATGAATTATGTGACACCCCTTAAAATCAAACTTGGGTCCGCCACTGAAGAGGTTCTTAGGGTGGGGTTCTTAGCGGAATATAAGAACCCTACTTTAAGAACCCTCCCATAATCATGGTCTAAGTAGTTGTTCGGTTTCGTTCTCAGTTTAAAGTCTCATCATGCGCGTTTGTTATTTGAATGTGGTTTATAGAAGACAGTAATAATATTTACGTTTTCACCAAACGGAGCCAAACATTTCCATCTGCTTTTTTCGAACAACATTGCGTCTGCATGCGTTTTTCTTCATCTATCTCTCTCAGCTGTTCTATGTCTGAACTAGGAGACAGCTGTTATAACACTCTTATGGCAAAGATATCATTAAGACATTAATTTTCAAACTACCTAATTGCCTCTTTCTTTATACACTTTAGTACACTTGTCTCTCCATACGTGTGTCGACAAGTCAGTGAAGTCACACACATTACAGTACCTTATTAAAACCAGCCTATATATTTTTACTGTAAATTTACTCTCATTTCATGTATTTAAGCTTGATTTAGATTTCAGTGAACAAGGTTTGAATTTTCCTCTTCGTCCTTGCATAATAAATTAGATATATCCTCAAAGACCAATCAAAACTGTTGCATCAAACACCAACACTTTACAGCAAAACTCAATCTAATATCTGTGATTTATGTCTAGTCCAGCGATTGCATGTGATACCTATCCAACATGAGTTTTTTTTTCACTCAACAAAAGAAAAGAGGAAGAAGACAAAATAGCTACATTGTGTCTATATAAAGAACCATCCACAGCTTCTATTTTCACAAACTACTTCAAAACCGACAAGATGGAGAAGATGAAAGTGGTGGCTTTTGTTATGCTCATCTCTCTTATTCTGCTTTCTCAGGTAAAAATGATCAAAACATTTTTCAAGATTTAGCTTCTCTTTGTTGCAAACATACTAACTAAAAACACTGAGACGTTCTTGTCTGATTCTTTCACAGGTACTTGCAGATCTATCTTCATCCAGCAACGCTGAAACCTCCTCTGTTACTCAGGTAAAACTGACACAAACATTCCAAAGAGTAAAATAAATTCGGTTTGATTCGAGTAAATTTAACATTCATTCTCAAAAAAAAATCGGTTATTTGTGTTGCTTATAGATTCAGACGAACGAGGAGAACCAAGTGGAGGCATTTAAGAGGACATACCATCATCGTCCACCATTCAGTTAGTAACATTCTAAGTCTTCTTCTTTTATTTTGCCAAACGACGTTTTGATTAATGCATGAGACAAATATTTGCAGATTGTGGGTATGCGTGCGCGAGGAGATGCAGAGAGACGTCGAGGAAGAAAGTGTGTTACAGAGCTTGTGGAAGTTGCTGCGCCAAGTGCCAGTGCGTGCCGCCCGGAACCTCAGGCAACACAGCATCATGTCCTTGCTACGCTAATCTCCGTACTCACGGCAATAAGCTCAAGTGTCCTTGAGTCTAAAAAACCGCTATGTTACTTGCCCTGATCATCTATACTATGTTGTTGCTTCTTTAGTATCTTGTGTGAGCTTATTTCCCATTATGTTATTATCATTATTCAGAACATTGTATCAAAATTCCGAATAATAAGATGAGTGATTTTATTGTCAAGAGTTACAAAACAGAAAACAAGTTTCATATTCATAATAATAACACAAAATGTCCTTACAAAAATAACATAAGAGAGACGAGGGGGAGTTCTTGGTTTATTGGTTTTTCGTCACCGTTTCTTGGACTTAACCGCGACAACGCCTTTATAGAGCTTAACGCGATCCTTCAACGCATCACGTCGAGGCCGAGCCACCTTATTGTTGGGATCAAACAACAAAACCTCTTCAAACGCTTTCAACGCCAAAGGCAGCTCCTTCTTCTTCTCATAAGCATCTCCAAGGTTGTTCCAAGCCGTTACATAACCAGGCTGAATCTTCACCGCCATCTCAAACTGAGCGATTCCTTTGTCCAGTTTATCCTCTCGGACATAACTCACTCCAAGAGCGTTGTAGACCTGTCTCGAGAATTGTACTCATCATTTGTACTTGCTGGAAACAGTGCGTGCTTGTGTGTGTAAATTTGTATTATTACCTGAGCAAGATCTTGATCGTCACCGTCCCATTTCTGGATAGCTTGAAGCAAGAACTTGTTGGCTGCAGGATAAAATTTGCGTCTCAGCATCACTGCACCTAGCTCAAAGAGCTCTGTTGCACTTGCATCCCCGCTCCTAACTTGCTCCTTCAGATTATTCAGACAAATACAACAACCATATAAAACAGTTTTGATCAGTCTAATAACAGTGGTTTGCTAAAAACATTCGAGAGACATCAAATACTATTTCATCAGTTCTCTACTGGTCTTCCATCATCTGATGTATCTTACTCTAACACAAAGGTTAATACTTGGGATCACAATCAATACCTGTAGTTCTTTGGCAGAGAGGTCAAGCTCTCTGCGGACAAGTACTTGACGAATCACATAGAAAGTACCAACTCCGAGCAAACCCAGTAGCAACAGCAAGTAAGAAAGCTGAATACCTAATTCAAACAACTCTCCAACTTCGTAAACCGGTTCATGCTTCACAATTTCTGCAGCTGCTGCCAGCTGTGGATAAGCAGAGACCATCAACAAGCTCTGGCCCAGCAGAAAGGTAGATCCTTTGCTTGCTAGCTTCTTCAAAGAAGGTAAGCCTCTAGCAGCAAGTTCTGCAGATCGAATAGCCAAAGTCCTTCCATGTATCTGCCTTCATCCACAAGTTTTACAAAACATGGAGGAAGATTAGCCAATGAATTCTCTAATATTGCAATAAAGTCAGATTCTTTGAGAGAAATTTGGAGTCTTTACCTGTAAAGAAATCGTTTTGGGATGGAACTTGAGCGACACAGAGGAAGAAGAAGGGAGAATCTGAGAATGGTGGAGGTAGAGGCGGTGAATGGGTGGAGACGATGAAGATAGCGTATGGAGAAGCATGTTCGATGAGATCATAAAGGTCCCGATGAGATTACTCTGAAAGTTTGAAATCCACGAGTGTGCGTGTTTGTTGTGTGTGTGTGTGTGTGGTGAGGAAGATGAAGATAAGGCCCACCCACGTTACTCTTCGGGTTTCCGGGTTTACCCCGCCCGGACTCTCTCTCTCTCTCCTTATTAAAATTTTAATCTGCACATTTTATTTATTTTTTTTAGAAAAATTCTTTAGGATAGCATTTTTTAATTTTTTGTTACCAAAATAGCCATTAATAAAAAAAAATGACCAAAATTTTTTTTATTAAAAAGGTAAAATTGTATTTTTACCCTAAAGTTAAAAATGTACTTTTACCTTAGGGTTAACTAATCTATACTTATAGTTTAGAGTTAAGGAGTGGAGTTTTGGGGATAGTGTTTCAAATTTTAAAAAATAAAAAATAAATTTTAAAAATTTCAAAATAAAAAAGGTATTTTAGTCATTTTCATTTTCGTAGGTTATTTTTATGACAAAAACTTAAAAAAAGTTATTCTAGAGAATTGCCCTTATTTTTATCCTCTATAAATTAAAAATCAAAGTGTTTATTATCTTTTTGTGCTCTATTTTTTTTTGTAGTGTGAAAACTATATTGCAACAATAGAATCAGCTTTACAATCAGATTGCGTCCTGAACTGATGGTGGTCTATACCTGACTAACGTTATTAATAAGACACTAGTTATAGGTTTTAATCCGAATATTAAATTCAGATCTGCAGATCAGGAGCTCGTGAAGAATTAATGTACTAAACTTGTGTGTGTTTGATCTGTTGTAGGAGACAATTTCTTCATCAGGATCTTACGGTTGAAAGAACCAGTCTGTAGCTACACTCACCAAAGATAGTATCAGCCTAGCTCATCCTGACATTAGCTTTTGTATTTGTGAGGAAAATTGTACGTGAAGCCGATGTAATAGCTAAAGAGGCTTATAACTGAAGGTAAACATAAGGCATCTTAAAAAAAAAACACAAGGTATCTTGGATGACGCAAAACTCAAATCACTCTATGTATGCATAACTACGAGTAAGGTAACATAATGCATTTTTGGAATTTTAAATAGTATTTATTTACATTACATGTATACCTCAACTCGGTTCTTATACACTTGACTAAAAAAAAAGAAAACCATCAAAAATAATTATTCTTCTAGATTAATTATAACATTTTATGTTTTATTTTGAAACAAATAACAATACAATTCTTCTTGTGTGAGATATGACTGAAAGATCCAAAACAATGAAGTGGTAATAATGAAGCCTTGAAGGTGGCAAAAGGTGAAATATACTCCAAATTGAAATTTTAGTTACAAAAAAGGAACATAATGGGTTTAGGTACAATATAAACCAACACACCCCAAGGAGATGAATTTCCTTTTTTCTCTTTATGTAGGATTTGCACAATAACACTACAGTTTTATGAGAGTTACATAGCCACTGAAACACTGCTAAAACTTTAATGAAATCCCATAGCCCCAGTTTTGAAAGCTGGAGCATCCGGTGGCGGCGAAGGCAACACGGTTAAAGCCAATATGCCACTCACCGCGGCCGCAATTGCTCCTAGCACAAACGCCGGAATGTTTCCACCATGGAATAGTTCATCGAATGGTCCACCCCCCACAGATACCACCATCTACGTTTTAATGAAACAACAAATACATATCAGGATGTGAACATTTTTTTTTGTAAATAATTAAATAAAACTGATCTCAAACGTTTTTTTTTACCTGTGGGACGACAATAGCCAGATTCAGAACACCTAGAGAAAGTCCTGTTGAGATGAAACATACAAATCTTTAGTTTCAAATTATTATTGCATATTCCGTATGGTCGATGAAACCCCATGTATTAATATCGGTGACTTGTAAAATCATCTCAATAAGTGTTTTTAAAAAAAAAAAATTGAGATGACTTGTAAAAATCATATCAATAAGTTATTAAATTGCGAATCTGTACGTATTAAATGCATATAACTTTTTTTTAGGTCCCAACACTTTAAGAAGACTGTAGACTTACATTATCCAAAACAAAACGCGTGATTAATTTAAATAAATGACTCAATATAAAAAATTTACCTTGGCCGGCACCAGAATTGGTTGAAAATATGGAAGCTAGTGCAAAAGGAATACTGAACGTAATCTGCAATTAATTAAAATTTGAAAAAGACGGTCAAAATAAGCTATTAATTATTATTTTTCCGATAAACAAAAAGTTAATACCAATAATTGACTAACGTACACAAAAACATTTTCTGTAAAACACACAAAAAAACAAAACTAAGAGAGCATTACCGCTTGGGGAATACCGAGAACAGCAAAGAGAGTTAAAGCACCAGCGGTGACGTTACCAGGCGGTCCTGTTTTAGCACCGCCGTGATCTCGCCGGTGATTCTCCGCCTGTTTAGTCACCACAACAGTCATGGCCAAGCAAATAGCAAGGATGAAGTTAACAGCTCCCCAAAGCCGTTTTGCTCCACCCATTTTGCGACCAACCCATTCAACACCAAGAGACATGAAACCAAGAACAATCGCGTTAAGCATAAGCCCCAACGCACCAGCTCTAACTCCGTCGTTGTAAAGCTTTTTAGAGGCCACCGATGCGGTTGCGTCTGAGTTTCCTCCGTACACCTCACGGCCCATCCAATCAGTGTCGAAGAGGAGGAAAGGGAACCAAGCGATCCAGTTCAGTGCAGTGACTATAAGAAGCATCCACATCGGTCTTTTCAACTCCTTGAACGCTCCGAAGATCTCTCCGAAAAACGGAACGCTCGAGGGTTTCCCGTCTGCGGTTGGCTCAGGGGTCCATGGCTTCTCCGTCACGTAACATAGAGACATGAACGTGACCAAGAGGAGTAGCGTTATGGAGAGGAAAAAACACGTTTTGAGGTTTGCGCAGTAGAGATCGCAGGACTTGGTCATCGTGAAAGGGACAACTTTGTAGAGGTTCTTGTAAGAACCCGCCGCGTATCCCAAAACGTTTCCAACCGCCATGAAGAACGAGAAAAACGCGTTTGCGGTCCGCGTTTTCTTTGCGTTTCCCGCGGATAGATCAGCCAAGAAAGCGCGGCATGGTCCTTGGAGAGTGTTGTTCGCCACGTCGAGAATCCAGAACCCGAGGGCGAAAATCGCGATAGCTCGCGTTCTCGGCGGTTTGTCAAGTTGATCACCCATGCTGTGACCTATATCGGCGGCGTAACCGATAAGGAACACGGCGACGGTGACTAAACCGGCTCCGGCGACGATAAAAGGACGACGACGGCCGAATCTTGAGGTGCAACGGTCACTGTGGTAACCGACGATGGGCTGAACAAGCATACCGGAGATTGGGCCACAGAGCCAAATCAGAGAAGCCCATTTATGTGGGATCCCGAGTAGCTGCACGTAAGGAGTTAGCAGAGATAGCTGTAAAGCCCAACCGAACTGTACACCGGCGGCGATGGAGGACACCGATATGATCTTACGGAGAGCCGCCGGCTGATCAAGCTCAGACGTCTGCATCTCCAACGCCGCGGAACCGTTGGAACCTTTCTCCATTTAGTAGAAAAAGAAGAAACTAAACTTTTGTTTTTAAAGGGTATGTGTTTTGTTTTTTTTTTCGGTGGTGTTACCGATGGTTGTTGTGGTTGAGAAATAGGGGAGAGTGAAGAGTTATTTATAGGAGGAGAGGGATAGGATTATCCGAAGAGGAGACAAGTTAAGAGAGTTGAAGCATCGAAAAGAAAAATAAGATGTCTCTTTAGTGTAGGGTACAGTATTGACACGTGTCCGTCTTATATTAAATTTTCTGTTTTTATTTTATTTTTTCTCCTTTTTAGCGTCATACTAGTATTAATTTCTGTATTTGGAAGTTAAATTCTTTGTTATCGTGATTTCACCTTTTAGCATCAGCATTGAGAAAGTAACCTCTCGCATTTATAATAATAAAAGAGTTTTAAAAGAAAGAAAAAGTGCAAAATGGGAAGAATTGTTTCTTTAAGAACCTCTACTAAACATGTATGAGCCATATGTCAATCTATAAATGGCTTTATTATTTTATACTTATGTTTAAATTTTAATTATAAAGTCAAATTATATGAGTGTTAAATACATATATTAGAATATTGGAAATTATCCTTATAATAATATGCTCTTACTGTTGCCAAAAAAAAAATGCTCTTACTATCTATTGATATGGACATTCGATTCTCTCTGGCACTTTACTTTCGTTTCACCTTTTTAATTACTTTTATAAAACTGAAAATTAAATGAAAATATATATCTTAAAAAACATAAACCGAGAAATTCGGATAGAGAAAAGTCAGAAATGATATGTAAGAGCATATACTATGTTGATATATATATTCGGATTGAAACTATTTTGAGATTTTTAAATTAGGTAAAGAGAAAAAAAGAATATAACTTTCAAATTTCGATCCAAGCGAGTGGCAATAGAATATTTTTTGGTGTTACACTATTTTAATAAACTATTATTAATTCATTTAAATATCTACTAAAAGAGATGTTAAAATTATTAGAAAACAAACAAAATGATTAATTAATAATCTTTTATTAAAAATAGTGCAACACCAAATAGAAAACAAACGAAATGATAAATTAAAACATCTCTTTTTGTAGGTATTTAGATGAATTCATTATAGTCTGGACGGTTATATATCCGTATTTTACTCTTCTATGTGACTAATAATCAATTATTTTGTTACAATGGTGTCAATCATACTTAAAAAAGTATTAAATACCTTGAAATATACATATGTATAGTTGGTGTATCATTAAATGTATGTATATATAATCACCATTTATTTTAAAAAATCATAAATTTATGTTTTCAAGATATTTTACAAATATATTGTGAAGAGAATGAAGACAGAGAATAGTAACATTTGGCAACCACATAAAAAAAATATTTTGACAGAAGGCTTTTGAAGAAAATCAATATGGTTTTGGAAAAATGATAAAGTAGGTTGTCTTAGATTTTCAAGGCAGTTTGACTATATATTTTCTTATCCCACATTTAAATGAAGATAAGCAGGCATATCTGGGTCTTATTAAGATATTAGTATCACATGTTTGTCGATTTGTTCTTTTATCTCCGGAGTCTCGCACCTATAAGCAACGTTGTGCACTCACTGGTAATTGAGATGTGATTGTGTAATGAGTTATGGATTTCGTAGTTCTTTTTTTTTTTGCATGATTTTGAAATATGTTTTAAACCAAAATATACATATCATAGGACTATTAGTCTTAATTTGTCAAAATAATCAGTTTCAAAATGATCCATGTTTTAAAAAAGAAAGTGTTTATTTTTAAAAAAATTTCAATGCATGTTTATTTAGTAATACTAGTAATTTTAAATTTTAATTTAATTGTGTTTTTGAATGTTGATTGGCTAAAATTATGAGAAATAGTTAATCCCAAAATAATGCATTCAATATTTAATATGTGTGTAAAAATACCAAAACATACATTATTTTAAAAGGGAAGAAGTATAAAATAAAGAAAATGTTATAAAAATATATATATAATAGAAAGATTAAAGTTAAAATAGAGCAAGCGAAGTAGAGGACGATAAGTCAAAGAGAAAAACTAGACAGAAAATTGTTGTTTTGGTTAAAAAAGAAGATTTAGATAATATAATTGTTGTTGTTAAAAAAAAAGATAATATAATTGTAAATGTTTATCTGAAGACGATTTTTTTTTTGTTAATCTATCACAAGATCGATAAATTGCAGACGAAACTTGATTGTTTTGATGTTGTAAAATGATGTAGACTTAGATTTGGTAAATATATATGTCCTGTAGATTATTGAAATATTGTGATGGAAATATTTTTGTTAGTGGGTAAAATTATTCACATATATAGCCTTCTGATAGATCATATATAATCTGTCCACATTCAAGCTATTTTTCCAAATACAGTGGCTTTATGTTTTGTCAGTTCACGAAGTTAACATATTTTGTTTCGATAAAATGAAAACAAATTGAAGTTCAAAAATAAATAAAGAAGATTTTTTTTTTTGAAAACAAACAAATAAAGAAGATTGCACCCACTAACATATAACCCAGCTCATAGAAGGGGAAGAACGAATTTAACAAAATCTGGTAAATGTCTCCCACGAAACAAAGTGGATACTGTATCATTGCAGTTCATATGCAAATGATTTCATGGTCCATTATAATAATAATTCAACGCAAATGTGTGTGTGAAATTAATATGAAACCACATTTATTAATCAATAAAATCAGATGAGAAATTATAATGGCCTTATATTTTTTATTTTGGGTGAATGCTTGTAGTTTTATTAATTCCAAAACATTAGGGTTGGGGATTGGGACCCCTTAAAGAAGGTTGTAGTTAGTTTGCGTTAAAAGATTTGTGCTTTGTTCCATCATTATGCACCCGTAGTTGGCAATGACTCGGCAACATGGGTTTTGCCTCGATTTTTTCTTACGCTTCTTAATTCTTTAAAATTTCTTATATGAGAAGAGTCAAAACATATACATCACCAGATCTAATAATCTTTTTTAATCGTTTGAATAACATGAATAAGATGAAGAGAAAAATCCAGTCTTGAGGTTGGTGGCTAGGATAAACATAGATCTACTAATATCGAGACTTTTAAGGTACGTATTCCTACAAGAAAAAAATCACTTTAGTACGAGCATTTGATTCAGAAATATGGAAATTGAAAAACTACATCATCCGTTTCATTTTATTGGCTTTTTAAGTTTATGCACACAGATTAAAAAAAATATTTAATTTTGCATATTTCTAAAATGAAAACATCATTACCTATATACCTAACCATATTTCAACCAGTAAAAAAGTAAAATGGAAAATATTATTATTAAATTTTGCATTGAAAACATAAAATGACACTTAAAATGAAACAAAATTTTAACTCTAAAATGACATATTATACGAAACGGAGGGAGTACTATTTATATATTATAAATTAATAAACAACATTAATATAAAAAGCACTCCGACGTACGTAGGGCAAACATAAATAATAAATTACACTCTAAAGAATATTTGCATTTTTAACTCGAAAATCAATTTGACCGAAAAACGAAAATCTAAATATTTTGAAGAAAAGTTGTAGATAATTCAATAAATTATGTATCAGAGATTTCGAGTGACGTGGTGTCGACTAGTTCTAGGGATCAACAACCTTATGGCACTGATGGAATAAAGAGGAAAGAGAAGTTATTAACTCATTGACTTCAGTAAACTATCCATTAACTATTTCTCTGATTCAATATTTAAGTTTATATTTATATCCAATTGTCTGTTTATATTTAAGGTTTGTATGCGTTTCACTAAGATGTTATCACTTGAGTTGACTAAAGGTTTTCTTCTGTTTTCAACTAGTCCGATATTCCCAATGCTATTATCCTTAACTGAATGATTTTTTCAAGCTCTGAAAATATACATCCATAAAACAAGGCCTTTATTACGTATATAACAAATTTACTTGTGAAATTTCAAGATAATTTTTTGTTGAATAATATTTTAAAACAAGTTAAAATCACAAGACGTGTACTCTTTAGTATGAAACGGAGGGAGTAGAAGTTAACACCAAACTCCACCACGATAACAAAAGGGAATATCACAGCTAAAAAATCATTAAAGAAAGGAGAAATCAAATACAAACTTGGATAATTAAAAGACAAATTAAGATAAAGGATTAGGAATGGTCGGTAGAAATAGAATAATTAACGAATTTCTGAAAAAAGAAAAAGAAAAAGAGCAAGACACGTCATTAATGAGAAGAGTGACGATCACGCGCCCTCGAACAAACGGAGAAGGTTGGTTACGTGCACTCGCAGATAAACAAAACGAAAGAAAGAAAAACGGTTAGACTCAGTTAATGACTCATTAGTCAAAGAAAGGAGTGGGGTCACTCGGAGACTTCATTGACTTCAAACACAAATTGTAAAAGACAAAGAGTCTCTAACATTTGACTATTGTGTCATAAGTAACGGCTAACCGACAAAAGTGTTCGTATTTACATACGTTACCGTGGGTTAGTTACGCACTCAGCTTGGTTTAACTTCTAGTTTTGTTTTTAGGGTCTTAATCCAAATGATGCTGAAGCTAGCAAATTCGAGTGGTTGAATGTTAGAATCACGTTGACCAATCACATTTCTCATGTTGAAAAATAATTAGCATTGAATAGGTGGTACAAACCTTAGCACGATAAGCTTAACAGTTTCTCTTCTTAAATGTCGTTTGTACAACATTCTATTTTGTACCACCTACTATGATATATTGCTGCATGGGTGGTGGCCAAAAAGACGGTGCATGTTTTACCATTTTACAACACTCTAGTTTGTTCCACCTATACGTATAGGATGGTGGCCAAAAAAGACGGTGCATTAGTTACCAACTTACCACAATTGTAAGGAACATTAATCAAATCGTCAAAAAAAGTTGCACAAAAAGAAAATCTTTGTAAAAATTAGACGATTGTGGAAATTAATGATATATTGGATATACTAAAAATGAATCTATATTCAAAATTTTAAGTTAGTGAATGAAATCAATCTGAAATTAATGCCTATAGAGTTAGAAATAAAAGCAGAGAAAAAGTTCAAGAACTTGCCTTGCTCTGGAAAAATACACTGATCTCAAACTTTTCACTGAGAGGTGTATCTTTCAATTTGTCTCAAGTACATCAGCCAGTGTGCATAGGTTAATACTAATTGACATGCATACATCAAATGTACTGTCGCAAAACTAATTAATGAGTAGTACTATATATATGGGTAGATTTATATTCATACGTTACATTGGATAAAACCGGCATGTGAATGTTAATATGAATCTAGTAAAAAACAATCTTGTTAGATAAACTTATATAAAAATAATAATGCATTATGTATATACAAAGAATTGGTCAAAACTGTTCTACTTATTTTTATCGTTACGCAAATCACCCAGATATATGCTCATTCGAAAATAACAAGGTACTATTCCACAATGGAATCCATTACAAGAAAAACGGAGTTAGGCAATAATATTTGTCAAGCTGAAAATATCAACTATATGCTAGGCTTTAACCACTGCTTGATACTAAAACGTTGCTAATTCTTAAAAAAAAAAAGTAGGTACCTACTAAATCTCTATCAAATCATCAGCTCAAAAGGTACTAATATCTAGCTAAGTAAAGAATCTCGCCTTTTTACTTCTTGAGCAACTTCTAGATCCATCGAACCATCACATAAGATAGCCGAATCAAGCATCTGAATCGCTTTATTTTGCTCTCCAAATCATTCACGGATTTTATACACCATGCGCATCTAATTGTCACTCAAATATTTTTAATACTATAGTGAAAAGTTCGGACAAGTTTTTCTAAAGTAAAAGAGTATGCATAGCCAAATTATCTTGTTAGTATCCAAACAATTTTTGTTGCTAGATGACGATCTAATTCAAATTTTAATCAAAACTAAAGCTAAATTTTATTGGATTGTTTCCATACGAGTCGATATCGGTTCTCTATAAACTAAAATAGATTCCATAACTCAGTAATGTTATAGGTTCGTTAATTTATATACTAATCGATGCGCTGGTAACTAAGCGAACTCGAACAATAATACCCTAGGCACATTACGATGAAAACCTTTTTTTACCTACGATCAATGAAAATATTTTTAAAATAATAAGCTATGATATTATTTTACAAACATAAGTTATCAATAAATACATCTTAGTTATCAGAAAAACGAGCATGTTTTAACGATAACTAGATTTTGACCCGCCCAAGGGCGGATATATTTTTTGTATTAATTATTTTTGAAAATTTTAATTTTAATTTTATGTTTTTTTGTAATCATATTTTTGTTTAATATTAATTTACTATACTATAATTTTTTGTTAATTATATTAAATATGTCAAATTGCATAACTATACACTTATACCATATGCATTTCAGAAATTATTTTAAACTTTATTCATAAATATTACAACATATTTTTTTAGTAGTTATCTAACATAATTACTCAAAAATATTTGTATAAAAAAACCGATTCGAAATCGACCCGAAAATCAAAATATCATACTCCATTAGACATGACTTATATATTTGAACAGTTCTTAAAATGTTATATCCAAAATTAATATCAAATCCAACCCGCACCGTTAGCCTAACAAATTTTTTTAAAAATGTTTGAAATTTTTAATTTTTATTATATTATGTTAAATAAATAAATATATATATATATATGTGTGTGTGTGTGTGTGTGTGTGTGTGTGTAAATGGGTTAAAATGGTGTTCACTAATTTTAAGTAAAATCACATTTAATAAATATTTTTAATCGAATAACCTATTTAAAACATGTTATACTAAATGAGTTTATATGAATATTTATTTCTATTAAAATTTCACTTAAACCCTATTAAACCCTATTTATAATATCAAGTGCTTTGTTAATTGATAAACTTAATGTTTGTGTAAAATATTTAAAATTTGAAAAAAATTATTGTCTAGTTGAATAAATCCTAGATTTTTGGCTGAGATGTAAGCTTTGTTGTTGTAGTGTGATAATAATTTTTGTAAAAAATATATCAAAGTTTATTATAATTATGAGGAATAATTATCATATCATTATAGAAAGATATGTCAATAACATAACTGTATACATAATTATATAAAACAATGTGTTATATTAATCAAATAAAAGGTTAAAATTCTAAAAATAATTTTTATTTAAACACCCAATAATAAAAAAAATAAAAAAATAAATGGTAACAAAATGTATTTTTAATGTCGAGCATTAGTTTTAACCTTTATGAGGGTTTATATTTTTATGGTACATGACCAATTGTATAAGGTTTTTTTTGTATTACACATTTGTTGCCATATATAAGGGTTTATATTATTATTTAAACACCCAATAACAAAAAAATACAAAAATATATTTTTATAAATTTTTTTTGTAGTTCTTTAAAATATGATTTAAAGTGGTTATCCCTTTAAAATAAAACTTTAAAATATATTCATTTAGATGCAGTTATATAACTCAGTTATATAAAAATTAGTTTTTTTAATTGGACATAACTTTTTATCAATCAATCCTGTTACTGTTTTAATAGAATAGATTTAAATGGTGCCATATATTATTTTCAAATACTTTTTTCAGTTGGCTTAACACCTTAAGATTTCTTATGGACTTATTAACCGACATTAACTTTTAACTATATGGATCAACCTATATGGTTCGTTCAACCATGTAACAAATCAAGATGATTTAGGTGGGTTCGATGACCCATATATAGTATGCACGTGCGAACATAATATTTATAAATAGATACATTATCAGTTCAAATACCATTAAAATATATTATTTTCATACATTAAAAATATTAAATTATAAAATTAATAATAAACACTTTTTATATACAAATTTTTTTTATCATAACGTAAATATTTTACTGCATAAAATAAATTCTAAAAGTATACATAATTATATACAATATATATAAGGATTGATCTAGCTTTTAAGCAATTAAATAATAATTTTAAAAATATTTATATATAGATATATTATCAATTCAATTAACTTATACATTCAAAATATTTAATAGTAAATTAAACATCAAATTCTGTATATATATAAAAAATTCTTCATAATACAAATACTTTTTTCGTAAATTAAAATTGAAAATGCTCACGCATTTGAAATATTTAGTAATAAATTAAATATCAAATTATTTACGTGTCAAAGTTTTCAGTATAATAAAATTATATTTTATTACGTAAAGTAAAATTGAAAACACTCATGTATACATAAAATTATATATATGGATTTAAAAATTAAAAAAATATTTATGATCTAAAATTATTTTTTGATAACATAATATAAATTGGTTTTATATAATGATAATCATTAAGTTAATGAAATTCGTTTTAAATTTGTGTCTAATTATATATTAACAAATCTAATTATTCATTAAGCTTACTGAAGACTTAACATAATATAAAATATTTATAGGTAATGTTAATTATCAAATTAATGAATTTCATTTTAAATTTATGGTTAATAATATATTAATAATTTTTTTTTTTGATTTTTCATTAAGGGTAAAACTATATTTAGTCAGTCTAATTTTTAACATAAGAGTTTGGATGGAAAAATCATTTCGGAAATAATTGTAGATTTCTAGATGTACGTAACTGGCTAGCAAAGGATGTCAAAAAAAAAAATGGCGAGTTGAGATATCTATTATCTTTTCTCATGTCAACATATATTTATTATGTTTGTAAGGGTTTTCAATGTAACGTATTAATTTGATGAAATTGAGAATATGACACTACGACATAAAGAAACCCAGAAAGGAGGAAAAAAACAAATTAGTATTTAAGGCTGTGTATCCTAACTAGTATCCAAATAGTTTTTGTATTAAATCAACATGTTGGGCAACTTGGTCTTCTAGATGGCAGAATCACACCATGCATGCATAGCTCAAAAGAATAATACAAGAAAAAGTAACAATACTAAAGCATTAAAGAATCTAATTTTTAAAATAAGTACTTTTTTTTTTTGTCGACAATATTACAGACTCATATTGACTCTGTAAACCACACCGGGAGATATTGATCAATGTGAACGACGAAAGACGTTTGTTTCCTGACACTGCGTGCTAGGTTATCCGCCTTTGTATTTTGCGTTCTTGGTACATGTATAATCTCTGATCGTGTGAAGCTCTCTTTCAGACTCTTGATATCTTCCAAATAACTTGCAAAAGCTGGCCACTCTTCTGGTTCCGAAACCATCTTCACCAATTGAGAACAATCCGTTGCAAACGTAACCTGGAATTGACGTAAATTTTTCATACATTCCATAGCCCATAGTAGCGCCTCCATCTCTGCATGCAAGGGAGTTAAAGAAGCTCTTACATTCCTGGCTCCCATTAGACTTTCAAAACCTTCTAAAGTACTGAACCAACCCTGACCAGAGAACATATCCCCCTCTTTCCATGATCCATCAGTAAAACACTATCTTCCAGGAATTGACGGCAGAGATGCCTGAACCTGTGTTCCCGTGTTCTGGTCCTTCAAAATCTGTGCCTCTGCCCAGAGTGTGGATTCCGTTTCTGCCAACTTAAGAGTGTCCCTAGGGTCCATATCCAGATTATTAAAAACTTTATTATTTCTTCTTTTCCAGATGTACCAAAGTATCCAAGCAAAGTGATGATCCTCCATCGCTGGAACAACTCTCCAGAAAAGGTGATCCATGTTTGTAAATATAGAGCTTGTTGGGAAAATAATTGGATTTGTTGGTATCTTTGACAGCGCCCAAACCTGAATTGTTGGAGGACACTTAAAAAACACATGGTTAATCGACTCCTCATCCGCTCCACATCTTGCACAACATATATCTCCTTGGATCCTTCGCACCTGCAAATTCTTCTTAACTGCAACACACCCTGAAACCAATTGCCAAAGAAAATGTTTTATTTTTGGTGGGCACCCTAGTTTCCAACAAAATGCCTTCAAAACATCAACTGTAGGTCCAATTAATACTGGTGATCTTTCCCTATCCGGGTAAATCATCTCTACTTGATATCCTGATTTAACCGTAAATTTTCCATTATTTGTGAAATGTCATCCTTCCCTATCAACCAACTGGTTTCTGCTCAGTGGTATGCTCTCTACGATTTTCATATCCTGTGGGTCTACCAAAGTACGAATAACCTGCGAATTCCATTTTCGCGAAGTGGAATCAATAAGGGAATCCACAGTAAGGTCTGGATACAAATTGTGTTGATTTTTATTGGCTGGTCTCGGGCGAGTGGTTGGGAGCCAAGGATCGTTCCATACAGATATAGAAGATCTTGTTCCCACCCTTTTGATTAGTCATTTGCTTACCAGAGATCTAGCAGATACAATACTCCTCCAGCCGTATGACGGAGAGTATGATCGAATCGGTTCCAGGAGTGAGGCGTTCCTATAATACCTACCCTTGAAAACTCGAGAAAATAAAGTGTTTGGCTTTTCTATTAGCCTCCACATCTGCTTACCAAGCATAGCTGTATTGAAATCAGTTATATCCTTGACACATAAGTACTATATCGAAAGAAACAGTTATCTTTTCCCTTTAGATTAAGCCATCATTACTCAATTGGTAATTTATATTACAAAAAGATACACAAATTAAAGAAAGCCAATCATCCTAATAATATCTATATATCAGCTTTGTGATAATTTGTATTTTCTATTGTTGATTATATTTCATTCGGATATTAAATGGTACTTCCAATAAAAATGTAGAACGTATATAATTTATAAGCTTTTGAATTCTGCATTTTTAGCCAAAAGAATCTTATAGTATAATACAGCATCAAGATTATAATAGCATCTACATTCGCAATCTTTCAAAAAAATATTTACTATAAATAATTAAATAATAATAAAAATATAAAAGAAAAAAAATTGATTTTTCATAAAAATCTTTTATCTGAGATTCTTTTAAAAGGTGAAGTATTAACACGCCACTAATCCTCTTTATGATTAATAGATTTTTCTTTCCACTGTTAAATTTAATTACATAATTTATTATTAAAATAGTACTATTTGAATATTTGAAAAGCTCGTTTTAAAAAAATTCACCATGCATTAATATATAGGTGAATAGGTGAAATAACAAAAAACAAGACCCATGGATTCACGATGCATTTTATGTGTGGACGATTATTTTAACTGGTGTAGAGGGAATTCATGGGTCTTGCCACACATTAATTTCATATCCTGAGTGCATTTTATTTCATACCCCAGGGCCTCAGTAGTACATCCAAAAACGACCGTCAGTAGTCTGATCAATTTTGAATCAAAGAAGTGGGATGTTGGACTACTGGAACAGTATGTAGATCAAGAGGACATACCGATGATTCAGAGTTTGGCCATAAGCCATACTCATCGACTGGATACCTTTTGCTGGAGCTACACCAAAAATGGTCAATATATAGTCAAGTCTGGATATTGGGTAGATACAAATATACTGACAGATTACGAGGAAAAAGAAGTTCTAGAACCTAGTATAACCAAACTTCAAGCCTTTGCTTGGAAAGTGAATGCACCACAAAAGATTTATCATCTTATTTGGCAATTACTCTCAGGACATGTAGCGGTCACAAGAAATTTGGTACGACGCAATATGCGATGTGATAATTACTGTCCAAGATGTTGAGAGCCAGAAGAAAATGTCACTCATGCCATCTTCGAATGCCCACCGGCCTTACAAGCATGGGCATTATCATCAATACCGTCAAACTCTCAAACTTTCCCTATATCGAGTATTTACGCCAACATGGACTATTTTTTTGGAAGAAGAATAGTATTATGGCGCCAGAAGATGATAGAGATCCATATCCTTGGATAATATGGTACATTTAGAAGGCTAGGAATGACAAGCTATTCAGAGGTATAGACATGGACCCGTTGAAGCTAGTCAGGTATGAAGAGAGTGAGTGTCAGGCCTCGTACGCTGCAAAGGATACTATACCTTCTCCTCCACAAATACAAATTGTTGAAGAAACACAAGTCTTAAGCTTGGATAATATTTGTAGGTGGATGGTTCATGGACCTCCACAGATTAGTTCAATGGAATTGGATGGGTTTGGAAGGATAGCATGGGAAAGATCCAACTTATGGGGACACGGAACTTAAGGAGGCGTGAGACAACATTACACTCGGAACTAGAAGCGCTAAGATGGGCAATGGAGAGCATGCTATAACATTCGACCTGTCAGAGATTTGAGACAGATTGCAAGGACCTGATTGCAATGATAACTGATCCACAAGCATGGTCAAACTTCTCAATTGAGTTGGAGGTCATTCAAATTCTCCAGATGTACTTTCCGAACTTCTAGATTAGCTACTTTCCAAAGGCGCATAATGAAATTGTTGATTCGCTAGCTAGGAATGCTCGTTCTTTTCATAGATCTATTTGCTTAATTGGTTGTTCTATTCCGGTCTGTTTACCTAGACCACCTCAAGTTTGAATAATAGAATAGCCGTTTGTTGTTAAAAAAAAAAAAAAAAAAAAAAATTAAAAAACTGACCATTGGTTTGAGAGAGATATAGGAAGAAAAATGAGGAGAAAAATGGGATAGTTAATTTGTTAATTCTTTTTTTTATGGTTATATGGCCAAATTTCTCTTAATATATTCTGATCCCAAAGAGATGTATGAACTTTAGACTAAAATTCCCATTCATAAAAAAAGGAGAATGACTTAGACAAATTTGGGGTATACGTTATGCGGGTTGCCACGTGTTACAAATACCATCGCTGAGCTGCTTCGCACCGAAAGATACAGTCGCGAGCTTTTTGATTAGAGGTGGTCCAGCATGGCTGTTTTATGTCTGGACCGAGCTGAAGAAGGCCACAACTCGTGGGGTCTCTCCATTTACTACCAACTGCTCCTTAACTAACTCTCTGCTCATTTGCTTTGAGCTAAAGTTTCACTTTGATGTAATCTTTTTCGAAACAATATGACCGGTCATCATCACTTGTAATGGTTTTTAATAAATTAAAAAAACTAACTCTGACAGTGACAAAAAAAAAAAAAAAAACTAACTCCGTGTTCCTTAAATTTCTATATCTTTACGCGTGTTAATTTTTTTTGTTTAATATTATTTGATTAATTAAACCTCTCACGCGGGTCAGCCAGATCAAACTCTGGTCGAAGCAATCTCCGACGTTGATTTTGGCCGGCCGTCTTAGGCTACTGACCCCTTGGACTTTTCTTACTCTTTCTTCTTTACGGTTACAGTTACCCTCCCTCTCCCTCTCTGGTTACTTTGTTGCCGACACATATGTTATAATCTTTTAAAGATTTATCAAAACTGTCTACTCGTTATCGTGATAGTGTAATAACTAACTGTTTTCCGCATTATCTATCCGCGACTTTTTGTTTCTGTGTGTGAGTGTGAAACAGGTTTGAAAATCAACGAAACTTCGTCACGTATGCTTACAAACTTGTAATAGATAGCGGAGCTACAGCTTGGTGAGGGTAGTCATATGACCCATATGAAATTGTATCAAAATAAATTTTTTCTTGTATTTTACAGAATAGTTACTAAAAATTTATCTTATTGACCCATATAGCATATGTTTATTATGCATTTGACCCCTGTAAAAAACCGAGCTGGCTCCGCCACTGGATATGAATATCTAGTGTGTAGTATGTTTGATCGAGAAACGGTACGGAACGAGAGAACATTCAATTTTTAAGGTGGGTTTAAGCAAATACGTCTTATTATAGATCGGAAGAGCGTTTCGTCGATTACAAGGAAAGGAAATACGTGAACAGAAAGGTGCCGGAGCCTCGAAGGCTTTGCCGGAGAGATACAACAAGGCGAGATAACAAAGGTAAAAACCCTAATCTAGCCGCCCAGTGAGTATCAGTGATTTCGGATCCACTGTACGTTATCTTTCCTTCCCCTTTTATAGCTGACCTCACGCTCTTCCGTGACCTAGTTTGCGTCGTCTCTGTGGGCTTTAACTCGCTGGGCCGAGAAGCCCATGTGAACTTGTGAAGTCGTTTCCTCGGGGTATTTAGTTAAGAAGCCCATCGAAAGCTCTCTCGTATTACGCCGAGAGATCGACCCTTCAAGCCGCCGCGTCGAGCTGATGCTCCGCTTCATGTGGGCCGGGCCGTCTGTTCTTCGGGCCTCGAGGGATGGTCGAATTTACCATCTACAGTAAGTCCCCCCAATTCATCGAGATGAGGGTCCTGTCGGATTCGATGAATTTAGGAAGTTAAAGGTTTGGGAGGACAGACGGAATGTTTCGAATGAATATCTCTTGACCGGATGTCGCGAGGTATCGTTAGGCGTTTCCCCTTCGTCGGGTGGTTTAGTAAAATCTCTCCCGAACCGGCTTTGGTTTGGTTAGGTTTTCCCTTAACCGTTGGTTCTGATCGGGGTTGAGGCCGGTTAAATTGGGAAGTCAAAGCGACGCCCCGATTTCTTCGGCGGCTATGTAACTGTTCCTAGGCCCACATAGGCCCATGTAGGCCGAATGATGACGCCTCGGGGAGGCACCCCTTCTTTTCCTATAAATATTCACTTCCTTCTCATTCTCTCCATTCTTCTCCGCACTTCTAAGGTATTCTCTCTCTCTTCCCCTTCTTATTTCTCTCTCTAGGTCGTTGTTGCAACATAGATAGCGATATGTCGTCTGGCGGGAGGTTATCTCATAAACGGAGAGGAAAGGAGACCTCAGCCTCCTCTAGTTCTTCGAGAGATGCGACTGAGGCACTGCCTGAAGAATTTGAACGGATTCATCACGACGCGATGATGGACACCGGGAATTTAGATCTGTCTCAAAGGATCCTAATCTCCGAATCTGCGCATTCGTATCGGCAAGAAGTGAGAGCAAATCCAGATGAGCCACAGGCTTGTGCGAGAGACGGTTCTGGCGGTGCGAGGGACGGAGCTCTCGCTGTCGATTACGTGCCTACGTGCTATTATCCTGGAGAGATTTTCGAGGAGCTCCCGGCGTTAGCTCCCGAGTTCCTGCGCTCTCCTGATGTGAGCGGTCAAGCCTGGGAGAATGTTACTAAGACTCAGTCAACCCCCAATAGCGTGAAGAAGCTTCTGAGGGAACGCCATGGACTAGGGGTAACTTTCTTGATTCCCTCGGAACACCAGAGGCCTTGGTCGCCACCAGTTGGGTATCAGTGTGTTTACGAATCCTACTTTCGGGACGATACGAAGCTCTGGTTCCCAATTCCTCGACTAATCACATCGTATGCGAGGCGCCGAGATGCAGCGATAAGTCAGTTCTTGAACGGTTTGTGGCGTATCGCTGTGGCCCTGATGGTTATGGATGCTGAAATTGATGTCTCGTTGAGCGTTCGTGTCTTCGAGGAGTTGACGTCCGTCAGCTCGTTAGACGACGAACTTCCGTCGATAAAGATGCGCCCCAGCTACAATGTGATAGGAAGGCATCCTAACAAGACGCCGGATTGGCAGAGATATTATTTCTTCGTTAAGTGTGATGACTCTGCCTTCGAAGACCCGCCAGATGACGACTGCCGTGTCTTATGGAACACTTTGCTTGGTAGAATATCTTCGTTAACTCGTACTGTTCCTTCATATACTGACTGCTTTCTGCCTTTGTTCTTTTTTTTTTTGTTATTCAGCCGACCATCCGAGTTCTCGTGACTATCCAGAAGACTTTCTTTCAAACGCTCGCACCGTTGCGGGACTTGCTCAGGAGATTTGGGGGAATATTTCTTGGGAGAGGGTTCACCGTTCGATCGATCGTATTTCCAGGAGTAAGTCCATACTTTTCTTTTATTTCAGTACGACTCTCTGACTTTGCCTAATGGTCGGGCTTCTGGACTTGTGTTCTTCGCTAAAGATTGGAATTCGAGTTACCCTCTCTCTGCCAACAAGACTAAGAGGCGGATCTCGCTATTCACAAAGGAGGAGCAGAAGAGAATCAACGAGGCAAGGAAAATGTGAGGGCTTCCAGATCTGAGTGCGATGATGACGGTCGAGCTTAATCTGCCGAGTGCCGAACTACCTGCACCTTCCAACGAGATGGCGATTGCCAGCACCACCGACGCGAGCCCTCATCATGAAGATTCCTTGGCCGGTACCGCTACTTTAGCTCCTAAGAAGAAAAAAAGGGAGAAGAGACCCTGTGACGACCTTCCTGCTAGCGTAGGTTCTGAAGCGGCTCCTGTTGAAGCTGAGATTCCTAATCAAGAGAGACGGCTGAACCATCATCAAAGAAGAGGAAGGAAGGCAATCAGCAGCCTCAAGTTGCAGGGATCGTGGGGCCGCGAGAGACTGATGTTGCCAATCCCGTGTATCAGAGTGAATCAGCTGGTGAGCCGGCTCTCAACTTAGCCTCGTTGGATGATCTTGAAGGCTCTCCCGAAGTTACGCTGCGGAATAAGAAGAAGTCCAAAAAGACGGGTGGTCGAGAGATGGTCGCTAGTGCTCTAGCTTCGTCGACCCATGGAACATCAGCCGTCGGTGCTTTGTCTCGGAAGAAGACTCCGAGGGTCGAGTTTCCCGATCATGTGTCGTTCGAGTACGACGGTCCCACCCCGCTTATCTATGCTCCTTATAAATGTGCTGAGTTGGTCAGCCATATCAAATGCGGGCTGAAGCCTCTTCCATCCGTGTCTGATTTGATTTTTAAGGATGAGTACGTCGACGCTGCTCGCACTAAATTACTGGTAAGTACCTCCTTCGACTGTGTTCCTTTTGTGTAAAAAGGAAACTTAAATACTCTGTTTTCACTTTAGGGCGACGGGAGCATGAATTTCATAGTTGAGAAATACGACACAGCCTTGAAGGAGACTCGCGAAGCCTTGAGAAAGTCGGAGAAGGCAGCGGCGGCCAAGGGTATGCTTCTCCTCCGGAAGAAAGCGGAATGGAGGGATGAGTTCGTGAGGATGGCTGAGAAGAGGGAACGAGCGATTGCTCGGAAGAAGATTCAACGGGAGCGAGCTGTCGCGGCCGAGGCCGAACTCTCTGTAGCTAACGTGACCATTGCGACTTTGGAGTCTCGGAAGGCCAGTCTGATGGAAGAGATGGGGGTCAAAGCCGAAGAACATAAGAAAGAGTTGGGTCGGCTTAGGGACTCGCGAGTTTATGAGGTTACGAAGGAGAGGGTGAGGGTTGAGACCGAGATGATCGCGAAATCCAACAGGCACTTCGGAAATTTGCGCGAATGGTGGACTCGCCGCGCCCCTTTCGACACAGCACGGTTGCTTCAGAGCCAGGCGTTTGGAACCAAGAAATGTCTTGAGGCTTTAAAGGCTGGTGGTCGTGACATCCCTCAAGATGTCATCGATACGTTCGCGTCCCGCGAGAAGCAGTTCGAGGAAGAAGCCTCGAAACTTGATCCCGGCGAGATCCTGGAGATTGACTTGACTCTTTCTCCACTTCACCTTGATTCTCAGTTCTTCGATATGCAAACCTTTGTGGGCCTTGACCCATATGGATCCAATGCGGAGCTGGTTGATCCGAGGACTGCTGTAGTTCTCCGAAGCTCCGCTGATCTTCCCGGAGCCTCGATTGCTCCATCTCGTTCCGCAGGGGAAGGATCGTCGAAAGTCGATGCACCAGCCCTCGCTTCTGAGGCTCTTGATGAGGGAACGAAATCTGTCGGGAAGGATGTCTTTGAGATCTTCGACTCTTCTGTCTCGAACCCAGAGGGTAATCAGGGTGAAGGGTCGGATAAAGATGATGGCGGTAAAGCGGTTGATAAGGAGACGACTGGTTCCGAAGCTCATCCTCTCGAAAGTCAGCCGGAGGTTCGTGAAGGCGAAGCGAGGATTCGTGTCGAGGGCGTCGATGCGGAGCGGTCGGTGCGTGCTGATCCTTCAGAGCCGTCCCTCGATAGTGGAACCGCTGCGCAGGAGCTGGCTGAAGACCCCGAGGAGTAACTCTGTCGCTTTGTTTCTTTTGTCTTTTCTCGGCACTCTTGCTCTTCTTGTATTCCCTTCCCCCTTTTGTTAAGACTATACTTATTTCTTTTCTTTATGAATCCTGCATCACTCGTCTTGCTTTTCTTTTGAGTGTCGGTACTGATCTCGTCGTGAGAGAAGATCGGGGAGTTGTATGAAAATAGGAAAAAGATTATAGAGTGTGTGACTTTGCGCCGTATTGAGATAGCGATACAGTACGGGCTGTGAATTCCAATGACTCTTGTTCGAGTTTTGTTTGGTCGTTTTGTCAAGTTCCCCTTGTTTGCTTGACGTACGTCGATTAGATACGAGTCAATATAGGATTACTTTAGACCGTAAAAACATCTTTTAGACGACAACGGTTCCTAACTCGATCTCTAAGTAATTTCCAACCGTTCGGTCGGCCAAACCTTACTTAGCACACCATGAGACGGTTAGGAGTCATCGTCTCGGGCATATTAGTTAGTACTATGATTATGACCGGATTCCCACGAGTATGTGTCTGATCAGGACATACTCGGCCGTGGGGTGCGAGTGCTGGTACATTTGTTTCGAGATGCCGGAGCGAACTCATGTAGGTATCGCATGGGTTGTACGACTTCTCGGGGGAGCGACACTTCTCGGGAAGTGTATATATATATATTTTTTTATTATAGCTGGACCCGTTAAGGCTGCCTACGTACTTCCTTTGTGGAAGATCAAGCCATTCGTAGTTCTTTGTTTTCCGAGTAAAAGTGGCTAGGAGCGCATTTACTCGGTTTTTATTTTTTTAAGAGTGAACGTGACCGTTGATCGTTCACCTGTCTTTGCTGCTTTTAGTTGTGGAAGAGGCGAAGGTGCTTTGAGTTCCAGGCTCGTGGTACCGTTTCGCCGGTTGAGGTTTCGAGGTGGTAGACTCCAGGTTTCACGACCTCGATGATCTTGTAGGGTCCTTCCCAGTTGACTCCGAGTTTTCCGGCTTTCCATTCCTTAGTGTTTTCGAACACCTTCCAGAGGACCAGATTTCCCAATTCGAGGGGGCGGGACTTAACCTTCTTGTTGTAATAGCTTTCGATCTGGTGCTGGTAGTTTTGGATTCGAAGCAATGCTTGGTCGCGTTTTTCTTCGATATCATCCAGTGCGTCGAGGAGTATACCTTGGTTAAGTTCGATGTTCTGCGGCATTTTGGAGCGTCATAAACTCGTCACGTTTACCTCAGCCGGCGCCATTGCTTCGAGCCCATAGGCCATCGAGAAGGGGGTGGCTTTCGTTGCTCCGCGAGGTGTTGTTCTATGGGACCAGAGGACCCCGTCTAGTTCATCGGCCCATCAACCCTTCTTCAAGTCGAGTCGTTTCTTGAGTCCGTCGATGATTATCTTGTTAGTGGACTCGCCTTGACCGTTACTCTGCGGGTTTCTCGGTGTGGACATGTTGAGCCAAATTCTCCATCTGTCGCAGAACTCTTTGAAGTTGTGGGAGATAAATTGGGATCCGTTGTCTGTGACTATCTCGTACGGGAGCCCATGCCTGCAGATGATGTTTTTCCAGACGAACTTCTGCACCACCTTGTCGGTAATGCTGGCGTAGGCTTCTGCTTCCACCCATTTGGTGAAGTAATCTGTCAAGACTAGGATGAATCTCTTCTGTCGAGAACTCGGCATTGGCCCGATTATATCCATTCCCCATCGCATGAAGGGGTATGGCGCCGTCAAGGTGTGGAGCAATTCTGTCGGGCTGTGTATGGTTTAAGCGTGTCGCTGTCACCTATCGCATCTGTTGACATAGGATTCGCAATCTGCGTTCATTGTTCGCCAATAGAAGCCGAGGCTTTTCACTTTTAGTGCGAGAGCTCGTCCTCCTGATTGATTGCCTGCTGCTCCTTCATGTGTTTCGGCCATGACCAGCCATGTTTCGTCTCCAAAGACACACCTAAGGAGTACTTTGGTTAGAGTCCATCGATGGAGTATTCCATCCATGACGACGTAATGCGCACTGCGTCTTTTTGAGCCGCCTTGCTTCCCATTTCTCTGTAGGTAGTATTCCGTCGGATAGGTAAGCGATGAATTCCGTTCGCCAATCTTCGAGTTGCCCTTCCGTTGCGCGAGGTTCCCCTTCGTTGATTTGCATGGCGTCGGTGATAGATGCTGCAATGGCAAGTTGTTCCGTCGGTGGGCTGATGCTTGGCTTTTCAATCCAATGAATTGGGATTGTCCTTTTCACCTGATCGTGTAGCTTACTCCCAAGGGCTACGAGTGCGTCCGCACATACGTTCTCTCCGCGAGGGACTTTCATTAGCTCGAAGAATTCGAAATCTTGTGTGAGATCTTTGACGAGGTTCAGGTAAGCAACCATTCTGTCGTTCCTGACGTCGTAGTCTCCGAGGAATTGACTTACCACGAGTTGGGAATCACAGTATGCGTTGATCTGTTTAGCTTTTACTGCTTTGGCGAGACGAAGGCCTGCGATGAGATACTCGTATTCGGCTTCGTTGTTGGATGCCGGAAAATCAAAACTGAACGACTGTCGGATTAGTTCGCCTGTCGGTGACTGGAGTTGTACGCCTGCTCCTGAACCTTTGTTCGTAGATGAACCATCTACGTGCAGTATCCAGTTTAGATTTGGCTGCACAAGATCTTGTTCTAACTCCGGCGTTAGCTCGATCAGGAAATCAGCAAGAACTTGCGACTTAGCTGCTGTGCGGTTTTTGTACACGATGTCGTGCTCGTTAAGCTCGACTGCCCACTTTGTTAGCCTTCCTGATTGGTTAGTATTTTGCATTACCGTCCTAAATGGCTGGTTGGAGAGCACCTCGATAGTGTGCGATTGGAAATAAGGTCTGAGTTTTCTTGACGAAGAGATGATAGCGAGGGCCATCTTTTCCAAGGTTGGGTATCTCATTTCCGGTTCCGTCATCTGCTTGCTGGTGTAGAAAATAGGTTTTTGTTCGCCGTGGTCTTCTCGTATTAGGACGTTGGTAACGGCCGAGGAGGTGACGGCGATGTATAAGGATAGAGTGTCCCCGACTTCGGGCTTCAACAGAACAGGAGGTGTCGTTAGGTAATGCTTGAGTTGATTGAAAGCTTCCTCGCATTTTTCGTCCCAGATGAATCTCTTATTTCCTCGCAGGAGTTCATAGAACGGGGAGCACTTGACTGTGGATCTTGAGATGAATCTGTTTAGTGCCGCAATCCTTCCGGTTAAACGCTGAACCTCGCGGGTGTTCTTTGGGCTCGGGAGATCGAGGATTGCCGTTATTTGTTTTTGGTTTGCCTTGATGCCTCGCTGGGTGACAATGTAACCTAGGAACTCTCCAGACGTGACGCCGAAGGTGCATTTCGCCAGGTTGGGCTTCATCCCGTACTCGTTCAGCGTTTTGAAGCAGTCTTGTAGATGGTTGAGATGGTCCTTGGCGCGAAGTGACTTGACCAGCATATCATCAATGTAAACTTCCATAGTGTTGCCGAGTTTGTCGGCAAACATTCTATTGACCAGACGCTGGTAAGTCGCTCCTGCGTTCTTTAGGCCGAAAGGCATGACCTTGTAGCAATACGTCCCCCTGTCTGTTATGAACGCCATTTTCTCGCGATCGTCCGTATGCATCATGATTTGATTGTATCCGGAAAAAGCGTCCATAAATGTTAGGAGCTCGTTGCCGGTAGTCGACTCCACCAGACGGTCGATATGCGGGAGAGGGTAACTATCTTTTGGACATGCTTTGTTCAAATCCGTGAAATGAACACAAATGCGCCATTTCCCATTTTTCTTTTTAACAACGACGGGGTTTGCTAGCCATTCCGGGTACCATACTTCGGCGATGAAGCCTGCGTCAAGCAACCTGTCAACTTCTTCATTCACTGCTTTGGACCGTTCGGGTCCGAGCTTTCCTCTCTTCTGTCGAATAGGCTTGAACGTCGGATCAACGTTTAACTCGTGAGACGTTATTGCGGGGTCTATACCCTTCATATCAGAAGTTACCCATGCAAAGGTCGAGGCATTTTCTTTGAGGAAAGAAATGATTAATGACTGCAGGTTGTCGGAGAGATAGGCGCCAATGCGTACGACCTTCGATGAGTCAGCTCCATCGATGGGAACCTCGCGGATTTCTTCCTTCTGAGGGTAGATCTTATGTATTGGTTTGGTGATCGCGTTGACGAGAGAAGGTGATTGTTGCAGCTTGACTGCGGCGATAAGGAGCTCTCTCGCGGCCCGTTGGTCCCCGCGAATCGTCTGCGTCGTTCCATCTTTCCCAGGGAACTTAACGCATTGGTGATAGGTGGAGGGAATGGCTTTTATGGAGTGTAACCATGGCGTTCCGAGGATTGCGTTGTAGGGAGCCTTAGCCTGGATAACAGAGAACTTAACGGTGCGGGTCACATCACCTGCGTAAACTGGAAGACGAATTGTCCCAATCATCTGTTCCGAGGAACCATTGAACCCCGTGAGAGTACGTGAGGAGGGCTTCATGTCTTGCAGGTCGACTCCCATCTTGTCGAGCGTGTCCCGAAAGATGAGGTCGACTGAGCTGCCTGTGTCGACGAGAACCTTCGTGACCTAGCATTCGCCAATTCCGATATCAATTAGGAGCGGGTCGTTATGCGGCATGTTGATGCCGTGAGTGTCGGCCGCCGAGAAAGAGATTTGATGGTCTGCTTCGACTTGCGAAGGCCACTTTTGGTCAGTTATGGCTTGTCGCCTGTAATCTTTAACTGCTCTTACCGAGTCCCAGCAAGGGGGTGAACCACCCATTATGACGTTGAGGTGCGGGGTGTTTGTAACCTTCATCAATTCCCATTGCGCTTGTCGTTTCGCTTCGAGGCACGGTCGCAAATCATGTTGCTTGGGCTGACCAAGCTTGGCGCGCAAGTCTTCGACTTTGGAATTGATCTGCTCACGTAAGTCTGCGGGCTGAGGTTGAAGGTGTAGAGCAACTCCGTCGTGGGTAGTCTTTCTTGCTTTAGACTCGTTGAGGGACGTCATGAGGTCTGCCTCGTTCTTTTGTACCATTTTGGCCTTCCGCTTCAGAAGTGTACGTAGATCCTTGGACTCCGTTTTTCTGCCCAATTTTTCGCGCAAGTCCGTTGGTACCGGCGGAATTTCGTCATCCGAGGAATCAGCCTGTCGGGGGAGTATCACTTCCACCCGTCGCCGGTTCTTAGGTGGTTCTTCATCAGTTGATTTGCCTTCCAGGTTGAGATTGTTTACCGTAGCTTTCTCTGGATTAGTTTGCTCTGGATTAGTTTGCTCTTCTCTCTGAGGGGCTTTTGCTTGAGACTTCTGAATCTTCTTCTCTTTGTTTTTGCTCCAACTCTTGTTGTTTTTCAGCTTTTGCGGAGATTCAATCTGGATTTTCCCGCTTTCGACGAATTTGACGAAGTGTCCGTATAAGACTTTGCAATCCTTCGTATCATGTGACTTGACCTCATGATAGGAACACCACTTACTCGGCTCGACGGCGTTCGAGTTTGCTGGTTCAGGGGAGCTAGACCTTGGCTGGCTGGTATCTCGATCCCAATGATTCCACCCCTTCTCTCGCGCCATTGCGGCGGACCCCGATGGTTCGGCGTCGTCTATAGCATTCATGTAGCCCTTCCTCTGGTTAGGCTTGCCACTCATGGAATGTTGGCGCGGTTCTTGACGAGCGTCGTTCGTCCGGGCGGGGGTTTGTTTCCCTGCAGCTTCTTTGGCTGCCTTGGCCCTAGTATCCTCCTCCATTTGAATGAAGTTATAGGATCGTGCGATGGCATCTCGTACTGATCTCGTCGGGTGTCGGTAAAGGTCGGCCCGAAATGGTGACTTAATGTGGAGGGTGTTCATTAACGACTCAACGGCTATATGATCTGGTACGTCTACTTTCGAGACAATGGATTTGAACTTCTCCATAAAATCTCTCAAGCTATGTACATTCGCGTGGTTGAGATTCTAAAGATCCGTGGCGGTGGCTTCTTGTCGAGTGAACATGATGTAGTTTTTGAGGAAAGCCGTCGAGAGGTCGTGAAAACTATCAACGGAGTTCTCCTGAAGATCGGTGAACTAGTTAAGAGCGATACCTTCTAGGGTTTCGACGAAGAGTTGACAAAAGCCTGCGTCCTTTTCCTCATCAGAGAGGTTCGCGCGTCGCATCGCGATATTGAAGGATGTGACGTGAGCAGAAGGGTCGGATACACCGTCGAAGGTTGGAAGATGGAGCTTTTCCATCTTTCGGAGGCGGACCGTCGTTATCTTTTCGGTGAATGGTGTCCGGAGAGATTCTGCTTGGACTCGCTCGATCTGAGGGGCGGACGTAGTGACATGATGGATCTTGGAGCTTATATCCAGCACCGACCGTTTCAGCGCGGCGAGTTCGTTTATCGTCTGCACATCAAGGCTGACCGGGGTTTGGGCCGCGTCACCGTCGGCGACATCTTGGTTTGCGGTCTGCGTTGGTGCTGCACCAGTCGCTCTTTCTGTGTTAAACAGATGTCTTCGGTACTGTGCCGTTGAAGCTTCTACGTTCGCAGCGAGGGGGGCTAAGATCTTTGCAAGCGCTGCGATTTGTTCGGTCGCCGCTTTCTGGGCTGCGTCTTGCTGCGCAAGGCGCGCCATGATAGTTTCTATTGAAGCTAGTTGAAGTGGTGTCGGAGTCACAGGAAAGGACGCCGGCGTTACTTCGGTGGCTTCACGATCTTCTCCAGAGGAAGAGCCGTCGTTACTCGTCGCCATCTTGTCGACGTTGCTTTGCTAGATGCCCCACGGTGGGCGCCAACTGTTTGATCGGAAAACGATACGGAACGAGAGAACGTTCAATTTTTAAGGTGGGTTTAAGCAAAGACGTCTTATTGTAGATCAGAAGAGCATTTCGTCGGTTACAAGGAAAGGAAATACGTGAACAGAAAGGTGTCCGAGCCTCGAAGGCTTTGCCGGAGAGATACAACAAGGCGAGATAACAAAGGTAAAAACCATAATCTAGCCGCCCAGTGAGTATCAGTGATTTCGGATCCACTCTACGTTGTCTTTCCTTCCCCTTTTATTGCTGACCTCACGCTCTTCCGTGACCTAGTTTGCGTTGTCTCTGTGGGCTTTAACTCGCTGGGCCGAGAAGCCCACGTGATCTTGTGAAGTCGTTTACTCGGGGTATTTAGTTAAAAAGCCCATCGAAAGCTCTCTCGTATTACGCCGAGAGATCGACCCCTCAAGCCGCCGCGTCGAGCTGATGCTCCGCTTCATGTGGGCCGGACCGTCTGTTCTTCGGGCCTTGAGGGATGGTCGAATTTACCATCTACATGGTACCTAACACAAACTTGAACTGAACTTTCGACCGACCATAAGGTTTACCTTATAATTCGAGTACAGATAAACCAATATTCACATCGTCAACTTCCATTAAAATACACCTGAAGTTATAAATCGATTTAAACCAAACAAAATAATGATCGAATATTCTTGCGCATGGCCAGGAAAATGGCATAAAAGTTTGGTCCCATTTTTTAGAAGTTCACATTTTTTTAGTATTTACACTATTTAGCAAATTTACAAGTCTTTTATTTGAGATTGTTAAAAAAAGTTACACGTATGAGGTTGACACACACTTTCATCAATCACCTAGGGTTTTATTCGTCAAAATCAAAAACTAATAGTCTTTCCAAATATTTTGGTTGTTCTTTTCCTGAAAAGGCATAATTTCTGATCGACCCTATATATTTGATGATGATATAGATCACCTACCCAAACTTTTGGTTCTCCAAAAAGATATCCACCCAACCCATTTGTTATACGATTCAATCACACGCCGACGTCAGTAAAGTAGTAAACTTGCAAATACAGTTTAGTTGAGTTTATGGTCGTCAAGAATTTCAGTTAAATACTGAAAAGAATTGCTAGCACAGATTTATTATTATTCATTTGAAAAAAATGTATGAGCTAAAGTCCACACCAATTTGGTAAGATTGCACAACAAGAACTCGAGACATGGTGTAATCTGCTCTCTTCTAAATTTGTGTGAACCTTAAAAAAAAAAAATCATTTGCGTGTTTTTTTTTTTGATAATTCAGGTAATCCGAACACCCCGGAAAGAATCCGACTAGTGCCTAAGTACACTTCCGGAGAAAGTATCCTAGAGGACCGCATTTTTCACCTCATTTTAATCGACAGTAGCCAGCGGGATTCGAACTCAAGTCCGTATTGGGGCCAAAACTCCCTCAAGATCACTGGGTCATCCTCGCTTGGTTTCATTTGCGTGTTTGAAAAGTAAAAAAAAAAGAGTTTAGGCTAAGTTCAATACATGTTGGACTGCGCCTTCCTGGTTAGACTATTTCATCTATGAGATTAGCCGGGAGACGTATAATCGGTTGGTAACACAAGATTTTCGTAGTAGGCAAAATGTGTTATGTGCCAATCTGATGCTATATCCTAATTAAACACGCAGTGCTACCTAAAAATGAGCAAAAGTAAGAAAATTTAAACAATACTATAAAATTCCCAAAAAAGTATCGATATATAAAAATAGATTGTCATTAATGAATAATAACAACTTTGATTATCCACTTCTTACCAAAAAAATAAAATTATATGTGTATATTTGAAATATTCAAGATTATTGTTTTTTTTTGTTGCATACTTTAATATCAGCTATTCTATTTTTTGCATATTTTAATCCTTGATTAATTTCATATGTAGCTTTCAGAATAATTTTTGGAGTATTGTTGACATATAAAATATGGTACCGATTATTCCCGATCAAAGAGAATATAAAAAGTATTCAAATTCTAGTTTGAAATCTCAAAGAAGAAGAAAACAATAAAAACAACAAACATCAGAAGAGTATCATCACTGTCCGGTTAATGGACCAAGTGGGACTGCGGTCTCCACCACTTGCTAATATACGGTCCATGTTTATACCGATCGAGCCGGGTTTACATATAGAAAAAGTATCGTATATCGTGTACTCATAAATTCATAATAGACTTCGAACTTCCACTGCTACAAGAAAACGTCTCCATAACAATGAAGATTTACGACGAAAATATTTCCTCGTAAATTTACATGGTGCTTACAACGCAGTTACGAGCATACCAAATTTCGTCGTAAACTCCATGTAAATTTACGAGGAAATATTTTTGTCGTAAAGTCCATGTAACTTTACGACGAAAGTACGTGGAATGAGAAATACGTCGTAATCGTTACATCGACATTACAACGAAACATGTTACTGTTATATTTAGGTGAAAACGTGTATTCGATATGCTTTAACTTATCTAATTTCGTAGTAAAGTCGTTGTAAATATTATGTTAAAACCATGTAAAATCCATGTAAAAAAATTCCTTCTAAAATCGTTGTTATATTTCAACTACCCAACTCAAAAATTTCTCTATATATATGTCATTTCCCACAACTCTCTTCCTCACAACACACAAACGGAAAAAAAAATCAGAAAAAAAAAATTTCAAAACAAAATCTAAGAAAAAAATGGCCGGTGGCGGTAGTATTTACGAGTTACGGAGTTGGATGTATTTGCACAAAGATTCCGACGGGAGGGTGACGAACGCATTTTCGAGCGGGTTAGAGACATTCATGCACCAGACGGGCTGTACACCGATCACGCAGGAAAGCGGTAAGATGTTCTGCCCCTGTCGGAAATGCAAGAGTTCAAAATTTGCACGTAGTAAAACTGTATGGAAGCATTTAGTAAACAGAGGATTTACACGAAAATACTACATTTGGTATCCACATGGAGAGGGTAATGAAGCTAATAGTTTAATAATAATTTTGAGGATGCTCATCATAGTGAAGAACCGAATCATTTGCATAATGAATATAATTATCATCAAGAGGAGCAGATGTAGATCATGATAGGGTTCAAGATATGATCAGTGATGCATTTTTAGAAACAACTACAACAATAGCTGATGGAACTAGAAATGTAGAAGAACCTAATTTGGATGCAAAAAGGTTTTATGAAATGCTAGATGCTTCAAATCAACCAATCTACACTGGTTGTAGAGAATGTTTCTCTAAATTGTCTCTAGCAGCTAGGATGATGAATATTAAAACAGATCATAATTTACCTGAGAATTGCATGGATGCATGTGCGGAGTTGTTTAAAGAGTATTTGCCAAAAAACAACGTGTCTGCTGAATCTTATTATGAGATTCAGAAATTGGTTTATAGTCTTGGGTTGCCTTCGGAGATGATTGATGTTTGCATCGACAACTGCATGATCTACTGGAAAGAAGATGACAAGTTAGAAGAGTGTCGATTCTGCAAAAAACCACGATTCAAACCGCAAGGCCGTGGGAGAAATAGGGTACCGTACCAAAGGACGTGGTACCTACCAATTACAGACAGATTGAAAAGATTATATCAATCTGAGAGGACTGCTGCATCGATGAGGTGGCATACAGAACATGTCCAGAGAGATGGTGAGGTTGCACATCCATCAGACGCAAGAGCGTGGAAACATTTCAACAAGGTACACGCAGATTTTGCTACAAATATTCGGAATGTCTATCTTGGGTTATGCACCGATGGATTTAGTTCATTTGGAATGTCTGGTATACAATATTCTTTGTGGCCAGTCATTCTTACGCCGTACAATTTACCGCCGGATAAGTGCATGGAACAAGAATTACTATTTTTGACCATATTAATCCCTGGGCCGAAGCATCCAAAACGGTCTCTTTATGTTTTTCTTCAACCGTTGATAGAAGAGCTAAAGCAATTGTGGTCAGAATGGGTGAGGACGTACGATTGTTCCTTGAAAAACAATTTTACAATGCGAACAGTTCTGCTGTGGACGATAAGTGATTTCCCTGCTTATGGGATGTTGTCTGGCTGGACAACACATGGAAGATTATCTTGTCCATATTGTCTTGGATTGACAGATGCTTTTCAACTGAAGAATGGTAGGAAGAGTTGTTGGTTTGATTGTCATCGTCGCTTTTTTCCACTTGTCCATCCGTACAGAAGAAATAAGACATTGTTTCGGCACAAAAAATTGTCAGAGACAGTCCTCCTCCATATCTCACCGGCCAGCAGATCGAAGCAGACATTGATTATTACGGAGCTCAGAAAACAGTTAAGGTTGGAGAAAATTGGCATGTTCCTGGAAATATGTCTGATGGGTATGGTGTCTCTCACAATTGGCATGAGAAGAGTATATTTTGGGAGCTACCCTATTGGAAGGATCTTCTTATTCTCTTACGCCACAATCTGGATGTCATGCATATTGAGAAGAAATTTTTTGAGAACATCATGAATACATTACTTAACGTCCCTGGGAAGACAAACGATAACAAAAAGTCAAGGATGGACTTACCTGATATTTGCTCAAGAAGTGAGTTACATATCAAGAGCAATGGAAACGTTCATGTTCCCATCTTCTGGTTGTCATCAGAAGCCAAAACAACCTTGTTTGACTGGGTTGCATCAGAAGTTAAGTTTCCTAATGGTTATGTTTCAAATCTGTCAAGATGTATTGAACGAGGTCAAAAGTTCTCCGGAATGAAGAGTCATGATTGTCATGTGTTTATGCAATGACTACTTCCATTTGATTTTGCCGAGCTCCTTCAGCAAATGTCCATGAAGCACTTGCAGGTAATTATAATTTTATAATATATATACATATGTTATGAAATGTTATTAATTTGATTACTTTTGCAATATACAGCCATCAGAGCATTTTTCAGAGATCTTAGCACACGTACGTTCAAGGAAGAAGTTATCGAACAACTTCATCAGAACATTCCGATCATATTGTGCAACCTGGAAAAGATATTTCCTCCTTCATTTTTTGACGTCATGGAGCATCTAGTTGTCCACCTACCGTATGAAGCATTGCTTCGTGGACCTGTTCATAACGGATGGATGTATCAGTATAAGCGACAGATGAAACATTTGAAGGGGAAAGCAAGAAATCTTGCTAAGGTGGAAGGTTCAATAGTTGCGGGGAGTTTGACAGCCAAAACATCTAACTTCACATCATACTACTTTGCTCCAACTGTTCGTACGAGAAAAAGAGTTTTTAGAAGATATGATGATGATGGAGTACCGACATCATATCCAATTGATGGTGTTCCTGACATTTTCTGCGAAATTGCACGGTTTGGTGGTAAAACGAAAGAAATATGGTGGTCATGTGAAGAGGATAAACATAGTGCCCACACTTATATTCTGCTCAACTGCGAGGATGCAGTGACCCGTTACTTTGAAAGGTAAATATTTTTGTGAATGTTAATGATATGAATTGAAGTTAATTATGTATGACTTGATTATTTGTTTAATTTGCAGCATGTTTGTATCTCAAGTTGAAGAAGCAAATATCTGCAACTGATGTGGATACACATAAAGATGAGCACTTTGTCAAGTGGTTAAAATCACATGTACGTAATATATCTCATACATTGATTAATTAAGTAAGTTTTTTGATACTTCAATATTAATTAAGAATATCTGCTTTTTGCAGGTTGATTATGACGATCCTTATTATCCCGTATGGTTTCATGAATTGGTTCAAGGTCCAGTTGCAAAGGTCACCACATCACCTATGTATTTCACACGAGGATTTACCTTTCGCACATATGAGTATGGGAGACATCGGACAACGAGTAACTACGGAATATGTGTGAAAGGTGAAACAGACTTTTACGGGATCTTGCAGGAGATTATTGAAGTGGAATTTCCGGGGTTATTAAAGCTAAAATGCGTCCTCTTCAAATGTGAATTGTTCGATCCTGTTGTGAACCGAGGGATTCGATATAACAAATTTGGTGTTGTGGATGTCAATTTTGGGAGAAGATACAACAAATTTGAGCCTTTCATTTTAGCTTCACAAGCCGAGCAAGTTAGCTTCCTTCCTTATCCTCGGTTTCAAACTTCCGGGATAAACTGGTTAGCTGCTATCAAAATTACACCTCGTGGACGCATTATCGCTGGAGAAGAACCACCCTTGCAAGAAGAAGACGCTATCAATGAAGTTGAGGTACCAGAACAACCAACTGGTGAAATCCTTTTGATCGACCCGCAAAACTTTCAATATGAAGATATTCCCGAAGATGCGACAGATGAAGCACGTGAAGACGAGTTCGAGAGAAGCGACGATGATGATTGTAATGATAGTGATGAGAACGAAAACTATTTTGAGTGATGTAATATTGATGAGAACGAAAACAATTTAGAGTGATGTAATATATGTAACAAATGTTGTATTTCTCTATTGTAACGTATGTTTAAATAAATATTGTTTTTTACCATCTTAATGTATATGTAACAAATGTTGTTTTATATAATATGTATTTCTTTAGTTTTTAAAAATTTATTTAGAGTTTTAGGGTTTTAGAGTTTAAGTTGGAGAAAGAGCAAGAAGTAGTAGAGAAGAAGATATGATGTTAGATGATATGTGACTTTGGGGTTTAGGGATTTCATTCTCGGTGTTTAGGGTTAAGCATTGTAAAATCGTTGTAAGAATAACACAGGCATGGTAACTTCGTCGTAAATGGTTAAATCGATTCCACGTAATTTCGTCGTAAATGGAAAAAGACGGGCCTGGTAACTTCGTCGTAAACGGAAAAGTTTGGTTAATCGATTCGACGTAATTTCGTCGTAAATGGAAAAACGCGGGCCTGGTAACTTCATCGTAATATTACGTCACGTTAACGACGAAACGTTTTCTATATATTGAGACGCCGAGAGAGAGGCTGCCTCGTTCATTCCTCCCAAATTCCTTTGCTCTCCCTCTAAGGTACACTCATTTTCCTCTTCTATTTTTTTTTAAGTTAGTTTAGGTGATTAATTAGTTAGGAAATTAGTTTAGGTGATTAGTTAGGTAATTAGTTAGGTGACGAAATACTATAGTTTAGGTGATTAGTTAGGTAATGAAATAATTTTTTAAGTATGTCGTAATTGATTAAATTTATTTTAATTTTTTTAGATGGCTCCTACGAGGAAACCAACAGCACCTACTTATGCCCAGTTGTTTGGCGATGGTTCCGGTACATCTTATTCCGGTCCATCGTCTTCCGATGCAGTTCCAGACTCTCAGACTTCTCAGAGAGTTTCTTCGAGTCCTCCTCTTCCACCGCAGATGCCTCCACCTCTTCCTCCAGCGGCTGCACCTCAGCCTGGCTGCACCTCAGCCTGTCCCAGAAGGTGCAGTTCATCCGGATTTGAGTGTGCCTTCATATGCTCCATTCGCAAGATATACGGTGGAAGATTTGCTTGTCCAGCCTGGACGGGAGGGTTTGGATGTTCTAGACCCCGATAGACCCCGAGGAACTTATTGGTAAGTTATTAATTTTTATTACATTAAAATTTAAATTATTTTTATTTTCTAACGGTTAAATTGTTTTTTTTCAGGTTTGGGGCTAACAACCGTGTTAGCCGGAGCGTTTCGGCGACGATTAAGGGTTACTACAACGAGGCATATCCGAACTGGAGCAAGACACCAAATCACGTTAAGATCACTTGGTTTAAATGTTTTGCGGTAAGATTTTTAAATTTAATTAAATTTTCACTTTTAAATATATATATATATATTTTAATATTTATTATTGATTGTAATTTTTCAAAATTTTTGTGTTTCAGCAAAAGTGGCATTGGTCTTTGGGAATCACCGAGAGGGTGAAGGCGGAATTCGTTGCAAAGGCAAAGATCCGCCTCTGCAACACAGTCTTCGATTGGAAGGACAAGTGGGAGATCAACAGGTATGAGGGAAAGCCCACTGAGCTCACGAAGGATGTGTGGGATGGCCTTATCGCCTATTGGGAGCACTCCTCTTCGATCAAAAAGGCCAATTTGTGCTCGGCTTCTCGAAGGACGAAGGATAAAGATGGTCATTTGCCCATGCTTCACAGAACCGGACAAGAACCTCATGCATGAGTCTGTCTAGAAGCTGTAAGTTTTGTTTTTAATATTATTTTAAAATTTTCAATTAATTTAAATTTTAATATTTAATTTAATTTTTTTTTTTTGTAGTTAGAGAAGACGGGAGTCTTACCATCTCTGTCTGAGCTATTCAAGATGACTCACGCCACATCCGACAGAGTTTTTGTGGATCCTGCATCTGAGAAACTCTTCCATGCAATGGCTACTTAGTTTGAAGAACGGGAGACGCAACTAACCCAGCAGTCTCCCGATGGATTACCGGTCACATTGACCACCGAAGAGGCCGACAGAATCTTCGAAGAGGTACAACTTAAAATTTTTGTTTACATTATTTTTAATATTTTAACATAATTAACTATATTAATATATTTTTTAATTTTATAGGTGGCTCCTAAAAAGAAGGGACGGACAGTCGACATAGGCTCTGTTAACGAAGTTGCAAGGGCAACTTCGTCATACACTTCGAGACGGGATGAAGAGACTTCTCATATGAAAGCTCGAATGGATAGCCAACAGGTACGTTTAGACTCTCTTAAGGATCTGGTAGACGTCATGGCGGTGGAAAACTCGACTATGCAGAGAATGTTGAGTGAGAGACGAGCCGCTCTTGGGTTGCCAGTACAAGATCCCGAAGAGTCCGATCCAAACCGTCAACAGCCGAGCAACCCCACCGACTACTTCGAGGATATGTAGTCTTTTTATATTTCTGTTTGTATTATGAATTTAAATATTATTGTATGACTTTTAAATGCCTTTATAAAATATGTTTTTCATTTTCATATTTTGTTTCAAAATTTAAAATATTTTAAATTCTGAATATTAAATATAAATTAAAATTTATTATATACTAATTAATAATAATATAATAAGAATCGATGTAAACTCCTCGTAAACATTACAAGGAGTTTACATCGAATGTTTACGAGTGATTAACATCGAAAGATTTACGAAGGTTTTACATCGAAATGTTTACGAGTGATTTACAACGAAAGTATTTACGTGTGCTTTACATCGGAATCATTACGTGGGCTTTACCACGAAATCTTACGTGTCGTTTACGACGAATTCTTTTCCTGCGCTTTACGAGGAATATATTTTGTCGTAAACGTAACGAGTCGTTGACGACGAAACCTCCGTTACGACGGACGTGTAACAACGAAACGTCTTTCGAGGTTAATTCGTCGTAACACCCCATTTACGACGAATTTACAACGAATACTGCCCTCGTAAAAAATATGTTTTCTCTTAGTGTTCACTGAGTTCACAGTAATCACAAGGACCTTCTAGTTGTATATTTTTATATCTCATCTACTCTAATTTTTATTAATAATTCATGGAATAAATTATATTAACACATGATACTCGTATAGTTACTCGCTTTTGGACAACACTGGCAATGACTAAATATCTAGCTAGAAAAGATGTATAAAAACGAATTTTCAACATGGGCATCGAATTATGTACAATGTCATACGTTAGGAACAACGAAAAGATATAACCTTTTTCAGCCACTTGATTAACTAATCATAAGAAATTCACATGTTTAAATAGTTACTTCATCGTGATAATAGGCTAACAAAATTCATAACCTAGAGAGAAATGGTTCTACATAGAATTCTAATCAAATTATTTTTTATGAAAACTAAAAAAGAGAACGCTATGTTATGAACCAGATTGTGGATGGCTCATAACCAAGAGATTATGATTTGTAATCTTTTCATTTATCTATGACGGTGTAATCTCCTATATAAGGAACCTTTATGTTATGAATAAAGATATATTTTTCCATTACTTTTATAACATGTTATCAGCACGAAACTCTAAATCCATAATCTAATACCCAAATCGAAAAACTCTAAAACCCTAACCCTTGTCGGCGATCCGACGAACCCTAAACCCCGATCGTGTCTCTTGTTCCCGCATCTGTTCCAGCCGCTTCCCCGATCAGTTTTAGCCCAAGGCGTTCCTGATCCTAGCTCAGACGTTCGCGACCCGAGAGCAGCTCCAGCACGCGACCTCTTCCTCGTTCGCAGCATCAGACAGCTCGCGTCCCGTTCGTGTCCAGCTCGCGTCCCGTTCGTGTCCAGCTCGCGGCTCAACTCCTTTGGTGGTCCGATTCAACAATCATCTAAGGTTAAAAGGTAATTCAAAACCTAAGAACCCATAATCGAACATGGATTGATTGACAAAGAATGAAACCCTAAAACCCTAATATTTATGAATCAAAACCATAGGGTAATAGATCAAAAATCCTAATTGAGTAAATCGAAGCTCTAAAAGTTCGGTGCCCCAAACCCTAAATCATGTTCCTACATGATTAAAACCCCAAATCCGTTTTTACAAATTAAAATACGATAAACCCTAACCCTATATCTATAAACCCTAAATAATATAAGTATCACAATTAAATAAACTATAATTATCAAATCACATATTAAAACCCTAATCGAATATTTTGAAATCAAAACTATTTTCGGTTTTGATCATTGAGGTTTTAAATCTGATTGAATCTGATGCTATGTTGCTAGAATTTTTTGACTGTTAAATTGATAGATTTATTTTCTCATCCTGCTTGGTTAATTGTTCATCTGATTTAAAATTGTTTAAACCGACCAGCTTGTTAAAACATTGATTGAATCCGATAGGTTGCTAGTTTGCTTTGCTTATATAATCCGATAGGTTGATAGATTGATTGAGGTTTACTTGTTTAAAATCCGAATGATCTGATTGCATGATTCTTGAGGTTTAATATCATCTGCTAGGATTGATAGTTTTGTAATCTGATCTGTTTTAAATAGAAACCCTAAATAATCTGTATGATAGGTTATATTGATCTGATTTGGATGTCTTTGAGAATTGAGAATCCGTATGCTAGGTTGATAGATTCATGATAAAATCTAATGTCTTGAGGTTTAAGATGGTATGCTAAGTTCGATTAAATTGATTGATCTGATTATATGTTTTTGAGGTTTGATAAATTCGGATACTAGATAAATTATTTACACACGGTTTATGCTAAATACCAATCAGCCTTGAAACTGATTCATTGAAATTCATGCTTGAAATCTATATTCTAGTATTGCTAAAATAAGTCTTGAAACTGATTCATTGAAATTCATGCTTGAAATCTATATTCTAGTATTGCTAAAATCAGCTTTGAAATTGATTGAGTGATTAATAAATCTTTTTACTAGTCTTGCTAAAATTCATTGATTGTTAAACCCTAATTGCATGATTAATTGAATCCGTTTTTGCTAGTCTTGATAAACCATAATATTATGAGCACATAGAAATAGTATTGCTGAGACTTGCTAGAAATTGACTGATTGATTAAATGTCTTTAAGATTGATAGTCTCATTGTCCTCACAAGATTGAAATCCGAATTGATTATTTTTTAAGAGTAAGGCCGCATGAAAATTATACCTAAATATTGAGTGATATATGATTTGAGATGTCAAAAATCAACCTGGATTTTGCTGCCCTAAATCTCTCTGGAGATAATCATTTACAGTGGGCATTGGATACAAAGATTATCCTAAAGTCAAAAAGACTTGGTGAATGAATCACAAAAGGCGATAATGCCAAATGAGAAAGATTGATACATGAGAATATTAATTATTAGCCATCATCTTATTAAGAGTCTCAAAGATCAGTATCTGACTATAGAGAATCCTCTAAACCTTTGGACAGAGTTAAAAAATCGAGATATGATCACCAAAGAACGGTGTTATTACCAAATGCCCTATTTGATTGGAGGAATCCCAGATGCAGGATCCACAAAAACTCCGTCGGATGTGGCGTGAATCATCTTGAATAGGTCAGACAGAGAAGGTAAGACTCCCGTCTTCTCGAACTACAAAAAAAAAATTAAATTAAATATTATAAATTATATTAATTGAATATTTTAAAATATATATTTAAAACAAAACTTACAGCTTCTAGACGGACTCCTGCATGAGGTTTTTGTCCGGTTCTGTGAAGCATTGGCAAATGACCATCTTTATCTTTCGTCCTTCGAGAAGCCGAGCACGAATTGGCCTTTCTGATCGAAGAGGGGTGCTCCCAATAGGCGATGAGGCCATCCCACACATCCGTCGTGAGCTCAGTGGGCTTTCCCTCATACCCGTAGATCTCCCACTTGTCCTTCCAATCAGAGACTGTGTTGCAGAGGCGTATCTTTGCCTTTGCAACGAATTCCGCCTTCACCCTCTCGGTGATTCCCAAAGACCAATGCCACTTTTGCTGAAACATAAAAATTTTGAAAAAATTACAATTAATAATAAATATTAAAAATATATATATATATATATATATATATATAAAAGTGAAAATTTAATTAAATTTAAAAATCTTACCGCAAAACATTTAAACCACGTGATCTTAACGTGATTTGGTGTCTTGCTCCAGTTCGGGTATGCCCCGTCGTAGTAACCCTTAATCGTCGCCGAAACGCTCCGGCTAACACGGATGTTAGCCCCAAACCTGAAAAAAAAACAATTTAACCGTTACAAAATAAAAATTAATTAAATTTTAAAGTAATAAAAATTAATAACTTACCAATAAGTTCCTCGGGGTCTATCGGGGTCTAGAACATCCAAACCCTCCCGTCCAGGCTGGGCAAGCAAATCCTCCACCGTATATCTCGCGAAGGGAGCATATGAAGGCACACGCAAATCCGGATGAACTACACCTTCTGGGACAGGCTCAGGTGCAGCCGCTTGAGGAGGAGGTGGAGGCATCTGCGGTGGAAGAGGAGGACTCGAAAAAACTCTCTGAGAAGTCTGAGAAGTCTGAGAGTCTGGAACTGCATCGGAAGACGATGGACCGGAAGAAGATGTACCGGAACCATCGCCAAACAACTGGGCATAAGTAGGTGCTGCTGGTTTCCTTCTAGGAGCCATCTAAAAAAATTTAAATAAATTTAATCAATTATGACGACATAATTAAAAAATTATTCTGTTACCTAACTAATCACCTAAACTATAGGATTCCGTCATCTAACTAATCACCTAAACTAATTATCTAAATAATCACCTAAACTAATTACCTAACTAATTAATAACCTAAACTAACTTTTAAAAAAAAAAAAAAAAAGGAGGGAAGAGAATGTACCTTAGGGAGAGGAGAGGAGTTTAGGAGGAATGGACGAGACAGCCTCGTCTCGGCGTCCCAATATATAAAAAATGTTTCGTCGTAAACGCGACGTAACATTACGACAAAGTTACCATGCCCGCGTTTTTTCATTTACGACGAAGTTACCAGGCCCGCGTTTTTCGATTTACGACGAAATTACGTCGAAACGTCGGTTTACGACGAATTTACAAGGCCCACGTTTACGATGAAGTTACCAGGCCCGTGTTTTTCCATTTACGACAAAATTACGTGGAAACATCGGTTTACGACGATTTTACAACGCTTAACCCTAAACACCGAGAATGAAATCCCTAAACCCCAAAGTCACATATCATCTAACATCATATCTCTTCTTCTCTACTACTTTATGCTCTTTCTCCAACTTAAACTCTAAAACCCTAAAACTCCAAATAATTTTTTTAAAATTAACACAAATACATATTATATAAAACAACATTTGTTACACATACATTAGGGTGGTAAAAAAACAATATTTCTTTAAACATACGTTACAATAGAGAAATACAACATCAAAGACATATATTACATCACTCTAAATCGTTTTCGTTCTCATCAATATTACATCACTCTAAATCGTTTTCGTTCTCATCACTATCATTACAATCATCATCGTCGCTTCTCTCGAACTCGTCTTCACGTGCTTCATCTGTCGCATCTTCGGGAATATCTTCATATTGAAAGTTTTGCGGGTCGATCAAAAGGATTTCATCAGTTGGTTGTTCTGGTACCTCAACTTCATTGATAGCGTCTTCTTCTTGCAAGGACGGTTCTTCTCCAGCGACAATGCGTCCACGAGGTGTAATTTTGATAGCAGCTAACCAGTTTATCCCGGAAGTTTGAAGCCGAGGATAAGGAAGGAAGCTTACTTGCTCGACTTGTGAAGCTAAAATGAAAGGCTCAAATTTGTTGTATCTTCTCCCAAAATTGACATCCACAACACCAAATTTGTTATACCGAATCCCTCGGTTCACAACAGGATCGAACCATTCACATTTGAAGAGGACGCATTTTATCTTCAATAACCCTGGAAATTCCACTTCAATAATCTCCTGCAAGATCCCGTAAAAGTCCGTTTCACCTTTCACACATATTCCGTAGTTACTCGTTGCCCGATGTCTCCCATACTCGTATGTGTGAAAGGTAAATCCTTGTGTGAAATACATAGGTGATGTGGTGACCTTTGCAACTGGACCTTGAACCAATTCGTGAAACCATACGGGATAATAAGGATCGTCATAATCAACCTGCCAAAAGCAGTTATTCTTAATTAATATTGAAGTATTAAAACACTTACTTAATTAATCAATGTATGAGATATATTACGTACCTGTGATTTTAACCACTTGACAAAGTGCTTATCTTTACGTGTGTCCACATCAGTTGCAGATATTCCTGGTATTGCTTCTTCAACTTGAGATACAAACATGCTGCAAATTAAACAAATAATCAAGTCATACATAATTAACTGCAATTCATATAATTAACATTCACAAAAATATTTACCTTTCAAAGTAACGGGTCACTGCATCCTCGCAGTTGAGCATAATATAAGTGTGGGCACTATGTTTATCCTCTTCACATGACCACCATACTTCTTTCGTTTTACCACCAAACCGTGCAATTTCGCAGAAAATGTCAGGAACACCATCAATTGGATATGATGTCGGTACTCCACCATCATCATATCTTCTAGGAACTCTTTTCCTCGTACGAACAGTTGGAGCAAAGTAATATGATGTGAAGTTAGATGTTTCGGCTGTCAAACTTCCCGCAACTATTGAACCTTCCACCTTTGCAAGATTTCTTGCCTTCCCCTTCAAATGTTTCATCTGTCGCTCATACGGATACATCCATCCGTTGTGAACAGGTCCACGAAGCAATGCTTCATACGGTAGGTGGACAACTAGATGCTCCATGACGTCAAAAAATGAAGGAGGAAATATCTTCTCCAGGTTGCACAATATGATCGGAATGTTATGATAAGTTGTTCGATGACTTCTTCCTTGAACGTACGTGTACTGAGATCTCTGAAAAAAGCGTCGATGGCTGTATATTGCAAAAGTAATCAAATTAATAACATTTCATAACGCATGTATATATATTAACGTTTTATAATTACCTGCAAGTGCTTCATGGACATTTGCTGGAATGAGCTCGGCAAAAACAAATGGAAGTAGTCGTTGCATAAACACATGACAATCATGACTCTTCATTCCGGAGAACTTTTGACCTCGTTCAACACATCTTGACAGATTTGAAACATAACCATCGGGAAACTTAACTTCTGATGCAACCCAGTCAAACAAGGTTGTTTTGGCTTCTGATGACAACCGGAAGATGGGAACAAGAACGTTTCCATTGCTCTTGATATGTAACTCACTTCTTGAGCAAATATCAGGTAAGTTCATCCTTGACTTTTTGTTATCTTTTGTCTTCCCTGGGACGTTAAGTAATGTATTCATGATGTTCTCAAAAAAGTTCTTCTCAATATGCATGACATCCAGATTGTGGCGTAAGAGAAGATCCTTCCAATAGGGTAGCTCCCAAAATATACTTTTCTTATGCCAATTGTGAGATACACCATATCCATCAGGCATATTTCCAGGAACATGCCAATTTCCTCCAACTTTAACTGTTTCCTGAGCTTCGTATTAATCAATGTCTGCTTCGATCTGCTGGCCGGTGAGATATGGAGGAGGACCGTCTCTGACAATTTTTTTGTGCCGAAACAATGTCTTATTTCTTCTGTACGGATGGGCAAGTGGAAGAAAGCGACGATGACAGTCAAACCAACAACTCTTCCTACCATTCTTCAGTTGAAAAGCATCCATCGATCCAAGACAATATGGACAAGATAATCTTCCATGTGTTGTCCAGCCAGACAACATCCCATAAGCAGGGAAATCACTTATCGTCCACAGCAGAACTGCTCGCATCGTAAAATTGTTTTTCAAGGAACAATCGTACGTCCTCACCCCTTCTGACCACAATTGCTTTAGCTCTTCTATCAACGGTTGAAGAAAAACATCAAGAGACCGTTTTGGATGCTTCGGCCCAGGGATTAATATGGTCAAAAATAGAAATTCTTGTTCCATGCACATATCCGGCGGTAAATTGTACGGCGTAAGAATGACTGGCCACAAAGAATATTGTCTACCAGACATTCCAAATGGACTAAATCCATCGGTGCATAATCCAAGATAGACATTCCGAATATTTGTAGCAAAATCTGCGTGTACCTTGTTGAAATGTTTCCACGCTCTTGCGTCTGATGGATGTGCAACCTCACCATCTCTCTGGACATGTTCCGCATGCCACCTCATCGACGCAGCAGTCCTCTCAGATTGATATAATCTTTTCAATCTGTCTGTAATTGGTAGGTACCACATCCTTTGGTAAGGTACCCTATTCCTCCCACGGCCTTGCGGTTTGAATCGTGGTTTTTTGCAGAATCGACACTCTTCTAACTTGTCATCTTCTTTCCAGTAGATCATGCAGTTGTCGATGCAAACATCAATCATCTCCGAAGGCAACCCAAGACTATAAACCAATTTCTGAATCTCATAATAAGATTCAGCAGACACGTTGTCTTCTGGAAATACTCTTTAAACAACTCCGCCCATGCATCCATGCAATTCTCAGGTAAATTATGATCCGTTTTAATATTCATCATCCTAGCTGCTAGAGACAATTTAGAGAGACCTTCTCTACAACCAGTGTAGATTGGTTGATTTGCAGCATCTAGCATTTAATAAAACCTTTTTGCATCCAAATTAGGTTCTTCTACATTTCCAGTTCCATCAGCTATTGTTGTAGTTGTTTCTAAAAATGCATCACTAATCATATCTTGAACCCTATCATGATCTACCATCTGCTCATGATCTTGATGATAATTATATTCATTATGCAAATGATTCGGTTCTTCACTATGATGACCATCCTCAAAATTATTATTACTACTACTAGCTTCATTTCCCCCATAACCCTCTCCATGTTGATACCAAATGTAGTACTGTGGTGTAAATCCCCTGTTTACAAAAAGCTTCCATACAGTTTCACTATGTGCAAATTTTGAATTCTTGCATTTCCGACAGTGGCAGAACATCTTACCGCTTTCCTGTGTGATCGGTGTACAGCCCGCCTGGTGCATGAATGTCTCTAACCCGCTCAGAAATGCGTTCGTCACCCTCCCGGCGGAATCTTTGTGCAAATACATCCAACTCCGTAACTCGTAAATACTACCGCCACCGGCCATTTTTTTCTTAGATTTTTTTTTGAAATCTTTTTTTTTCTGATTTTTTTTTCGGATTTTTTTTTCTCCCGTTTGTGTGTTGTGAGGAAGAGAGTTGTGGGAAATGACATATATATAGAGAAATTTTCGAGTTGGGTAGTTGAAATATAACAACGATTTTACAAGGAATATTTTACATGGATTTTACATGGTTTTAACATATTATTTACAACGACTTTACGACGAAATTAGGTAAGTTAAAGCACATTTAATACACGTTTTCACCTAAATATAACGGTAACATGCTTCATTGTAATGTCGATGTAATGATTACGACGTATTTCTCATTCCACGTACATTCGTCGTAAACTTACAAGGAGTTTACGACGAAATCAGTTCGTCGTAAATTTACATGGCGTTTACGACGAAAGTTAGATTCCTCGTAATTTCGTTGTAAAGCCCATGTAAATTTACGAAGAAATATTTTCGTCGTAAATGTTCGTTGTTATGGGCACGTTTTCTTGTAGTGTATGCTTTCTCTGATTTTTATCTCCTTGAATTTATTTCTATTACATTGTCTGCTTAGATTAAATGAATGAATGATTTTTCTATATGAGTACACTGAAAAACGCCAATATAAGAACTAAAGCAGGTATCGCCAGTCTGAAAGAAGACTATGGCTAGGCTAATATATTATTGCCTAAGGGTATGCATCTAGAAATCAGTGATGTCTTATATTCACCCAGCTCTAAGAGCAAGAGCAGCCTATTGAGTTTTAAAGATATAAGAATGAATGGTTTTCATATTGAAACAGTGGACGAATGAAACAAAGAGTTCCTTCAAATATATGTATAAAATCGCCCAAGACCATAATAAGTCCTAAAGACTATACCTGCATTCTCTACTGACCTAGACTATGCATAGATCAGTATAATAGAGGCTAAAAGCCTGCAAAAATATACACTTTATGGCACGACCGGATTGGCCATCCTGGTCCAAACATGATGCGAAAATTAATATTCAAAAGGCACACATTAAAAGATAAGAAGAGTTATCCTAAAGAATCTCACGTGTGTAGCATGTACACATGGGAAACTCATTAAGCCATCACTAGTAAAATGGCTACGAGCCCCTTTTTCATAAATAAAGACTATATGTCTAGATAATACTGGTGAATACATGTCCCAAGCGTTTAAATGATTATGGTATGTCCATGGGGTAAGTGTGGACAATTCTGTGATACATGTCCGTACCAAGAACGGCTTGGCCGAAATCTTTTAAAACGTAAATAGTTGATTGATAGACCATAACTTATGAGGTCAAAACTCTCATTCACAGTTTGGGCCACACGAAATTTATATGCACCTAAGTTAATACGCATCAGACCATTTAGTGAGCATAGATATCCCCTATCACAATTATTAACGGGTCAAGAGCCAGACCTACCCCATCATAAGACATTTAGATGTGTTGTCTATGTACTAATTACTCCACCACAGAGAACTAAGATGGGACCTCAAAAGGAGGATTAGGATATATGTTGGATATGATTTTCCCACAATAATAAAGTACATTGAGCCAACTATGGGTGATTTTATTTGAGGCCAAGTACACGGATTATTTTAAGATCCATTCAGTCCAAAGGTGGACGATAAAGAAGTCCATTTAGTCTTGAGATGGACGATGCAGAAGTCTTGTTTTAAACACTGATCTGATTGGTCCATAAGAAGGACGATGAAGAAGCCTTTGATTTTGGTTTATTTTATATTAACCAGCCCAAAGAAGGGTTATTTGGTTTTGTTGATTTGTTTTCAGACATGTTATGTTTTACACATGGTGGTACACGCATATCACAGCAACATCATCCAAGATTTCGTGTGTGTGTATTTGAGATCGAGGACTCAATATGTTCGATCAGATTGTGCCATGGCCTATGGTAAAGAAGAATCAACTATCATGTTCGAGGACGAAGCATATTCTGCCCAAGATCTTCATCACCCACAGATTGCAGAAAATTGGAGAGGTCCAAGGGACCTTCAGTAATGTCCAAATCAGGGGGAGTAATGTGTGTTGTACTCTTTTTCCTTCACCATGGTTTTGTCCCAATTGAGTTTTCCTGGTAAGGTTTTAATGAGGCAACATTAAAGCACATTACATGCCCTAAATGGCTATGGCATCCAAGGGGAGTGTTATGAACCAGATTGTAGATGACTCATGTAATCTTTCCATTTATCTATGACGGTGTAATCTCCTATATAAAGAACCTCTACGTTATGAATAAAGATATACTTTTTCATTACTTTTATAAGACGCTACAACTAATCTCAATACTAACTATTATTTAAAACTAAGGTTCATTTGATAAAACTAAGATACTACATAATATCCTCTCAGTTTTTAAATGGATGATTTATATTATTTTTACATAGATTAAGAACCACCAATATTGATTATGGCGTGTCATTTAGTTAAATAACTAAATGAGAGGGATGTTCCCCTGAGCAATAGTATATCTACACAGAAAAACAACATTCTATATAAAAATTCACATGTTCCTGCAACAGTTAAATTACATGAGCATATCCATCATCAAAAACCTCTATTGATGAATTAAACTATGCCTACGTACAAAACAAAAACTAAAACTAACATGTACGGAAAAATATGAAATCAATCGATAGTGAAGCACCGGGAGTATAAGTGTATACAACCATCTATACCGTGTTTAAACACATTTTGTTTTCTTGGACAATGAAACCCAATACCATTTTCTAATAATCACAGGGCCGGTCCTGGACCAAGCCCAATGAAACATTCGTTTTGGGCCCCCAAAATTTTTGAAAATTTTTATACATAAATAAATCTCCAATTTGTAAAAATTTTAGGCCCCTAAATTTTTGAAATCTTTACTAAATAGTCTTGGACCTCCAAACTCTCAGGTAGGCCTGGGCATTTCGGGTATCGGTTCGGTTCGGTTCGGGTATTTCGGGTTTCGGGTAGTTCGGATAGGGGTTAGAGGATCCATTTAGTACTTGACCTATTTTCGGTTCGGTTCGGTTCGGATAGTTTCGGGTTCGGTTCGATTCGGATAGTAAATGTAGGAACCGGAAGATATCCGGAAAAAGTTCGGTTCTCATTTGGATCCGGTTCGGGTTCGGATAGTTCGGGTAGTTCGGATAATTTGGATAAAATATTGGTTATTTAAGATAAAATATCAAATAATTAGGATGATTTAGATAAAAAAATTTGGATATTTCGGATTACTTTGGATATTTCGGATAAAACTATCCGGATAGTTTCGGATACTTTCGGGTAGTTTGGATACTTTATAATAATTTAGTTATCCTCAACTATTTTCAAATACTTTTAATAGAATTTTAAATTAAAAATATATATTTAGTGATGTTATATGTATATATAATTAATATTTTTATATATTCGGGTACCCGTTCGGTTCTCAGTTCGGTTCCGGTTCGGTTCGGTTATTTCGGATATAAAAATATAGGAACCGTTCGGATATTTGAGGATATTGGTCCGGTTCCGGTTTTAGGTATTTCGGTTCGGTTCCGGTTCGGTTCTTCGGTTCCGGTTATTTTGCCCAGGCCTACTCTCAGGGTCGGCCCTGAATAATCATCGTCTATATTGTCTTCTAGCGTACATATTTTTTTTTTTTATTACATAGTTATTAGGAATAAGTTATTTGGATAAAATAAAAATCTATAAGAATCATATGGTAAATATGAATCTGAATGCTCTATTTACTAATCATATTGATCATATTCGCAAGAGTAAGTGCGCGTACGAGTGACCGTGAAAAAGATGCACACATAGACAGACGTTCACGACAAAAGATGCCGTGACGAATTTTGCCGAAGGATTGTGAGAATAATCAACACTCGTTTGGTATAGTGCCTTACATGCATCTGTACCTACAAACCACACACACACACCCTATAGAAAATCATTTTTATTCAATAAATCCATCTAAATTTTTTAACAAACGTGCTGTTTACGAGTGTCTTAGTATAACATGTATGTGATGAATCTCACAGACAAATATATGCATACATGTGAGTATTAGACATGCATACGTACATAGATCGACTGTGGATGATATTGATGAGCATATATATGACCATGCATAACATGATCATAATAATGTCAAAGGTATTCATGTTTGATTCGAACCCACCCAAACAAGCTCAACAACGACAATAATAATTAACAAATAATAAAAGAAAGTTTTGTAATAATGTCGTTTGTGGAATTCTAATTCCAATATTCTCAATTATTGGCCACATAAAAGAATAAGAACAGAAGAAAATGCCCATTGTCCAAAATCCAAATTCCCGATTTCAATAATAACGACAATGTTCGATTCTATATGGTGGTAAGAATAAGTTTCGTCAGTTGCAAAAAAAAAAGAAAAAGAATAAGTTTCGTTTCACCATCTTTTCAGTTATTACTATTTCGGATCATACTGTCTGATTTGATTTGTTACTGTAAATTGTTTGTCTTTTCTTGATTATTCCTCGTTATATTCATGCTAGACATCCTCACCCAATCCTTAATGTTTTTTAAAGAAGTTTTTTTTTTTTATTTGATCATAGTGAAGTTCGAATATATGCTTATGTATACATCAATTTAAGTATGACATATCAACTTGCTGATTTTTGATTCGTGTTGAAGGAGTTTTTTAAGTGAAGGAAGCATAAACTACTATACTGCTGTGTCGTTTTGTTGGTTAGGACAAATATATATCGATTCTTATTTGGTACATTATAAATAGTTATCACTCAAACATTATAAATTGTTGTCACTCAAAAATATATATGCAAAGTTAAATGTCTTGGATTCAGGACTTGGTTACTCTTTGTTAAACTAAATAGGTGGTAATGGTATTAAGAAAATTATCATATACGCTCATATTAATGGGTTTGAGAATTATAATTTTCGAAAGGCTTCTAAACGGGATAGAACGAAGTCATTATCAACCACTGAACAATGTGAAAAAGTAATTAATCGAATTACATGCATGGTTACTATTGCTATTCATAGTCAAAATTAACTGAAAACTTATCCAAATAGTTTGTGGACAAAAATCGTGCGATCTAAGCTTTAAAATCGTACAAGACCAAATAAAATTAATGGTTTTCATATTAAATATTAAACTATTGAAAATCGTTGCATTTCCATTTCGATATACTTTAAATTATGACGTATGGAGATCTATGCTAGGATTAGGACCGTTCAGTATGGTAAAATCTAACCGTACCGAACCGAACCGAACCGAAATAGACAATATGGTTTGGTTTTGGTATATACCTTACAAACCGAATGGATGTGATTTTATAAAGATTTATTCTTGGGTTCACACCCGAGGGTGAAATTCTAGGTTCACCAACCAATAGGAATGTGTTATTTCATATTCGATATCTTTTAAAAAAGGAAACAAAATATTGTCAAATTATATTATTTTTTTTAAATTAAAAAGTAAAAAGAAATAAATAAAAAATAGTATTAATTACAAAAAAAAAAAAATTTAACGTCGTCAGCAAAACATTAAACCCTAAATTCTAATCCCTAAACCCTAAATCCTAAACCCCAAACCCTTGGGTAAATCTTAAACCCTAGGATAAATCTTAAACTCTAGGATAAATCTTAAACTCTAAATCAAAATCACTAAACACTAAAACACTCAAGGGCTTAGGGTTTAGGATTTAGGGTTTAGAGTTTTAGGGTTTAGTGTTTTTATTTAGAGTTTAGGATTTATCCAAGGGTTTAGGGTTTACCCAAGGGTTTAGAGTTTACCCAAGGGTTTAGGGTTTACCCAAGGGTTTAGGTTTACCCAATGGTTTAGGGTTTAAGATTTAAGGTTTACAGATTAGGATTTAGGGTTTAGTGTTTTGCTGACGACGCGCGTTAAATTTTTTTTTTTAATTCTTTTTCTGTAAATGCTATTTTTTTTTTACTTTTTTATTTAAAAAACATAATATAACTTGATAATATTTTGTTTCATTTTTTAAAAGATATCGAATTTGAAATAAAGAAATCTTATTGGCTGGTGAACCTAGAGGTTCACCCTAGGGGTGAACCCAAGAATAATTCTTTTATAAAAACCAAAGGATTTGGATATAGTTTGGTTTATAACCGATTAAACCGAATAAACCAAACAAAACCGATCAAAGTAGAAACATGTAAATATATATATATTTTATAGCTACAGATGAAAATCTATTTGTTAGATAAATTAATTTTTTTGCTAATAACTATTACCATATTTTTTTACAGTAATAAAGAAGCTCTAATTTGTAAAACACTTATAATTAAGTAACAATTCATCGCAGCCGAGGTTTCGTATTTTCTTAGTCTTCTTTTTTTTTAATTTTTTGCTTTATTTTAGCATTGACTAAATTGAACTAAAGATTAAAAATTTGATGGACAATAATTAGTGGAATTTCTTCATAACTTTTTTTCTTATCTATAAACGAATAGAGTTTCATGTTGAATCGAAGAAACATGACTTTGATGAACACTAAATATGGAAGAATATATTAACTTTTCTTTCATGCTTTGTGCTTCTGTTTTGTTTTTTATTTTTAATTTCAAAATTTCGAACTTGATTTTAATTCTAGATTTGATTATTTTATTAGATGGGAGAAGCATTTTTTTTTATTTTTTTTCTTTTATTTAAACAGATAATATTTTTTAATAAATGATTATGACTACATGACTCTAAAATTCATATAATATGATCCCAAACTAAATGATTATGTTTTTGGTATAAAACTGAATAAAGCGAAAGCTGACGATATATAAACCGAACCGAACCGAAGTAAATATGGATTTAGAATTGTAGTTGTACTTTACTAACCGAAAAACCAAACCGAAACCGAACCAATATCCGGATTGAACACCCCTAGCCTAGGATTAAAAAGATGTTAAAATTTAACGCGAACATATAATTAATAAACCTAAAACAGTTTTGACTCCAATACAAATAACTTGAGAAATAGAGAGCACATGAGCTTTGTGGTTGGTTTCCTATAAGCTAGAGAGCACATGAGCTTCAGTAAAAAAATGATCTTTGTGGTTTGTTTTACCAGCCGCATGCTTGTGTCAACAAGACACCACTAGAACGAAGTGGAATTGTACAACCACAAAAATGTCAATTTTTTTTTTTTTTTTTATAACTCTGGTATCTGGGCAGCCACATTCCCAACTATTCTCCCGTAGGGGGTCCAGCGCCCCAGCAGAAGGGATGTTAAATCCGCTGTGGCCGGGGCTCGAAGTCGTGATGGCGGGCACCTCAGCCAAAAATGTCAATTTGTTTCCGCACATGCATATTGGTTATGTTACGATCAAAACTCTATTTGATATAGGTGTTTTCTTATGCTTTAGGGTTTATGATCATCTCCATCCATCACATGCTCATGGAAATTATCAGTAAGAAAGAAGATATATATATATGTACATATATATAATATTGATCTGTTAATTATCAACGATTCAACGTCTAAACTTCGTTTATTTTTGGATAACTGAGAGATTCCAGAGCCATATCCACACTACTTTTTGGGTATAAATGGACACTGAATCGTCTAACAAAATATTATATATATGCATAGTTTATTATCTCATTCATGATTGTCGTGCCTGTTTGATAATTAACGTTATGTACGACTAGACGGGAAAAAAAAGTTATATACGACGGTTTATGAACTATATAATGACTGTCACATTAGGAAAGAACAAAAAAACACAATTGTTGAGTACAACTTAGTGCCTCCAATAGAATCTTTACATTATTCACAATTTCACTCGATAAAAAGAAAAGAAATGGTCGCAGTCAATGAAGACCTAACCTCCCTGAGATTCCACCCAACCCAACACTGCAGACACGTTTGTAGCGGAAGCTTTATAAGATAGAACTAGAGATCCGTTAATTCTTAAAATATTCGGAAAAATAGGATAATCACAGAAATCTTATTTAATCTAAGAGTGCATAAGATCAATGTCTTCTTAAATTCGTTGAGATCACCAATGGTCTAACCGAAAACAAGGATTAAAGAGAAATCTCTTAACTTTTATTAATCAAATCATAAACTGAATACAAACTTAAGCCTCAATGGCTATATATAATAAATCATAAAAACTCTAAAACAATAAAGATAACTATCTAAATTTAAAATAATCAATAAAGTAAATAATAAGATATTTAGAAATATTTCAAATACTTATCAGTATCATTCTCTCTGGGTTAGAGAAGATTCACCCTCGAGTCTTGTTCTTATGTAGGTATTCTTTTTGTATTATCTTCTCTGATTGTTGACCCCACACGTGATACATCTTTGAATTATTTATCTTCAATAATTCTCCGGTAATAACATTGAAGAACTTTTCCAAATCTACCGTGTAGTCGGATCTCCTGGCTTGTTAATGCATTGATCAATGAGCAGCCACACAATTTCCAACATTCCAGTGCGCGTGTAGTCCTATTGTTTTCTTCACTATTAGATCTCAGTGTTTCACTTTTGATAGAACCCCTGAAATCTCTCACGTATGAATGCATAGTCTTGAATGCATCCTTTTTGAATACATAATCGATTGGCTCGACAATCATAACATCTTCACCATATGTATCAAAAATCGCAGGACCCGTAATTTCTTTGTATACTCTATATGTGTCCTCCGTCCAACTAAACGGGTATTCATCACAATGATAAGAACACCGAAGCAACATAGTTAAGAAAACAGAATCAAACTTCGATTAAGAAATCAAAGTGTTGGTTCTGATACCAACTGATGTAGCGGAAGCTTTATAAGATAGAATTAGAGATCTGTTGATTCTTAGAATACCCGGAAAACTAGGATAATCACAGAGATCTTATTTAGTCTAACAATGTCTAAGATCAATGTCTTCTTAAATTCGTTGAGATCACCAATGATCTAGCCGAAAACAAAAATTAAAGAGAAATCTCTTAGCTTTTATTAATCAAATCATAAACTGAATACAATCTTAAACCTCAATGACTATATATAATAAATCATAAAAACTCTAAAACAATAAAAATAACTATTTAAATTTAAAATAATTAATAAAATAAATAATAAAATATTTGAAAATATTTCAAATACTTATCCGCGTCAAGACACCACTTATAGGTGAACGTGAACTTGCTAACATGTCGTGTCGCTCTTCTCGTTCCATGTTGCATCCTCTAAAATCATCACACCGAAGATCTGTTTCTTCCTTCTGCAGCCTTCTTCTCTTTCCCAAAGTGCCCCTACCAGAAACACATCTCTTTCAATTTTGACTTTTATTGTTACAGTCTTGTGTGTCGAATCAATCAATTGTACACACTAATATGAACTTTTCTATTTGCCACTTCTCTATATTTCAAAATATTTGTTGATTTACAACCACATACTACTTTGAAATGAGTGTACACTCTTTTACACCCATTTAGATGAAAAATTCATCCAAACATTTTACATGTGTATGGGGAACATATCATTTAATTAAGAGTTGTTCATATCATATTTGTTGTAATTTAAAAATAGAAAAACATACTCATGATGTTGGGTGGCCTAACAGAAGTACATGGATATTGTTTTTATGCCCCCGATTCAAATCACCCATGGTATAAATCAGAAGTTTCAAAGATTGACTTTAGATCTATGGAAGATTATAAGCTTATAAAGAGTTGATGTCTCCAAGTGGTCAAGACCACTTCTATCACGCGTGGGCAACCTGAGTTCGATACCCCATCTGTGCAAAATATTTGTTTAGTTTACAAAAAAAAAAAAAGATTATAAGCTTAAGGTCTGAAAATTCCATCGTGATAAAAACATATATTAAAAATGTATGATACCTAATTTGGTATGTAAATGATATAAATTTTTTTTAACGTCCGATTAATTATGCTATTACAATAATAAAAAATATAATATAGACGATTATACAGCCGACAATTCTACCACCACATGTGTATGCACGTCTGACTGCGCCACTCCGAACCGTCCTTTGAGATCCATGTTTTGATGGTACACACTGCACCATGCTAAAAATCTCTGGTAACATTTTTCCCCATAATCTGCATAATTTGTATTTCTGGGGTTTGAACCCCAGACCTGCTGTTGTAGAAACATTAATAAGCTTTTAGTCAAACTATTGGATTAAAAGGGCTTTCACCTGATACAAATTATTTATATCATCACTGATTTTAAAATAGTAGATAATAAAATTTATTAAGCAAGATTTTTGCAGATTATTTTTAAAATTGGTTTTATTCTAATAAAGTAAGACAAAATAAATCAAATTATAAAATTTGATGTCTTGTGCAAGGGTTAAGTGGTCACACTCTTCTCCATCTTTTCTCTCTCCTTCAGACCCAAAAAGAGAACAACCGTGTGACGAAACCCTAGCTCCGGTCGCCGCTCAACGGCACCAGAGGCGTAACTCTCCTCTCCTCTCTCTCTCCTTTTCCTTTGCCCTCACCCCCTCTGTTATAAACCTAGTTCCATATGTGCGGTTCTCTGAGCTGTTGAGACCCTTACCGGAGACCCTCCGTGGTTGATGGAGGCGGTTATTGACTTATTTTGGAGAGTCGGCGAGAACCAAGAGGCAGTCGGAGGCGAGGGTCGGCGTTTAGAACCTAGGGTTCTGTCAAGATCAAATTTTCCCTTTTGTAGATCTTCGATGGGCCCCCTGATGACGGCGCGTGACATTGGCGAAACGTCTCCTAGATACCAGATCTACCTTCCATGTGACGGTGAGATGGTTGGAGAAGTAGTGTAATGGGCGAAGAAAAGATGCTTTGGTTCTTCGGTGTACGAAGACGTTGTGCTTCAAGGAATCACGGCGAAGACGTTGTGAAGCACGGTGGTACGGTCTCTGCAATTCTTGTAGTCATGAGCTGAAATGCCTGTCTTGTTGTAGTTGTTAAGAGTGTGGTGGGAGTTTTTAAGGACTGGTGAGAATGGATTTAGCAGATTTTACTTCGTAAGGTGGCAGTTTCAGTGGTCGTTGCAGATTCGGTTCTTCTTCCGTATGTCTGGAGGGGTCCGTTTGGCAAGGCTTCGTTTTGTTGAGAGTGTGTTTGGGCTTCTATCTAGGAGTAAGTGGACGCTGAGCGCGTCGAATCAGTATCCGAAGGTTGTGTGAATCGTGTAACGGTTCTTCCTGTCGGGTTATGAAGTCGTAGGGTCTTGGTTCTTGGACGTTATCGTGTGGCGGGCATGAACAGCAACGATAAGTCGTGGTGTCTTAGGTGCAGGAGGTCGAGATTACTGTGTGGCGGGCTATGGGCAGCAGCGACTATTCCGATCATTGGCCTCTCCTAAGTCTTAAAATTTGCTAATTTAATTCTCTTATGGCTCTTGGGCAGTTGGTAGTCTTTTATAGATTAAGTTTTGGCTTGCATCCTTTTGTTTTGTTTGCCGTAAGTTGCCCCGGTGTGGGTTCTAGTTGCCGCTTTTATGTGGGCTCTTGTGTCTGGGAATTGTTCATGCATCCGCCAGTTTATGTATTGAATCATGTATGTTTCTTTTGAATCTTGAATGATAAGAAGTACCTTTCCTGTAAAAAAAAAAAATTTGATGTCTTGTGATCATGTTTGTTTTAGTACTATCCTTTTAAAGGGCCCTAGAAAACTAGAATCAGAGAGATGTTAATAGCCTCACCCAACAAAACTTTTTGAGGCTACTGATAGGATAGGACCTGCGAGGAGGAGTCTGACTGCATGGAAATCACGCACAAAGGCCCATTAAATGTGAGATAAAGAGTGGGCTTTCTAAAAGGAGAAAAGCCCACACGGTGTTCGTTAAATTTATTAAATTTGATTTTCTCAAAGGGACTAGAACACAAGGGAAGCATCTAGAGACAGAACATGATCCTCTGCATATATTGCAGCCTCTTGTCTTTCTATTTTCTCTGAATAATCCTCTGTTTCTTGTTCTGGAGTTGTTCTCGTTGATCGTCGGAAAATGAGGTATTCATTCATTCGCCCTTAGCATTTAATACCTCCCTATGTTGCGCAATGCTCTGTGGAACGTTTTGGTTCCTAATAATATGTTTCAAAGTTGCAGTCGACATCCTACGGTGAAGTGGGCGCAAAGGTCAGATTGGGTTTACATAACAGTGGAGTTGCCAGACGCTGAAGATGTAAAGCTTAAGCTTGAGCCTGAAGGAAAGTTCTTTTTCTCTGCTACGAGTGGAGCCAGCAAGACACTGTACGAGGTGGACCTTGATCTGCTCGACAGTGTTGATGTGAATGTATGTGCAGATAGAGATGATGGATCTCGTCTTTTGTTAGTTATACTCGGTTATGGACTTTGCATCTCTGATGATTGATTGCATTGCAGGAGAGCAAAGCGAGTGTGAGCTCGAGGAGCGTATTTTACCTGGTGAAGAAAGCTGAGAGCAAGTGGTGGAACAGGTTGACTAAACCGGAAGGGAAACATCCTCTGTACTTGAAAGTTGATTGGGATAAATGGGTTGATGAAGACGATGAAGACAAAGGTAAATGATGATTTATTTACTTTGATGTGGAGGAGCTAATAGTGTTACTTACATTCTGTACTTAGCTGACTTGTCTGTTCTGATCTATTAACGGTAGGAGGAGAAGGGGATATGGACTTTGGAGATTTTGATTTCAATGTAAGGCCAACGAACTCTCTCTTGAGAGGAAAAGTTATTTTCCATTAAGTATCAATCAATACTACTTGTTGGATTGGAAACTAATGGTTGGCTGTTGCTTTATCTTTTTTAGGGTCTTAACATGGGAGACACTGACGAGATTGGAGAGGAAGGTAAAGGTTTTGGACCATCTATAGGATCTCGACGTAGTGTTGTTTCAAGCAGTTAAATAAGTTTCGTCTCAACTGTGGTGTCTTCTTGCAGTTGCAGAGGAGGATGGTGATGGAGAGGGTGAAACTGCTGCAGAAACAAAAGAAAAGAAGATCGACGGAGAGAAAGATGAAGAAGGAGTGAATGCGAAGAAGGATTAAGCTTCATGTTATGCTAAGATTTCTCTAATGCTATTTTTACTTGAAATGGTTTGTATTGTAATGGTATGGGAAGGACATTGTTTCAGTGAACCTACTCTTTATCCCCTTGTTACTATCTGACGAGCACTTTTATCTATTAACCTTATCTACATGTGATTAACAAAATTGTTATTACTCGAGTGTCATCGTAGAGTTTTTTTCACATCTTTTTTTTAAAAAAATATTCTTTTATTAGATAAACTACATGTAATATCATTGCACACTAAACTAGATAGTGATTATACTATTTGTTTTTCACGTTGAACGTTTAATATCCTTTTATATATATATATATATATATGCGTTTGCTGTTTCTTTTTTCTTTATATGCGTATTCGTATAAATATGCATATTCGTATAAAAAGAATATTATATTATTTTTTAATATACATTTTTCAGATATGCACAAAGATAATGTTATCAAAGCTTCTACTTATTTTCATCTCCTCATTTGTCATCTGTAAACATAAAATTAACCATACATCTTTGTAGAAAGACGCATTGTTTTCTTTATTAGTTGGGTTTTTGTTCAAAACAATATTGTATAAACATATCTCATTTGTCTAAACATATATATAATAAACATATACATATATATATATATATATATAATAAGATCTTATTATGTATGACAAAATTTATATGATTCAAGTAAATAAATGGGTAATCAATCTTAGAATTTAAATACATGGAGGATTTTATTGCGTTTTTTAATATCAAATCTAATAATATTGATTTCCTATATTTATTTGATTCTTTTTGCTAATTTTATGTTTGACTATAATTTATGCAATAGAAAAAATATAAGAAACTGATATACGCAATCAACATAACACAATCTGGTTTCGGTTAATATAGGAAAATTATTACAAATGTATACACAACTTTCATGATCAATTAAAAATTATAACGAAATTGTAAAAAAAAATTTGCCATTAATCTCGCGATGGAATATATTTGATTGATTCAGTTCTCGTGGCCTATAACTTGTTTCTTTTTAATTTGTTCCTTTCATATCATATAATTTTATAGTATATGTTTTGTTGTATCCTATCCTACTATATATTAATTGAGAAGTCATTTAAGTGATTTTTGTTAAGTGTCATTCAGAGGTGAAATTTAGAATTAATTCTTTTAGGGAGGGTGTATTCAATTGAGAGTTTCAGGTGATTTGTGTCAAAATGACAAATCCACTATTATTGAAACATGAATTTTAAAAACTCATTTAAAATCCACTGTATTGAACTTGACATTTTATAAAGTACTCTGAAATCCACTGTTATTGAAAATATTTTAAGTTGTGGAGTTTTCAAGTTTTCAAGTGATTTTAGAGTGTTTGGGGAGAGTTTCTTAGAGGGGGTTATTGGGAGATGAATTTGTGTAGACTTTGCGAATTTTGAGAGTTGATAGATTTAAAAAAGTTATATGAATTGTGAAAATTTATATACATTGACTTATGAAATTTGATCATAACTTTTTTAGATTGATATAGATTTTCATGAATTTGTATTACCTCTTTTCTATCATTATTTGTAAAATAAATATAGAATGATTATAAATTTTCATTATTTATTTTCTAAATCATATAGCATGATTATTTATTTTTTTGCTTTCAAATTAAAAAAAAATACTGATACATACAAAATTGAACAATTTTCTTAAATAGCCATTTTGAAAGATTTTGTCACAAAAAGAGTATTAAAAAAAAATGACCGAAAGAAGTTTCATTAAAAATATAAAAGACTATTTTACCCCTTACGGTATATATGTATAAGTAATAAAAAGTAAAAAAATAAAAATTTGTTTTTATATTTTTTTTTTAAATTCAAACATTTTTATAATTTTTATAAGATTTCTATTTTATTAAAAAAAAAATTCAAATCTTCTTTTTGAAATTCGAAAATGTTTTCTGAAACTATTTTAAAAATATATATTTTAAAATTATTAAGATTTGTAAATGTAATTATTATTATTTATACTAAAAATGTAATATTTTTAAAAATAATTAAATATTCAAAAATGTAAAAGTATATAAATTCAATGAATTATAGTTTTGAACATATAATTTAGATTTAAGGTGCAATAGATATTTGGTAAGAATAAATACTTTGTTTTCTAGTATTTTTATCACAAGGATTTTGAAAATCACATGGATACATATGATATTTTGAAAGTTGAATCTTATGAGTAAAAATGAATAGAATTCATCTCCCAATAACACTAGATTTAGGTAAAATTAGAGAATCAATAATAACTAAACTTTTTGAATAACAAGAAATTTGAATGAATTTTGAAAATTCTTAAACCAATAATAATGGATTCTACTAAGATTTTTGAAATCCAAGAACCAATAACAATGGATTCTTAAAATTCACAAACTCTACACAAATTCATCTCCCAATAACCCCCCCCCCCCCCCCCTAGTTAAAAAAAAAAATTAAAACTCAAATCTCATGGTTTTAGGTGATATTCAAGAATGGTTTAACAAAAAATCATTTTATTCCCTGTAATTCCTTAAAATCATCTAAAACCTTATTAAAAATAAAATCACCTCAAATTTTAGATTGAATACACCCCCCTAATTTGATTGGTTGTTGATATTTGAATTTTCATTTATTTAATTAAAGTTTTAAAAAAGGAAACTAACTATAGAACTACCTAATCTAATCTATATTACCTAATCCAATTTATATTACCATACAAACAATTAAACATTTTAAAAATATAAGAATTAACATAATTTATTTATAGAAACAATTAAATATCTGATGTCTTGAGATTTTACATGATTTTAAGCATCATTTCCTTACTCATTTAGATCATTTAAGATGCATTTAGAGTCTAATTAGGTACATAACATATGCATGTGTAGTATTTGAGGTTTGGAAAAGCTCAAGTTGAAGTTTGGAGAGTTTGATGGGCAAGCATGAAGAAAAGTGGCAAGGGCAAGAAGATGGACCAGGCCGCGGACGATCAGGTTGGACTGGACCAGGCCGCGGAATTGCTCTCGAGAGATCAACCGAGACGGACCATCCCGCGGACGGAAACCGCGGACCATCATGCATGAGACTCAAAATCATCAAAGCAAACGTGATCAAATACTTGGTACCTCCCACAAACTTAAATAACACAGTCTCTGTGTTGTCAAGTAGAGAGAGATACCCAAAAGAGAAAGCTAATATGCAAAAATGAAATGGTATATACAAGGGAAAGTAGAGAAGTACCTCAAGTGGAAAGTGGAGAAGGAGGATCCTTCTCAATGTAGGGGTCTCCACAAGTGATGGTTCCACAATACTCAACATCCAATGGAGACTGAATTGGGTAAGAGACAGCTTTGTTGACATTGAGGAGTGTGACCTTCTTGTTGGCGAAATCGATACAAGCACCCACAGTAGTAAGGAATGGTGTTCCCAGGATCAATGGAACTCTCTTCTCAGTTGCCATCTTCAAGACAGTGAGGTCTATAGGGATGGTGCAAGATCCCATCTTCAAAGGGAAATTCTTGATGAGACCAATAGGAGTAGTAGAAGAAGAATCCCCAAACGTGAGAGAGGAAGTATCTGGCTTCATGTGTTCAATCTCAAGACTCTTCACCATCTCCATTGAGATCACATTCACACTTGCACCAGAATCAACAAGAGCATCATCAAAGGTGAGCTTACCAAGGGAGCAAGACAATGTGAACTTCCCTTGGGATTCTAGTTTAGGGAGAGACTTTGGTGTGATGGCTGGATCAAGTTTCAAAGTTGAAATGTTGAGAAGCTCTGCTACTTCTGCTTGGTGGTCTACAATGTCCTTGATGAGCATCATTTGGACATGAGCCTCACGCATACCCGAGATCTCTAGAAGCTTAACTCCAATATCACTTAGGTCTTTTCTGAACTTGGAAATCACCTTCTTTTGAGCTTTGGTGAGGACCCTTTGTGGAAATGGGAGCTTGTCATAGGGTGACTGCTCAACCTCAGTGGTGTCCTCCAGCTTGACCTCTTTCAGCTTCTGGTTAGCTCTCTTCGCAACTGGTTTCTCAGCCATGGGTGCATCTCCCTTCAAAATCTTTACTTCAACCATTTTGTCAGCTTCCTCCACAATCTTTGCTTCAGCTGTTGCTACAATCAGATGCTGAACCTGTTCAATCTCAGTTCCAAACACCAATCTTTCAATTTCATCTACCTCTTTCTTGTGGTTACTCAATTCAATCCCTGAAGAAGTGGTAGAGAGGACAACATTGCAATACTCCTTGGGTTTTTGCTCAGATTTTCCAGGTAGAAACCCTTGCTGACGATTCGGGTGAGTTGTCATGGAAGCAAACTGGTTTTCCAAAGCCCTGAACTTGTTGTTGAGCTCATTGTAACTTCCATCAATCTTGGAGTGAAGGTTCTTCAACTCATATCCAACCTGCTTTTCACTTCTAGTCTGAGAATCCAAAATCTGTTTCAGTAGAACATCAGTGCTGCTTTCCTGAGGAGTAGAGGTAGAAGGATTAGCTTGTTGCTGAGAAGACTGGTTCCCTTTGTTGGAGAAACCAGGAGGAGGGTTTTGCTGAGGCTGATAGTTGCCTTGCTGGTTGTTCCTAGGCGGATAACCACTCTGTTGGTTGTTAGGATAGGATTTCTGTTGGTAGTTGTTGTACTGAAATTTGGGCTCTTTCTTGTACCAGCTACCATTGTTGTTGATGAAACACAACTCTTCTTGCCCTTCCAAACCCTCAACTTCATGGACAACATGTGTTGCTTCTTGGTTTGGGTTACCAACAAAGTGCAGCTGCTCTTGGGTGGTTTTATCCGCAATGAGGATGTCTATCTTATCCTGTAGAATCTTCAACTCCTTCCTCATCTGCTTTTCATCTGTTCTACTGCCTCTGTTGTGGTCTCCACTGTAGACTGCATCACTCTTTACCATGTTGTCAACCAGCTCTTCTGCATCTTCTTCAGTTCTCCCCAAGAAGAACCCATTGCTAGCTATATCCAGTCTGGCTCTGTACTTAGGAAGAGCACCACGGTAGAATGTGCTCAGCAAGCTTTCTTTAGAGAAACCATGGTGAGGGCATTGAGCTTGGTAGCCCTTGAATCTCTCCCAGGCTTCACTGAATCCTTCCAAGCCCTTCTATTGAAAGCTGGAGATCTCATTTCTCAGCTTAGCAGTTCTTGAAGTAGAGAAGAACTTCTCCAAGAATGCTTTCTTGCAGTCATCCCAAGTGGTGATAGAGTCGCTGGGTAGGGACTTCTCCCACTGACGCGCCTTGACCCCCAAAGAGAAAGGGAATAACTTGAGCTTTAAGGCGTCCTCTGACACACCATTGGTTTTTGACAACCCACAGTAGCTGTCGAACCTGTCCAAGTGATCATATGGGTCCTCTAGAGCCAAGCCATGATACTTGTTGTTCTCGATCACGTTGAGGAGTCCTGACTTGACCTCAAAGTTGTTGGCTGCCACAGCCGGTGCTCGGATTCCCAGTCTATGACCATGAATGTTGGGCCGGTCATAAGTACCAATGGGTCGAGCTGCCCGCGGTTGGTGTTATGCCCCTTGTTGTGGATCTGCCATATCAACGTCCAATTCCTGCAAGTGGGCTTGTTGCTCTTCTTCTCTTCTAGCTCTAGCACACTCTCTCTCTAAAGCTCTGAAGAAGAAGAATCAGTAACAAAACAAAATTTAAAATGACTTAGTCTCAAGCAAGTGACTAAATCTCAATGTTTCAATCTACTCAGAATTTGGCAACGGCGCCAATTTGATGTTAGGAGTTTTCAAGGCTCCTAAGACAAATGTTGTAGTATAAAAGATTGTCGAACCAGTTCTGAGAGATATCAAAGCACTGAGAATGCAAGTACTCACTTAATCTAAGTGCAACCAATGATTTAGATGGGTTTTAAAACTATAACTAATTAAAAGGAATAACTAAATGATACTTTCTTGACTAAGGGAAAAGAGAACTCATGGGCATAGGGATTAGACCTTGGGTGATCAAGTATCGAACTAAGGATGGCAAATGATCAATCGAACTATCAACCTTAAGCCTAGACATAATTCTAAGCAAGCTCTATGTCTAGATGAATGCTCATTTGCTAACATATCTCAAACATCAAATGTCTTTGGTTGAATAATATGAAAGCAATCATTACTAACAAGTCTATTAGCTATCTTAGCACTTTTAACAACAAATGTCTTTGGCAAAGTATACTAAAAGCCTAGGAGAGTTGTCTCAGGCATTTCATCAAACACCTTTTGGGTGGGAAATGTCTATTGATCAACTTTTGAGTGGCCAACTCAGAAGATGCATTATGAATACTCTACTAGCAAGGAACAAGAATGATCTACACTAAAACATCCTAGAACTAACCTAATCACCCTTGATCTCCCTAACCCATGAATTCAAAAGGTGATTACTCACTAATCTCCATGATTCCTCTTAAACCCATATTGGATTTCAGATTAATCATGTAGAGAAATAGATAAGAAATCAACAATAACACAAGAACATAACAATCAAAATCCAAGAGATGAACTTCTCAAGAGAGTTTTTGTGTATTTCTCAATAGATCAAAAGATAATTTGCCTGGTGGCTACCAAAGATGTTTAAAATATAGGTTTTAGAAATGTAAAACGTGCATAATGAAATGACCAAAAGGCCCTTAAGTAAAATAGAAATCGACCCAACAATAGACGCGGAGCAACCTCGGCATGTCGCTCCGACAAGTCGCTCCGGCCTTCGGGAGCGACCTCAGTGGGTCGCTCTGAGAGGTCGCTCCGGGCTTCGCTTCGTGTCGTCTCGCCATAGAGACGCGAGCGACCTCGGGGTGTCGCTTTGGGAGGTCGCTCCGAGAGGGGTGTGAGATGCGAGCGACCTCGGTGCGTCGCTCTGGGTAAGTCGCTCTGGGCTTCCAACGGGATGAATATGGCGAGCGACTTCACGGGGTCGCTCCAGCTAGGTCGCTCTGAGAGGTGCTTTGGAGCGACCTCATGACGTCGCTGCGGAACCTCGCTCCCATCCTCTGCTCGTCCAATGATCACCTATTTCACCTCCTTTGAGCTCCAAATGCATCCAAATGTCCCCAAGAACTCCATGTGGCACTCCAACACCTGATAAAGACTCATGTATGCAAAATGTAACCTAAACATGGCTAAATCCTAATCTATATGATCAAAATGCACATGGACGAATGGATAAGATAATGGAAATATGCAAGATATCATTGGCCAACGGCAGTTGATGTCCGAGATGTTTAAGTGGTTAGTAGACTTGTAATTTATGCATGCTTGAATGTGTTAGCCAACGGGAGTTGATGTTTGATGCATGACTAGCATAGGGATTATTATCACGGGAGTGGATTAATCTATTTTGAATGAGATTTAAACCTATAGACTTGTTGATTGTTTTTTTTTGAACATCCTAGATTGAACCTTGATCACCGTATATCAATTATCTTTGCCCATGGATCCATCCTTAGCATTTGATTGAAAGTTCGTGCACGTATTTGTTGATTGGATTTGAGATCACCTTGTTTATATTCCTAGGACATTAGCTTGTTACAAAATCATCTATATTCTTGTTTGCTTAGATTAAGGAAGCTTGTGTATTCTTGGTGTTATAGATCATTAGTTCCTTGTGGATTCGATCCTAAAATGCTACAATGACATACCATTCGATTGTGGTATTGTTGGCACATTAGGTTCATTGGTGTGTGCTTAAACGCAGTAATCAATTTGGCGCCGTTGCCGGGGAACTAAGTAGATTTGTCACTAGGATTTCAAACTTTCTTGAGACTAAGCTTTATTTTCTTATGTTTTATTTTGCTTCGTTTGGTTACTAATTCCCTTTCAAGTGATTGTTCTTTTGCAAGGTACATCCACAAGAGAGGAAGATCATGTCTTTTGACTTGGAATCAATGCTCAAGGCTATTTTGGAGAGTCAAGAAAGAATGATATCTAGAAGCTCCACATGGAGCTTATGAACCAACCACCTCATTGGAGTATCAACCAAATGGAGACTTTGGTCAAGGACACCAATATAGATATGGTGAGAGACACCAACCTTGGGATTTAGAGTATGAAGAACAAGAAGCTAATTTTTCTCAAGCCTCAAATGAAGAAAACATCACCACCATGCTTGAGAAGTTGTTGGAGAATCAAGAAAGAGGAAAAATTGAGATGGAAAAGCAACTTGATGCTCTTTCCACCAAGATAGATGCTAATGGCAAAGCTCTTAGCTCAAGGTTGGATGGAATTGTAGCACATGTGAAGTCTTTCAACCACAACATCTCTCACATGTATATTTACAATGTATGATAATACAAATAGAATCATGTTATATTGCTGTAATAAAATTATGCACATTAATATTAAGTATATATGTCTAAAATAATAACTTATTTAAAATGTTTGATATTTTTTCTGATATATTATTAGTTAATAATATAAATTAAATATGTATGTATTAAAATAACTTTTTTTAAATGAAAGTAATACTTTAAGAAAAAAATATTTTTAAATGAATCAGTGTTTAATAGGATAGTATGATGATTGTAGAGAGTTTAAGGATGCATTTGTTTGGTTAACCTGAGTGTTATGTTAAACATTAAATCATAAATGTGTGAGAAAATGTGATTTGACAAAATAATGCAAATTTTGTAACTATTTTACTTCTAAATCCTCTAAAATAAAGTGGTAGACAAACAATGCGAAAGTATAAAGTGTTATAAAATAATTTTTTGTTCATTAATTTTTGGTTTTTATCAATCACAAATTATGTCACTTTTGGAAATTTATATTAAAATTTATAGAATTATCACTATATCTCAATAATTTTATTTTTTACAATACCAAGATTTTAAACTATTTATAATAAAAAATTATTTTTAGTGGTTGTGATTACTATTCAAAATTATAAAATTATAAACATAATATATAATTTTCATTCAATATTTACATCGGTGAAATTGCAGACAACCACCTGGTTAATTTTAGAGAACCAACCTTTGGCAAGAGTCTCGAGAAATATTCCAAGGATAAGTATCAATATTCTAAATAATGCTTTCAAGAAGTTAATCAACATTACCTAATCCAACTATAGGCAAGAAAGAAAAAAGTTACTCCCATCAAAATATTACCAGTCACGTCATTCTATGATATGCATCGGAATTCTAAATGAAATATTATTAACACTTATTCTTGGGTTCACTTCTAAGTTTATCAACCAATAGGATTATGTTATTTTATATTCGATATCTTTTATAAAAGAAAACAAAATATTGTCAAATTATATTATGTTTTTAAAATTAAAAAATAAAATAAAAAAATAAAAAAAGTACTAATTACACAAAAAAATATTTTTAACGTCGTCAAGAAAAAACTAAACCTAAATCATAATCCCTAAACCCTAAATTTTAAAATCTAAACTCTTGGGTTAACCTTAAACTCTTGGCTAAACTTAAACCCTCGAATAAATCCTAAACTCTAAATCAAAAAATACTAAACACTAAAACACTCAAGGGTTTAGGGTTTAGGGTTTAGGGTTTATGGTTTAGGATTTAGGGTTTAGGGTTTTAATGTTTAGTGTTTCTGATTTAGAGTTTCTGATTTATCTAAGGGTTTAAGGTTTGCCTAAAGGTTTTGAGTTTTGAATTTAGGGTTTAAGGATTAGGATTTAGAGTTTAGTGTTTTGCTGATGACTTTTTAAATTTTTTTTCTATAACTACTATTTTTTATATATTTTTATTTTAAAAACATAATATAACTTGACAATATTTTGTTTCTTTTTATAAAAGATACCGAATTTGAAATAATGAAATATATTGGTTGGTTAATCTAGAGGTTCACCCTAGAATAACTCTATTATTAAAAGAGTAATTGCATCTCTTTTTTTTTTTTGATCAACGAGTAATTGCATCTCATATACACCAATAAGCGCTATATTTGCTGGAAAGGAAAATACCTTTTTGCGCTGACGTGTTTTTTCTAAATAGCAATTCTACCCCTACCTAGTCTATACTAAACTCATCTGTTCGAAAAATTATACACTCATATATCAATAACTTTACACATATTTTTAAAACCTTACTAGATCTTGACGGGTATATTGTTTGTTTTGTTTTTTCGGTATATTTTTTATATATAGCTTAAAATGAATATCACCCCGTTTCTGGTTGAACAAAAAAAAAAAGAATATCACCCGTTCCACATTCATAAAATCAGTTAAATGTAAAAAGTAGTTAAATGAAATAGGTATGTGTTTTGCTCGTAGGAAGCAACAAACATAACAATATACAATTTAGTTATCAATATTATTTAGTATATGAACTTTAAGATTTTTAAAATAATTTCAATGGGTTATTCGAACCATAACTAAAATTTAAAAATATCTGAATGAGGCTAAAATATTAAACTCCGAAAACCCAAAATCCGAATTAGATCCTAACCAAATCGGAATGAGTACTCGAACGACCACCCCTAATTTTTGTATAAGATATTGTATAGGTTTAGACACATTTATCCAGAACCAAAAAACAAAAACCAAATGTAAACCTAATTCGTAAATAATCAAGTGAATCATATATCTCTGGAACCAAAAAATTGAATTGAACGGAACCAAACCGCTAACCAAAGAGGTATCCAAAATTTTAAAATGGAATTATATACCCACAAATATTAATTATACTTAATTTTTAAATAGTTAAATATACTAAAAATACTATTTATTAACAAAATTACCCGAATATTTTTATCCATAAATTTAAAATTATCTAAATTATTTGATATTTTTATTCAAACCGTCCGATATTTAAAGCTGGTATAATTATTTATTTATTTGTAAACATAGTTATTGATACTATGAATATAAATGCTATTAATTGTTATTGATAATGTATATACAGAATGGTATCAGGCATGCGAAAATCAAAGCATCTAATAGATGAATTGGTTGTTGTCAATGATTGTAGTCGAATACTTTTTCCACTCAAAGTAATGCATCCCGAAATGATAGGAAGTAAAGGGAAGAAGAGGTTATTTTTTTCATTTTTTTTCATCAGGAGGTTATAAAATAACCAGGGAAAAGGAGGTTATAATATATATATATACATGTCATGGCAGTTAAATTTTTAAGAAAGTGGGTTATAAATAATTGGACCAAACAAATATCAATTGGTCATACAGGACTTTTAATAGAATAGACTAGATTTTGACCCGCCCTTTAAAGGGCGGGTATATTTTTTGTTTTTTTTTATAATTTCAAGAAATTTAATTTTTAGATACAACCGCAAAACTATAATCATAATTTAAAATAAGTTTGTGGATACAAAATATTTGTACAAAAACCCGTAAAAGCTGCAACAATAATCCAAAATGCTTAAAATACTGATGATATTTGAAATATTTATTGGGTTTTTAACCAAAGATTTAAACAGAAGTAATTTTATGTTAAATTTAGGTACTTGTTCACGTATTATAAAATTTATATGTCATTTCTTGCTTTTATTTTTGAATTTTGAAAATTATAAGGTATATTTTAGTTTATATAATTTAAACGAATAGTCAAAGCCAAACTAAACCCGTAAAAATATGAACTGAAAAAAATTTTATAAATATCTAAATCAGATTTAAATCACTAATTCCAAGAAATCGAAACCTTATTAGACTTAAACCAAAATCTCATCACATAATTAAATTCTATATTTCATTAATGATAAATATTACAATATCACCAACTTAAAAGATTTAGGAGTCGACCATATATTTAAGCGGATAGAAAAATAAGATTGATCATGATTTAATAACATATTTTGCTAATTTGTTGGTATTTTGTCTATTTAAAATATTTTGTATTTAAATCAGCGTTCTTAAATCCAATTCGGATCTGTGGTTGAACCTATAAACCCAGTGATTCGATATGTAATCCGGTTTGAGTTTCAAGAAATATCCATTAATTAAAAACTTGATAAAATCCGCAAAAACCACAAAAACCAGAAGCTGCATGTTGAATCTATGGGTGATCGATATATAATCTAATTTTTTTTCTAAAATTTAAAATTTAATTTCAATGTTTGAATCAGATATTTAAATAATTATTAATTTTGATATTATTGTATTTTTATTATATGTCGTGATACAAAGTTGTTATAAAAATTGTTTTAATTATATTTTATGTGAAATGAAAATAAATACTTTAAACATTAAAAATTTACTATATTTTTAAACATGGTAATCAGATTCAACGTCTAGACTGTGTTTAAAACATTAATTAAACCATATTCTTCTTAAAATAATGTGGCAATATATAACAAAAGAAAATAATAATATTTAATCATCCGTATTTGGTATATACACCAAAAGGAAATAATAATATTTTGTTTTCGTAACTGTTGACTTGAACAAAATGGTTCCCGAAACATATGGAAAAGTGGAGGTTACAAAATTATTTCATTAGTAAGAAAACATTTATGGTTATAGAATTTGCGTTGTACAATGAATAATTAGGTTCTAAATAATTGGACAAAACATTTATCAATTGGACATATCCTATTTTAATAGTATTGATATTTCCTCTCTACTCAAATCCCTCTGTATTTTTTCCATCAAAATTGTAATTCTTCATTTTTCAAAAAAATCGCCAAATCCAGAAAGAAGACCAAGCGAGAGTTTTGGGAAAGGAAGATGTAAGGTTCTGATCCGTTTTAACCCAAGAAATTGCTCTTTATTTTAATCATCAAAAGTTACTTGTGGTTTTTGGCCCAATCCTAAAAGCTTCGGCCAATACGAAGTTCGAGTTTTTACGGTGAACTCCTTCCTCGTCATGATGAACATGGAGATGGGCAAGGCAGGATGAGATTTAACTTTTCCTTCTTCAAAATATTCTACTTAACTAATTCCCCTTTTCACCATTATCGAGATGCTCTTCATTTTGTAATCGGCTACCATTTCATATCTCATCTTTTTCAATCTCATTGTTTACGCCGCCGGAACCCTTTTTACAGTCTGTGATGGATTCTATATCTGATGGGTTTCATGGGCTTCATCACCCTACAATCTTGGAGCATATGAGTTTCAACGAGCTTCTTTTTTCACGGGGACTTCTACAACAAAAGTCTGAATCTTTGTTTCACTCGGGTAAAATCGCTGGAATAGAAACTGTTATTGAGAGAGAGAGAGAGAGAGAGAGAGAGAGAGAGACTAAAAGTGATGAATATAAAGTTGTTTGTGTGATTTCCACAGGAACAAATGCCATACTTTTGGGTTAGGACAGCTAAGGAAAACACTCATAGATTCAGCAATGTAAAATAATTTTTTTTTTGTAATATCGTAATTTTGTGAAATAACCGGTTAATATATTTTACTTGTCTGCTATATTGATAACCGCTACAAACAAAAAAACACAAATAACAATAATAATATCCGGTTAATATATATATATATATATATACTTAAATTATTGGATACAAGAATAATTTTTGGCTCTGAATCTATAGTGATAACCAGCTATTGATTGAAAATTCCAATTAACAATAAAAATCACCGGATAATTACTTATGTTAGCCGACTACTAATTAAATAACCAAAAACCATTCAAGATAACTGGATAACTGGTATACACTACATAAATACATGAACCGCATAAGTTAGACGGTGAATCTGACCAAGAGAAAATAACCGGAGATAACCGACTATTGATTGAAATTCCAACTAACAATAAAAATGACCGGATAATTATATATGTTAACCGACTACTAACTTAAATAACTGAGAACCATTCAAAATAACTGGTATACACTACATAAATACATGAACCGCATAGGTCCACTGTGAATCTGATCACATAGTTAATGTGAAATTTTATTCCGCCAACCATTTCAACTATTTGTGTTTCGATTGTAAACAAACTCATATTATGTTTACTACAACAAGTAAAATTTTGGATGGAACTTCTAATTATATAATGAGTCAGCTCGTTTTATTGAGTTTATTGGGTCAAACAATTTATGAACCAAATCCACATTTGACCCAAAAAAAAAAAAAAACCAAATCCACCATTTCGATACCTTTGTGGTAGATTTTATGTGATTATGCAAAAACTAAAACTGTTAAATTCATAGAAAAAAAGTTCATGTGAAGCGTTGTATTGATCGAAGAGGGATGAAAAAAAAAATAGAACAAAAAAAATGAAAAGAAAAGATATGGCGATAGAAAGAGAAGATGATTCCCGGAAAGAGAAAATACATATATGTTTGTATATGTTAGTCATGATTACATGTACGTAGTCAATACAAAATTATTCAGTTTCGTACATAAATGAAAGAAGGAATAGGGGTACTATGGTTATTTTGCTATGTCTGGAGATGAGGTTGAAGCTCGGGCCATCAACTTTTCCAGTTCTGCAAAATTTCCTAATCTTCTTCTATTTTAGGTGCAAATCGCTCTTATTAAAAAGTATTACAGCCGATTTAAATGCGTGATGATATCTAAGAATTCGTCACAATTATTTTAGGTTAAATTAAAATATATAAAAGAAAGAAGAATATTAAAATTTAAAAGAGAGTGAAGGAGCGTGAAGGACTCGAACGGGACGTGGTTGGGGAAAAGAGGGGTAACAAATGTGGAGACCATAGTGGGTCAAAGCAGAAGCAAATTACGGACAAAAGGGCAAAAACCAAAGGAGACTTTCTGTTACTTAAGGAAGGCTGATTCCATGGGGTAAATAAAAATCCCAAAAAAGGTAAAATAAAATAAAATAAAAAAGATTTCAGTTACATAAAAAGCCACAACCGTGTTAAGAAGGAAGGAGAAACAAACACATAAAAAATAAAGAATAAAAGAAGACAGAGACGCCTGCTTTGATCGCCGGCGTTTTGTGTCACCCCGTCCACGTCTTTCATCTTTTGTTCTCGAGTACGCTTACCAATCTCTCTCTCTCTATGTCTGCTTTTTTTTTCTTTTCTTATTTGATTCAATTCAATTCCGATTTATGTTTTTATTAATTTTTGTTCGCTTAATGCGATTGGAATGGTGATATCTCTTTATACTCTGTCTGCTGATAGATCGATGAACGATGTTTGACCTAAATCCATCATCGGTGTCTGTCTATTTGCAAATCTTCTCCTTTTCGTTGGTGTGATTAATTAGCATAGATGCTGTTTGATTGTTGATTGTTTGATATAATTATTATTTGATCTATGCCTAGAGTGTGTCGTGTGTGCTCTTTGGTCGTCATAGCTTTTTGTTATATAATAGGCTCTAATATAGCAAAAGCTTTAGGCTTTCCTGCGGTTACATTAGTTATGTGTTGTTTTGTACTGATATGACTCTTTCTTTTGATAGTCAGGAGAATGCAAAACTAGTCTTAAAAGACAATCCAAAGTTGAGGAATTGGAGGGATTCAATGGAGTCCAACAACCAGCAGCAGCATCAACAACTTGTAGCCTCTAAAACGGATCCTCTCTCCATTTCTCAATTGAACATATCTTCTTCTTCTTCTTCGCCATTGCCTCAGGTCAACATGGCGGAGGAACTTTTAAAGAGTCATAGACATTCTCTTTCTCCTAATGAAGGCCTCCCCTCAAAAGGTACTATAGCCTTTATCTGAATAATTTATCTACTTATAATGTTACCTCTGAGATGGTTTTAAAAGCTTACTCACTATGTAGAAGCTTGGGAAGAGTCTCTTGGCGTTGTAGATGATGACGACTCTACCGACCCAAACTATGACACCATCGAGGTACTCTAGTTGATGTGATGCTCTTATTGCACATTAGAAGAGTGATGTATGTGTAACTTTTTTGTGGAACCACAGGGCAACAATGGACATTCAGATCCAACAAGCTTCGATGCAGATTTATGCGAGTACAAGAAAAAAGCCACGATCATCGTCGAGGAATACTTCAGCACCAACGATGTTGTCTCAGTTGCTAACGAGCTCAAAGAGCTTGGAATGGCCGAGTACCGTTACTACTTCGTCAAGAAGCTAGTCTCCATGGCCATGGACAGGCACGACAAGGAGAAAGAAATGGCTGCGTTTCTCTTGTCCACCCTCTACGCCGATGTCATCGACCCTCCAGAGGTTTACAGAGGCTTCAACAAGCTGGTCACTTCCGCAGACGATCTCTCCGTAGACATCCCAGACGCTGTCGATGTTCTTGCTGTCTTTGTGGCTCGTGCCATCGTCGACGACATCCTCCCTCCTGCGTTTCTCAAGAAGCAGATGAACTTGCTCCCTGACGACTCCAAAGGTGTGGAGGTGTTGAGGAAGGCTGAGAAGAGCTATCTAGCGGCTCCGCTTCATGCGGAAGTCGTTGAGAAGAGATGGGGAGGGGCTGATAACTGGACGGCTGAGGACGTGAAAGGGAGGATCAACGAGCTGTTGAAAGAGTATGTGATGAGCGGAGACAAGAAGGAGGCTTTCAGATGCATCAAAGGGTTGAAAGTCCCTTTCTTCCATCACGAGATTGTCAAAAGAGCGCTGATCATGGCCATGGAGAGGCGCAAGGCGCAAGAGAAGCTGTTAGAGTTGCTGAAAGAAGCGACTGAGGTTGGTTTGATAAACTCCACTCAGGTGACTAAAGGGTTTAGCAGAATCATTGATCTGATTGAAGATTTGTCTCTTGACATACCTGAGGCGCGTAGTGTGTTACAGTGTTTTATCTCAAAGGCTGCTTCTGAAGGATGGTTGTGTGCTTCTTCTCTCAAAACGCTCTCCGCTGATTCAGGTGAGAAGTTACTTGAAAACTCCAAGGCTAGTGTGTTTAAAGACAAGGTTAAGTCGATTGTCCGAGAATATTTCCTGTCGGGTGACGCTTTGGAGGTTGTGCATTGTCTTGAAACCGAGCTGGGTGCGTGTTCGAGTCAGCTGCGTGCGATCTTTGTAAAGTATCTGATAACTCTAGCGATGGATAGGAAGAAGAGAGAGAAAGAGATGGCTTGTGTTCTTCTCTCGTCTCTTGACTTCCCTGCCAAAGACGTCAGAAAAGCATTCTCGATGCTGATTGAATCTGCCGACGACACTGCTTTAGACAACCCGGTGGTGGTTGAAGACCTGGCCATGTTCTTAGCCAGAGCTGTGGTTGACGAGGTGTTAGCTCCACGTGATTTGGACGAGCTCTTGAGCCAGCCAGGCTCAAGCGTGGGGGAGAAAGTGATTCAGACGGCGAAGACGTTGCTGAAAGCGCGTTTGTCCGGTGAAAGGATCTTGCGTTGCTGGGGAGGAGGAGGGGTTGAAACAAACTCTCCGGGGTGCACTGCGAGCGAAGTGAAGGAGAAGATTCAGGTGCTTCTTGAAGAGTATGTATCTGGTGGAGAGTTGGGAGAAGCTTGCAGGTGCGTGAAGGAGCTTGGGATGCCGTTTTTCCACCACGAGGTTGTGAAGAAGTCGGTGGTGAGGATCATAGAGGAGCAGGAGAAGAAGGAGAGGGTGTGGAAGCTGCTGAAAGTGTGTTTTGAGTCGGGGCTGGTGACGATTTATCAGATGACAAAGGGGTTTAAGAGGGTGGGCGAGTCGGTTGAGGATCTGTGTTTGGATGTCCCTGATGCTTGGGAGAAGTTTAAAAGTTGCGTGGAGAGAGCCAAGGTTGAAGGGTTCTTGGACGAATCGTTTGCTTTTGAGGAGGAAGCACAAGGTGTGAAAGACAAGGGCTCGTCTTCGTCTGCAGCAACCTGAAACCTCTTTGACTAGAGAGACGCAAAGTTACATTTTGAATCCCTTTTTCTGGTTTTATATATATACTAAAAGTTTTGGTACTTTGATGATGATGATCTTACAGAAAGCTTCTCATCTTAGTGACGTTTTGTTATAACTTATTTACTTATTTTGTTCCTCTTTTAATTTTAAAGTTGACCTGTTTTTTTTTTTTTTTGGTTTTGCGTTTGTGTGTCATCGACTCATCATCATCATATTAGTTTCTGTTTCTTGTAATCTTTTTTTTTTACCATGTATCGTCAATCTGGATTCTGAAACAGACCCCTAAGGACAAGATTATCGGCGCTTCTTAGCCAAATATCTTAGTATTAAGGGGTCGAAATTTAAATGAAAAAAGCAGAAAACATTCGGGAAAACATTCGGGACGACGCTTAATTAAAAAGCTTTCGCTTGCGTCCTTACGAGTCACGTGGCATCTTGCGCGCCGTTGATGATAAACTGGTAGGGCAAAATCGATGTGCGTCCGAGATTCACTTTCCTTTTCTTGGGGCTTCTCTCTCGACGGCGATTCATTGGACTTCTCTCGACGGGGCGTTCTCTCTGGACGGGGCTTCTCGGCTTCTCTCTCGACGGCGATTCGACGGGTGTTCTCTCTCGACGGGCCGTTCTCTCTCGACGGGGCTTCTCTCTCGGCGGCGATTCATTTGCCGTTCTCTCTCGACAGGGTCTTCGTTTATTTCGATCACCGAACTGTCGTCTCATCCAAAGCGATCGCCGATTCGAAGTAGGTATGTGTTCCTTCCTTCGTATTTTGGATTTGTAGATTTACGGTTTTCAAAATCGTGTTTCGTATTTGTCTTATTTGAAAGAATCTTGTGCTGTGTGTGATTGTATTCTTGTGGTGTCCTTATAATAGATTGTAAAAGTTGTGTGGTAATGAAACTGAATTCGTGATTAAATGTTTGCTATGTGTGCTTATTAACTGTTTGCTATGTGTGGTAATGAAACTGTTGTCGGTCTGAATTCGTGGTATAGTTTTTAAGTGTTTGCTCTGTGTGCATATAAACAAATGATGCGTTGTAATGAAACTGAATTCGTCTTTGACATTTGTTAAAGTTGTTAAGTGTTTGCTCTGACTGCTGATTTGTTGTTAATTGTTTGCAAAATAATCACTTATTTGCTGAAACTGATATGAGTTCTTTTGTTTGATTCTGAGTTTGTTAGTTGTTGAGGTTCGTTTGATTCTCAGTCTGTAATTCATGTTTACTTGAGCTCCACAAGTTGTTAATAGTAGGTCGACTTAATGAAATGATAATTCGGATTGAATTGAACTTGTACGCATGAACTCTGATTGAAAACGTGTAGTCATGAATTGAACTTATACGAAATCCCCTTTAAATTTAATGCACATGTAAAGGTTACTTGATAGTTATTTAGTTGTGTAATGTGTAATAAGTTGTGATTAGACAATGGTAGTTTATGGTTAGATAATTATGATAGTAACTTATTACAGTTTCACCTATTAAACCCCAACCATCTTTCAAGCTATCCTATAATCTCATCTTTTTTCTCTCTTCTTCGGTAAAACCAGTAACCATTTCGGTTCCCAAATCTTATATAATCCTTTCTCTCTTCTCATTGCTATGGATTCAAGGCATCCATATAGCCAGTCTTCTAGTTATTTAGGCCTCCTTAACAGTCAACACGAAAGTGTTCTCCATGAGAACTTTTCGTATGAGAGTTTCCCTTATGGAGCTTCTGAAATCCCTCCTTTCAGCGCCCCAACTCTACCTGAAGACACACCAGTGGACCGTAGGGAGAGAAGGAAGTGGACACCAGCTGATGACGAGGTTCTAATCAGTGCGTGGCTAAACACATCTAAGGATGCTGTTGTGGGTAATGATCAAAAGTCAGGGACCTTCTGGAAACGAGTAGGGGAATATGTTGCAGCAAGTCCTCACGGTAGAGAGGGTGGTGAAAAGAGAGAGAATCTCCATTGTAAGCAGAGGTGGCACAAAATCAATGATCTCACTAACAAGTTCTGTGGTGCATTTGCGGCTGCGGAGAGACAAATTACCAGTGGTCAAAACGACAATGATGTTCTAAAGGTGGCTCATGACATCTTCTACTCTGACCACAAATCCAAATTTACACTTGAGCATGTGTGGTGTGTGTTGAGGTATGAACAGAAATGGCTTAACCTTAACACCCCTAAAGCTACTGCCAGTTCGAAGAGAAGAATTGGTGAGACAGGTTCCCAAACTTCAACCACCAATGTTGGTGATCATGAGACAAGGCCTGAAGGTATCAAGGCTGCAAAAGCTAAAAGGAATAATGGTCAAGTGAATTCTCTTGCTGAGTATACGAGCATTTGGGAAATGAAGAAGGAGGATTTGGCGATGAAGGAGAAACTGTCAAAGCTGGCCATACTAGACACTCTCCTTGCCAAAAAAGAACCCCTCAGTGAGGCTGAAGAAGTTGTCAAGAACAAACTTCTCGCCCAGTATTTTTGAGAATTATCTCCTAACTATGTTTGTACTTTAGGTCCACTATGTCTTTAATTTATGTGTTAAGTGATTTGTATTATCTTCCTGGTTGCTTTGTATGTCTGTTTTATAAATGAATCAGTTATGTAATGAATGTGCTTCCTGGTTGCTTAAATAAATATGTCTATCTCTATGTCTATGTTTGTCCTTTACAATAAATGAATGTCTGTCTTTATAATTAAATATCTATCTTCCTGGTTGCTAATCCAAATTTAGTTTCTAATATTTACTTTGTTTAATTTTTTTAGGCTAACTTAAACATGGGACATGATTATTCGTATAGCCAGCCTTCTGATTCTGAGGAGTTTGGAGGGGACACAGTAGACAGTGGCTACAGCGAAACTGAAGAGCTTATTCGACGGGATCAAGCTCAGCTAAGCTACAATAATCGTGAGGTTCAGTACCCTCCACAATCTGAGGTCGAGTTCGGCTTCCCGCAGACATGCTACTGTGGTGGTCAACCTCATCTAGCTACATCTTACAGTAGAACCGATCCAGGTAGAAGATACTATACATGTGATAATGTTGATAATGGCGAGTGCCATGTATAGAAATGGTGGGATGAGGCGGTTATGGAGGAGATGAGAGCCAGGGATATACACACACTTCAATTGGCTGAAAAGGTAGATTATCTAAACATTGAGTGACTATGAGACACACCTTAGCCATGTTAAGGATCTCTATAATGTTGCTGAGCAGAAGCTGGTTAGGCTAGAGAAGATAGTGTGTGTGCTGGTTACTGTCTTACTGTCTGTACTTGTTACTGTCTTAGTTTGAATGAACTCTCTGTATGTTGCTGAGCAGAAGCTTGAATGATCTCTCTGTCTCGTTTTCGTTAATGTTGTTGTAATGACGTTAATGATCATGTATAATGCTCGTGAACTAACAATGTAAACGTGAACTAACATTGCATACAAATGCTCGTGAGTCAGTAAAATACAAATGTACTGACAAGAAAGAAAGCTAGAGTCACAAGATGTACTCACAAGAAAAAAATGCTTGTGAACTAACAATGTACTCAAGGGTCACATGTTTTGTTTGCTCGTGTCACAAGGTACACTTCTTTTACCTATAAGTATGAGAAATATACTCTCATTTCACATACAAATCATCCCTCTTCTTCTCATATCCAAAACATTTTCTCCATTTTCTCATTTTAAATGTCATCTTCTTCCCATTATCATTACCACAAAGAGGATGAAGATGAATTTGATTCCATATTTGATGATTATTTTGAAAACCTTGATCTTATTCCCGAACCAAAAGAGCGAAAAAAACATATTTTTATCGAGAGAAACCGGGAAGAAGGCCACCAGAAGCTCTGGAATGATTACTTTCGCGATACTCCAACATACACTCCCGAGTTATTCTGGCGACGGTTTCGAATGAACAAATCATTGTTCCTGCGCATTGTGCATCGTCTCTCCACAGAAGTACCGTATTTTCAACCAGCAGAAGATGCAACCGGACGGTCTAGTCTATCACCACTACAAAAATGTACTGCAGCAATTCGACAATTGGCATATGGTGGTGGAGCTGATACAGTTGACGAATATGTCCGACTTGCTGAAACAACAACTCGAAAATGTTTGCACAATTTCACCGCCGGAATCATCAGCTTGTTTGGCGATGAATACCTAAGACGTCCCACACCAGAGGATCTGGAAAGACTACTCCATATCGGAGAAGAACGTGGATTTCCGGGGATGATTGGAAGCATCGACTGTATGCATTGGGAGTGGAAGAATTGCCCGACCGCTTGGAAAGGAATGTATTCACGAGGAACCGGAAAACCAACAATTGTGTTGGAGGCGGTAGCTTCATATGATCTCTGGATATGACACGCGTTTTTTGGAGCTCCAGGTACTATGAACGATCTTAATATTCTTGATCGATCACATGTTTTTGAAGACATTATTAACAGTAATGCGCCACAAGTAAACTTCTATGTCAACGGAACGGAGTACCATTTGGGTTATTATCTCACGGATGGTATTTATCCGAAATTGGCGACTTTTGTTCAATCTATCAGACTACCACAAGGTGAGAAAAATTCATTATTTGCTAAAACCCAAGAAGTTGTTCGAAAAGATATGTTGAACGTGTCTTTGGAGTCCTTCAAGCTAGATTTGCTGTTGTCAAAAATCCATCTAAGTTATGGGATAAAGACAAAATAGCAAATATTATGAGAGCATGTATCATACTCCATAATATGATTGTCGAAGATGAACGATCATCATTCACTCAGTATGACGTTTTTGAATTTCAGCAAGGAGAAGATGTGGATGATACTTTTTCCGTCGATATGCCTACAAATCTCGGCAATACAATTGATCGTCGAGCGAGCGTTCGGAATAGACAAGCCCATCAACAATTAAAAATTGATTTGATTGAAAATATATGAGTTAAATTTGGACATCTTCCAAATAACATGTAATTTGTAAGTTTCCGTGCATTGAATAAAATGTGTGTTTGCTTTTATTTATTAAGTTTGTAATTTTTATTAAAAAAAAAATTTGTATTTTTTTTTGTTGCAACTTTGTAATTTTATTATGTTTTCAAATTTAATGTTATATGTTTTATTTAAAACTTATCTTTTATATATCATTACTCATAAAAATAAACAATCATTTTACTAAGAGACAACAAAAGTCCTACCAATAATCTACACTTTCGGGATTGTCTCTTAAGCTTTGTCTTTTAACATAAAAACATAATAAAATAAGCTAAGGACTAGTAAAAAAGTCCTATACTCCACAAAAGAATCATTAGGGAAAATAATCAACATGATACTGTTTCTCTTCATTATAATTCTCCATTTTTCTTGATAGATTTGGGATGCTAGTGAGCAAAAGAGGGGTGCAGATTGTTTTGTGCTTTGTTTATGGTAATCACCAAATCGACAATTTCTTAAGCAGTTTCTTTTGCTTATAGCTTTTTTTCTCCAATTGTCAAAGATGGCCCTGAAATTTTGGAAGCTATAGACGATTTACTGAAGAGTTCAATTTTAAAAAAAAAAAAAAAATTAAACAAATTTGAAGGTTTATGTTTAGGCAATTATCTTCTTCAAAAAATTTGAGGGCTTAAGGTAAATGATTCATCCGGACCTGCCATGCCAATTGTGTATATGGATTCTTGTTATGTGACGGACTTGTTTGTTAGAGAAGAAAGCTAGAGAGGAAACAGACTGTATATTAGAGGCATAGGCGTTACAAATTGTCCATGACAAATGAACTTACGGGTCCGGTTAAACCGAATCCGGTTCAGTGTGACTAATCAGTACCGGAGGATGAGTGAAGGACGTGGCGCTTCCTTTTCCACTGGTTTCGCTCCTTTGGAATTCCAATTCAGTTGAAGTTTCTTGATCATCAAACATCGTCCTCAATCTCTGCAATTGTGAGTTGTGGTTTAACAAACAAAAATAAAAATGGCGACGAATAGTTTAGTGACGGGACTGAAAGTGTTCTTACCGGTGATGTTCTGCGTCATGCTCGCGACTCTTATCTACACCATCATCACCGATGGCCTTCCCGAACCCGACCGTCGTGATGTCTTCACCCCGTATTTATTCCATTCTCTATTCATTTTACATATGCTCTGTCTCTAGTATTTATATTTACTCTCTCTCTCTCTCATGTTGGTTGGTTGGTTGGTGTCTCTTCAGATGGTTTGCTACAACAATTTTGGATTTCTACATCAATATTGTCCCTATTGCGGTATGTTTTCGAATTTCTATAATCTTGATTGAACGGTTTCATTGATGTTTTGGCATCTTTTCAAGGTCTGGATTGTGTACAAGGAGACAACATGGTTTGGTTCTATTCTTTGGGCCATTCTCCTCATCGTATTTGGAAGGTACGGTTTTATTTTATCAGAGTATCTATTATCCTCTGGAAACATTTATTATTTTGTTGTTTGTGACTATTGTTGTGCGTTTTGGAATATGATTTGGCAGCCTGACGACGTGTGTGTATCTGTTTATGCAACTGCTCAAGCTGACACCTCAAGAGGCTTCTGAAGATCCTATGTACTTCTTGTTACTCCGTGATTCCTTCAAGTATGTGTGTGGCTCTCTTTTTGTGAATTCATAGCTTCATATTACTATCATCTCTTTAGTCATTCATGTTAATGTAAGTAATATGTTGTTTTGTTAGGGATGGAGCGGGTCCCAGAGACAAGAAATCCCTTGTCGTCACTGCAAGATTTGTGTTTGGTGCCTTAGGCTGTGTCATGCTCGGAGCTTTGGTTTACACCTGCTTGACTGATGGCTCTCCTTTCCGCATGGAGCTTCTTTACCCGTCAGTTTTTTTTTTCTTTTTTTTTTTTTTCTTTCTTTTGTTCATTGCTGTGTGTGTTTTGAATCATCTGACACCGTCTCTCGTGATTCTGCCCTTCAACTTTATCTTCTAGGTGGATGGTGGTATTATTGGTTAGCTTCTACATTAATGTCGCGGTTTTATCAGTAAGTGTATCTCTTGCTCCTATTTCGTTTTCTACAAAACTCTACGAGGCAATCTTGGACACTGGAGTTGTGCTTTGGATGTTCATTAATAAGCTCTCATCATATTTCTGGTCTTGAGATCATAGTAACACCTTGCATTAACTGTAATTTTATATACGTTTCGCACGTCCATGAACCATTTACTCTTTTTATTATTCAGGTTTGGGTTGTGTATAAAGAATCTAGCTGGATCATTGGAATCCTCTGGGTTGCTTTATTACTATCTCTTGGAAGGTACAATATATATCTTAAAAGCTTAACTCTTGAATGATCCCTTCATCACCCATAATAAGGAGAGTTTTCCTCGTACATGTGATTGTTGTATTTTCTCAGCTTTGGCACCAGCGTAGTCATTGTGGTGCAGCTATTCCGTCTCTCTCCCCTTGACCCGCTATACCTCGTTCTGGTGAAAAACAGCAATCGGTAAGTTCGGTATATGCAATAAAAAAAAAAACTCTTCTCCTCTAAGATTCAATGTAATTTAAGAAGATATATATTCAAAAGTAGCTCGTCAACATACTGCTTATAATTCGTGTTACATTTGTTGTGTTGGAGGAAGCAAAGAACAAAATAAGGGCCAAGTTAGTGAACTCTCTCTCTCTCTCTCTCATGGGTCATGGCAGGTCTGGAGATATGTATGAGCGCACTCATTCTGCGGTTCTGCGTATGTGAAGCTTCCTGATTTCATTTTTTTACCACATTAAAAAAAAAACATTTCTTTATCCACCCACCCACCCACACAATACGCGTTTGTATTACGCATGCATTCCCAGAAATATGTGGATAATTATTCTGTATATTGTTTCCTTTTTATGTGACAGACAACTATGCCGTTTGCCTGTTTAATAAAAAAGGTTGTCGTTTGTTTGGCCATGATGGTGCAAACGGAACCATGTAATCGGACTTTTTTGGGTCATAGACCAGACATGGAGTAAGCTCTTTTGCTACGGATCATTTTGGGCTTCTAGCTAGCCTTTTGGTTTTGTCCAAAGCAAATAGTTGGTTATCTGTTTCTCAGGCAATGAATACTTAAAATGTCAAAGCATAATTTAAGCTGATAATGAGGACTGAAAACACATTCATGCTGACAACTTGAATTGGTGATTACTAGATACTACATCACTTGAACTAACTGAATCAATGGGATTTGAACGGTGAAGATAAAAGCGACTTGTAATTATTCTGTCCTGCTCAAATGTTTCTATAAGCTTTTTAAAAAAATTCCTGTTAATCTATGCAATTTAGATATCAGTCATAGCCATTGACATGAATAAGATGAATGGGATTAGCTTAGGGGGTGATGTGTTGTACGTTGAAGGAAGTTTGAGCATGAGAGAATAAACCGGTTTGAGAAATGTCAAGGAGCGAATCTGTATCTGAAGAATCTTGATGATAGCGTTGATAATGAGAAACTCAAGGTCAAGGAAATGTTCTCTGAGTTTGGAAATGTAACCTCTTCCAAGGTAATAACTAAAAAAAGTCCATGCATAACAGTGCAGCTGAATGAAATTGTTAAATATTTTTATTTTTCTCTTTTGATATCTGTCTGAGATATGAACTAAGATTTATAACAATACAGCTGAGTGAAATGGTATGGGAGGATGATAGGAAAGAAACCACTTTACATAGCGCAAAGAAGATAAACAAGTACACTTACAGGTTCCTTATTAAACTCTCTTCAAGTACACTTACAGGTTCCAATGCCTGGTACACATCATCAACAACAACAACAAGTAAGTTAAGCTAACAGAGTTTGGTTTATATTTTTTAGATAATCATGAAAGGGATTGGATTGATATTGGCAGCATATGCACTGTAATTTGAGCCCTGGAAGGAGATATATGAATGGTGCGGGTAACGGGAGGAACGGAATGGATTTGAGTGTTTCGCAAGGAACCTTACCTCCTCCAGTCATGCATTTGCCAATTGATGCTTCTTCAAACATCACGAGAAAGCTTCCTTACTTCCATTCTCTAAGCTTACTTTTCTCTTAGCTTCCGCTAGTCTTAGCTGATCGCTCACGGGTTTTCCCCTCTCTCCCTTTTTTCTGCGTTTGCTTTTACATTTAATGTATATTTCTGAGCATATCTCTAACTTTAAATATCTTTTAAAGTAGACGTTTAAAGAGAGTTGATAAAGATTGTCTTGCTCATTTATCTCTATACTGATTTGGTTGGAGACAGATGCTTGGAGAGCGACTTTACCCCACTTGTGGAAAAGCATGAATCACTTCACGTGGCTAAACTCACATGAATGCTGTTGGAGATGAATCAAGCCGATATCTTGCACCTGTTGGAGTCAGAAGAGGCACTCAGGTCTAGAGTTTTTTTAGGCTATTTTGATGCACATGATCATGATCTCGGTTTCTCTACCACCGACTGAAAATCTCCCCACCTCTATTTTTTTCTAGTTTAATTTTTGGAGCATTTATTTTAGTATTTTAGCGATTTTTATTTTAAACTTAGTTTACGTTTTTTTGAAACTTTTAACTTAATGTGGTTGGTCCATTTTTATTTAGTCTTTAACGCTGCATGAAATGTAAGTTGTTTATCATTTGGTTTTTGGTAGTCATTGTCAGCAACAAGAAGCCACTCAATCATATATGGTAACAGTTGAGTGACATGATGGTGCGAATCCAAACGTGGGTGTTTTCTGTAAATGAATTGATTCGAATGTGTCCTACTTGAAATTTGTGGTTCTGCAGTCGACATGCTTGATTTCGGTTGTATACACACGAACTTCTTTAAAAACATTTATGGTTTTAAAATCGGAAATGAGCAAAACTGAATGATTATACCATTTTAATTTCATATCAAATGGTTTGATATGACGTTGATTATAATGGTTTATGTTGATCGAATATTCTCCGAACAAGAGCAAGAATCTAATTCATTTTAGTTTATTCGGAAAACACATGTTGGCATGTAATATTAGTTTTGCTGAGACTTCTTGTCAGATTTTTTGTTTTTATTAAAATATAAGATGGTACATGCAATGAGTGAATGAACAATCTCTTGTTCATGTGAAATATATTATTAAAAGTCAACATCAGTGCTCTATTTTTCAAATTGACTATACTTATAAAATGATTGAACAAAGAAGAGATGGTGAGTGGGTTTGATACGTGTCACCGGCCAAAATGTGGATGCCCCTTCTCATTGGAGCTTCACTAGCCGACCTTTGCCTCATCATTTGTTGACTTCACTCACCTTTTTTACATATTTTTACTCAAAACTCATTTCTTTCGGTTTCTAGATTGTTCCACCCACTTTGTTTCTTTCTTCGAAACTTAAATTCATTATATCAACGTAGTGAATGAATTTATTTTCGTGTGTTTGTAAAATTTTAATCGAATTTAGATCCTTTCATTTATTTGGTGTTTAAGTCAAGATGAAAAATGGATCCTAATATACAAGGAAACACCCGAACTAGTCAGCTCTGGTGGTAAAAGGGTTGCGGTTATAACTTCCGCTATCCAGATTCAATTCGCTCTGAAAATGACTATTTAAAATGTTTGGATTCCGGGTAAAAAGGTGTAAACACTTTTTCGTACCAAAAAATATGCAAGGAAACTATTTATGTAAACACCACATCTAAATTATGATAGTAAAACTAGGTAATATCTAATCAGTAATGGTGGTGTTAAAAAAAAAATTCTAATCAGTATTGGTGAATTATACATTTAGATGTATATCATAAAAGATCAAAGTATAACCCAATGAGTGAATCAAGTTTGAGTTTAGTTTTATTAACGTTGCGTTTTGAAATCTACCTCGGTTGGAAAAATGTTCGATTATCTTATAATGTATTGATTACTGTCACGGTTCTCCAATGAAAAAAGTATGTAACATAATAATAGAGTAACACCTAGGAGTTAAGACGAATAAAAAAGTGTTGACAATGTAAGGTGTAATGAATATCTCGCTCAGTAAACCACAATAGAATCGATTCATTGGACTATAACTTAAATTAAATCTAAAGAAATGTCTACCGTCTGAGAGCTTACGACTTTTCAAAAAGCTTTTCTGAAGTTTTGTAAAAAGTTTTCTCCACCATAGTATCACTTTTAATAGAATATGGTTTTAAACATGATATAATAACAAAAAGTAGACACGCTAGCTTTATCAGACCTGAATACTCATTAGATTAACAATTTCTTTTTCACAAAGGTAAATAGTAAACAAAAATTGAAGCTAAGTTCAATGAATAAAGCTTTTGTTTGCCACTCTTAAAAAGTTTGCAATGACCTTCACAAGAAACAGAGTCTGATAATCAATAATAATGAATATTTATTTGTTGTACAAGTTTGGTTATTACAACAATCATACAACTGCTTTCTGAGTCGTTATACGTCAACTGCTAAAAAATATATAAACATGCAAGAACCGAGAGAAATAGTCAATGTCATTTAGAACATGGGTGTGGTGTTATCTTAGAGGTTAGATCGATACATCTAGCATCCCTTCTGATATCACATCATTACAACATATATGTGCTTCATATGTTGAAACAATGATAGCTTCCATAAATTATTAGGAAGAGAAAATGATGTGATGTATGTTTGTTTATTTTGTGCGTTAATGCTTACGAATCAACCATTGAACTAGGCGTGGACATATTAATCGAAACCCGAATCCGAACCGAAAACTGAACAAAAAAACGAACGGGTTTAGGATTCAACCAGTCCGAATACTCGTATCCGATTGGTTATATCGATGCCCGAACCAATTACCTGAAGTACTCGAATATATATATTACTAACCCTAAACTTACATTTTTCATTCTCATTCATCTTTCTGTTTTCACTTTCTTCGACGTATATGTTCAGTACATACTTAAACTCATTTTATGACTGATTACATGTATGAATCACTATATTTTGCGATATTGATTTATGTTTGATTACAAGTAGGATTTGCGATTTGTTTTCTCTTTGTTCTTTACACAGGCATGAGCTCAAACATTCATGATTATCCATGTTTGATTTTCTGTTTGATTTTGATGTCTCTTTGATTTTGATTTATGAATAGATGGATTCTTTACTATTTTCTATTCAAGATAATACAAATAGAAATTACACGAAGAAGAAGAATAAAATTCGTGTTCCTCAACGTAATAACAAATCAGAAAGATCATAAATCTTATATTAAGTTATTCAATCTTCTAACTTCAACAATATTGTTTCTGGTCTCACAAAGTCAAATCGAGGATACATAAAATTTTATTATTATTTGTTACACAGTTCGGTTATACCCGAAATAACTCGAACCTGAACCTTAAAAACTCGAACCTTAAAAACTCGAACCCGATCCGAAGTATAAAGTAACCTGAACGAGTTATGTACCTCTCTATCCGAAAACCCAAAAACTCGTAGCATCCGATCCGAATCCGAACGCCCAAGCCTACATTGAACCATTAATTAGCAAAAAAGTAATTACACATAATATGTTCAAAGAGTCTATAGCAAATCAGCAATATCAACCAATCATAAATTTGAGGTATAAGAAAATTTCCATTATTTATTTTTATTTCTAATATTCAATATAATTAAATATAATATTTATTTTTTTCAAATTTTAAAATAAGTTATATTAAACTTTAAAAGTAGTTACAGTGCTTAATAACTAAAATAAATAAATAATTGTTTTCTTATTAAAATGGCAAATATTTCAGCCCAGTTACAAGTCTCCACGTATGGTTTAGAGCCCATCGCATACATATAGAAGAGCATGACCATGAAAAGCCCACAGTTATGTTCCATGTTCAGACACCAACCAGCCAGCCATCCACCAGAGTGTGGACCCCACACCCACGAATCGTATGGTAGATCATACAATATATTGCTGGCATCCTGTTGCGCCACGTCTTCGTTAGGAGGAAGATCAACGTCCATATATCTCTTGCTCCTCTCTCATTGGTACACATCGTTTTGTTATATTTCAACTTGTTTATGTGGTAGAGTGGACAAGTGGGAAGAAGAAGATAAATATCTAAAAAGAGTGCGGGCCTTATATGTAGTCTTGAGATATTTTCTGGACGAGCTGTCTCCTCGAAAAGCTGCCCCGTTAATCAATACCCACCATCAGACGGCTCGAATCTCTTCAGGTCAAGCTGCCCGAAAACTTTGTTGAGGAATTTGTGTGGGACTCACTCACCACTGAAATCAACGGCGGAAATTTCGAAGGTGTACGTAACACTGCGTAGCTACTGAATATAGCTCCTCTGAAAATATCTAGGGACACATGTCACTTAGTTTTGCAAGAAAAGCAATTAACTAATCACATGACAGAGCTTTATAGTTAAACTAATAAAAAGGAGGAAATAATACAATCATGACCACCTTTAAATAATGTAATTAACGGGGAAGAGTTTATTTAACCGATCTCACCATACCATGAATTAGAGTTTTTATTTAAATAAACAAAAAATAAGCTTATTTATTATCTATACACAATTTTACTGGTAAATTTTTGTTTTTAGAAACTTTTCTTTTGTCCAATGTAAGAGAAACATATATTTTTAATTTAGAATATATTTTGAAGTAAAACAAAAATAAAATCAGACTTTATAATATATTTTATAACTAAAAATTAAATACAAAATTAGTTGAAATTAACTGAATTTGTATATTTTTACAGTCAAAAATCGATTTGAAATATAAAATTAAATTAGTTAATTTACTGAGAAGAAGAAAAAACAAAGGTAAAAACTTAAAAAAAAAAAACAAGGGGGATGATGCAATGTAATGTATGTGAGAAGGGAATAGTAAGTATGTTTGATGGTGGCCATGGGGACATGGAGGAGGGGTGAGATCTAAAAATGAGAGAGCATAAAGAAAGGGGGGGGTCGTGGTGGCAAAGGCAGAAGAAGAATCGGCACGCCACGTCAGGGTCGGGGAAATCTTAAACCGAGTGGAGAAAGCCTCCAAAATCTCTTTCTCTCTTCCTCTTCCATTTCCACAACAAAGACACAATCTCTCTCTCTCTCTCTTTGTGTAATAATAATAATAATAATCCTCCCCAGAAAACCATTTCCCTGATATTTCTTTCTTTCTTTCCTCCTAAATCTTTTTTCTCTTTCACCACTGATAGTTATCCCTCATCGATTTTTTAGCTCTCAAAATAAGAAAAACTAGAGAGAGAGAACCAAACCAGAGCAATCTCATAGGACGAGAAGATACCTTCTGACAGGTCCGTGTTTGGTTTCCTTCTTCTTCTTCTTCTTCTTGTATGGTTGGTTCTTCAGATGATATGAGATCTTGTAGTAAAATTTTGACGAATTCTTTGTACTTGCATTTTCTCTCAAGCAAAGATCTGTTCTTTATCACTGTGTTCAATTCAAATAACCACAATCTTGTCTTTTCTTATATCTGATTGAGATTGTTTTCTTCTTCTTGATTGTGTTGTATCTACAGGAAGGAGCCAATATCAGTTTTAACCAGCCCTTGTATAAGAGTGATTCCCTTTTTTTCATAGAAAGAACTCTCGATTTACTGTATTAGAGTAGATCAAGAACCATTCTCTCTAGATGACATCGCCTACTTCATCTGAGAGGTGGACCGATGGTCTTCAGTTCTCTTCCTTGTTATGGTCTCCCCCACGAGATCCTCAACAACATAAGGTACTTAACAATAATAAATAAAGCCTCAGATGTCTCATCCATGAACCGGTGCTGATTGTCTTTCTCCTTAGGATCAAGTCGTTGCTTATGTCGAATACTTTGGTCAGTTCACATCAGAGCAATTCCCTGATGATATTGCTGAGGTACTTGTTCGTGTTCTTATGTTGCCTTATGAGTAGTAGTGGTGATATACTGATTTTACAAATATTTGTGTATCAGTTGGTCCGTAATCAGTATCCGTCAACTGAGAAGCGCCTTTTGGATGATGTGTTGGGTATGTGTGAGCTTCTCTATCAAACACTTTATGATCCACGCTTCTTTGTTTTGAATGTTCATATCTGATTCTCTGGCTTGTTGTTGAAAACAACAGCTATGTTTGTCCTCCATCATCCTGAGCATGGTCATGCGGTCATCCTTCCGATTATCTCATGTCTCATCGATGGCACCCTAGTGTACAGCAAGGAAGCTCATCCCTTCGCCTCTTTCATTTCTTTAGTTTCCCCAACCAGTGAGGTAAATAAGTTTCTCAACACTGTCTTTCATGGAAACTCTTTTTTTTTTTTTTAATGCTGACGTACATGCGTGTTCACAATCCTTTACAGAATGACTATTCAGAGCAATGGGCTTTGGCGTGCGGAGAAATCCTCCGCATTTTGACTCATTACAACCGTCCCATATACAAGACGGAGCAGCAAAATGGAGAAACGGAGAGCAAAGCTTCAACTAGTGGGTCTCCTACGCTTTCAGAGACTAAGGCTGTATCGCCAGGACAGCATGAAAGGAAACCGCTAAGGCCTTTGTCTCCATGGATCAGTGATATACTACTCGCTGCTCCCCTTGGTATCAGAAGTGACTACTTTCGTTGGTAAGTAGATTCTGTTACTTTGATTTGTACTGTGCTTAAGCTTCAACTAATAGTAATTGTTTGTTTATATCTACAGGTGTAGTGGTGTTATGGGTAAATACGCTGCTGGAGAGCTCAAGCCACCTACCATTGGTGAGTTTCCATCACCTGTGACTATTAGAATGGGGTTTTGAGTTGCGTCTTATAATTACTTTCCTACTTTTTGCAGCTACTCGAGGATCTGGTAAACATCCTCAATATATGCCTTCCACGCCAAGATGGGCGGTTGCTAATGGAGCTGGTGTCATACTGAGTGTTTGTGATGACGAAGTTGCTCGGTATGAGACTGCTACGTTAACAGCCGTTGCTGTCCCTGCACTTCTCCTTCCTCCCCCAACGACATCCTTAGATGAGCATTTAGTTGCTGGCCTTCCAGCTCTTGAGCCATATGCTCGTTTGTTTCACAGGTAGTGTTTCTGAACACATCCTTGTGCTTCCTGGAGTCATATTTTGTTCTCACTCTCTTGTTCAACTGTCAGATATTATGCGATTGCAACTCCAAGTGCTACTCAGAGACTTCTTCTTGGACTCTTGGAAGCACCTCCGTCTTGGGCTCCAGATGCACTTGATGCTGCTGTACAGCTTGTGGAGCTCCTTCGAGCTGCTGAAGATTATGCATCTGGTGTAAGGGTAAGCGTAATAAGAATCCTTTAATCACTCTCAAGAAAGATGATTGTGTCCCTTCTTCTCCACTTTGAAACTTCATCATCAGCTTTGATATGTCATTAAAAAGGATCAACTCTGATCACACACTCTCTTTTTCTTTGATGTAGCTACCAAGGAACTGGATGCATTTGCACTTCTTGCGTGCAATAGGAATCGCCATGTCTATGAGAGCAGGCGTTGCTGCTGACGCTGCAGCCGCTTTGCTTTTCCGCATACTCTCGCAGCCAGCACTGCTTTTTCCTCCGCTAAGCCAAGCTGAGGGAGTAGAAATCAAACACGCCCCTATTGGTGGCTACGGTTCAAATTACAGAAAGCAGATAGAAGTTCCTGCAGCAGAAGCAACCATTGAAGCCACTGCTCAAGGAATAGCCTCAATGCTTTGCGCTCACGGTCCTGAAGTGGAGTGGAGGATCTGCACTATATGGGAAGCTGCCTATGGATTGATCCCTTTAAACTCCTCAGCCGTTGATCTCCCTGAGATCATTGTCGCCACCCCACTGCAACCTCCCATCTTGTCATGGAACCTATACATCCCACTCCTCAAAGTACTCGAGTATCTTCCACGTGGGAGTCCTTCCGAAGCATGCTTGATGAAGATATTCGTCGCCACGGTGGAAACAATCCTCAGCAGAACTTTCCCGCCAGAGACTTCTATAAAGAAAGCTAGAGCGAGTTTAGCCACGAGATCATCAGCGACCAAAAACCTCGCTATGGCTGAGCTTCGTGCTATGGTCCATGCTCTCTTCTTGGAATCATGCGCTGGCGTGGAGATAGCTTCGCGCCTGCTTTTCGTTGTGTTGACTGTTTGTGTTAGCCATGAAGCGCAGTCTAGTGGGAGCAAGAGACGGAGAAGCGAAGAAGATGCTACTGCAGAGGAGAATCAAGACAATCAAACTAGTAACCGTAAAAGTAGGAACGTCAAGGGACAAGGACCTGTGGCGGCGTTTGATTCGTACGTTCTCGCTGCTGTTTGTGCTCTTGCCTGTGAGGTTCAGCTGTATCCTATGATCTCTGGAGGAGGGAACTTCTCCAACTCCGCAGTGGCTGCAACCATTACAAAGTCTGTGAAGATAAACGGTTCATCTAACGAGTACGGAGCTGGGGTTGACTCTGCAATCAAGCATACACGCCGCATCTTAGCGATTCTCGAGGCGCTCTTTTCGTTGAAACCATCTTCTGTGGGGACTCCGTGGAGTTACAGCTCTAGCGAGATAGTTGCTGCGGCCATGGTCGCAGCTCACATCTCCGAGCTCTTCAGACGCTCAAAGGCCTTGACGCATGCGCTGTCCGGGTTGATGAGATGCAAATGGGACAAGGAGATTCATAAAAGAGCGTCGTCTTTGTACAACCTCATCGACGTTCACAGCAAAGTTGTAGCATCCATCGTCGACAAAGCTGAGCCCTTAGAAGCGTACCTTAAGAACGCACCGGTCCAGAAGGATTCGCTGGCTTGTCTTAACTGGAAACAACAGAACACATCATCAGCAGGAGGGTTTGGCACAGCAGCGGTGACGTCCACGTCACGCAATGAAATGGCTCCGAGAGGAGGTAACCATAAGTATGCTAGGCATTCGGATGAAGGCTCAGGGAGTAGATCATCATCAGAGAAGGGTATCAAAGATCTGCTGTTGGATGCTTCTGATCTAGCGAATTTCCTCACGGCTGATAGGCTAGCAGGGTTTTACCGTGGTACGCAAGTTCTTTTGAGGTCGATACTTGCTGAGAAACCGGAGCTTTCTTTCTCCGTTGTTTCGCTGTTGTGGCACAAACTGATCGCTTCTCCTGAGATCCAGCCCACAGCCGAAAGCACCTCTGCTCAACAAGGATGGAGACAGGTAAAAGCCTCAGCATTTCTATTTCCCCATCTTGCTTATACTTAACCGGAGCTAAGCAAGGGGGTAAACTTCATTCACTGATCATCATATTTCTCATGTACCAGGTAGTTGATGCACTATGCAATGTTGTATCCGCAACGCCAGCAAAAGCAGCTGCAGCCGTTGTTCTTCAGGTCTTTATTTCTCTCTGACTTTATTTACTTAAAACTTATAATATTGAATAACACACCTGTGAAAAGACTAAGATCAATCAACCATGGTCTTGTTTAAAGATTGTATATGTATTTGAAGGTTTTACTTTTATGCTCTAGTATGTTGAATGGTGGGTCTTGTGTTATATATACAGGCTGAGAGAGAGTTGCAGCCTTGGATAGCGAAAGATGATGAAGAAGGCCAGAAGATGTGGAAAATAAACCAAAGGATAGTGAAAGTGATGGTGGAACTCATGAGAAATCATGACAGGCCTGAGTCACTGGTGATTCTGGCAAGTGCATCTGATCTCCTTCTGAGAGCAACTGATGGAATGCTTGTTGATGGAGAAGCTTGTACATTACCTCAACTTGAGGTAATAATACTATACAATTACACCTTTATAGATTAGCTGCCACTTAGACTGGAAAATAGTTTTGACTCCAAAAAAAAACTTTTTTTGCAGCTACTTGAAGCTACAGCAAGAGCAATACAGCCAGTGTTAGCTTGGGGGCCATCTGGACTAGCAGTAGTTGACGGCTTATCTAATCTATTGAAGGTAAAGCATGAGCTTACCTATAGTTTGCTGTGTTGATCAGTAAAACAACTATGGCGCTGACTTTTTGATTCTTTACAGTGTCGTCTGCCGGCAACAATACGGTGCCTATCACACCCAAGTGCACACGTACGTGCCTTGAGCACATCAGTACTACGAGACATCATGAACCAAAGCGGCATAACCACCAGCAAGGCAACTCCAAAACCACCGCCAACAATAACAACAGAGAAGAATGGAACGGACAGCCCGTCGTACAGGTTCTTCAACGCGGCGGCAATAGACTGGAAAGCGGACATACAAAAGTGTTTGAACTGGGAAGCGCACAGCTTGCTGTCGACGACAATGCCAACTCAGTTTCTTGACACGGCGGCTGGGGAATTAGGATGTACCATATCAATGTCGTCCCAATAACACGAGCAGCGCCTCTTTAAATGATTTGGAAGTAGACCAACCAATATGATGTTGTTACTTTTGTATTTAGTATTGTGTGATGATGAGTGACTAACGCAATCATATTCCGACCGGTGCGGTCTCTCGGGTCTCTTGATTCAAGCTGACTATGGCTACATTATGTAACTACACGTATAGCATTATCCAACTCTTTAAGACCTGAGTTCACTCGGTAAAACACAAGAATAGCTACTAGCGACTACTCCGATGAGGCTGGACAGAGGAGAAGAGTATTCTCTCTCTTACAATCCTTTGACGATGCTATTGAATGAAAGGGGTAAAGTGAAACCAAATGTGCTTCTTAGTCGCTACCATACGCAAGTTAGTAAAGTACATGGTCGTCCTTCAATACACTTAAAACTAACCCTGCGGATATAAACCGAAATAGCCGAGCCGAACCAATATTTTTGGTTTGAGTTTTGTTTAATTCGAGAAGTTTTCGAAAATAGTTTGATTTCCGGTTTGGTTTGGTTCAGTTCTCTTCTCAGTTATTTTGTTTTTCTAAATAAGCAAATTATCAGAAATTAACCAGGACTCCGATCGGGGAATAGGCTTTGAAGACTTTAAAGACTTTAAAATGACCTAAAGTCTCTAAAACCAAGTATTTTACCAATCACACTTTTGTTTTCCTATAATTTCTCAAAGCGCTTAAAGCCACCTAAAACCTACTTCTCATTTTTTCTTTACGTTGTTTACTTTCTTTAAAAGGTAGAATTTGAGACTTTAGAAACTAGTATTCTTATTGTAAAGCCAAAGTCACAAAAGTCACAAAAGTCACAGCCAAACATTTTCTAAAGTCATTATTTTAAAAGTGGCATCTTACAATACTAAAAGTATAATCCTCAATGCTCAGTATGTCCACATCAGCAAATTAAATTAACCAATCATAGAGCTTCACTACAAGAAAACAACGGTATTCTGACAGACATTCCGACGGAAAATGAAATTCTCGGAATATCCCGAGGAAACACAAAATTTGGTTTCCTCGGAATTTCCTCGGAATATACCGACGGAATTCTGAGGAAATATCAATCCGTCGGAATATTCTTATGGAATACCGAAGAAAAATGTATTCCTCGGAAAAAACCGATGAAGTCCGAGGATATATTATAGCCGTTAGAGAGCCGTTGGAGAGCCGTTGGGGGATTTTTAAAATTCCGAGGAAATTCCGACGAACTAGCCGTTGGCGTCTGAATTCCGTCGGAATTTCCTCGGTCTGTCGGCAGGATTTCAACTATAAATACAAGCACCCCTCTTTCTCTTCATTCACTTCATATCTTCATCCTCCCTCTTACTCTCTTTACACACGAATTTGATTCATAAAAACATGTCTTCTTCAAATTATTTTCCTTCTTGGATCGATCGACCTCATTTGGATCCGAACACGAGATTGCTTACGGAAGAATACCAACGAGGTATAACCGAATTCATGGGGTAAGTTCACCGACAACCGGAAGCAAAAACGGGTATGTTAAGATGTCCTTGCTCTAATTGTAAAAATAGAAAGGTTATTAAAGAGTGGGATGTTTGGACTTATCTATATTTGAGTGGGTTTACACGAAGTTACAAAATTTGGTATCATCATGGGGAAACTGATTATGAACATGGTAGTACTAGCGAACCTCAGCCAGCGGTTAGATTAGAAGAACCAATTAGAACGGATGTAGATTATGGTGTAGGTACTGAGCAGATGGTAAATGATCATTTTAGAGGGGAAGATTTACCCAATGCAGAAGCTAGGAGATTTTATGATATGTTGGATGCTAGAAAGCAACCATTGTACGAAGGTTGCAGAGATGGTCATTCAGCTTTATCATCTGCTACAAGATTGATGGGCATTAAAACAGATTATAATTTGGCTGAAGACTGTGTGGATGCGATTGCTGATTTTGTAAAAGGTATTCTACCCGAGGATAATGTAGCTCCTGGTTCATACTACGAGGTTCAAAAACTCGTAGCTGGTCTTGGTTTATCGTATCAGGTAATAGATGTATGCAGCGACAACTGCATGATTTATTGGAGGGCGGATGAACAGCGGGTTACATGCAAATTTTGTGGGAAGCCTGGTTATAAAGATACGAGTGGAAGAGTTCCAGTGCCATATAAAAGGATGTGGTATTTGCCTTTGACGGAAAGGTTGCAGAGGTTGTATCTGTCTGAACGCACAACGTAACCAATGAGATGGCATACGGAACACTCAACAGATGGTGAGATCAGACATCTTTCAGATGCAAAAGCGTGGAAGCATTTCCAATCAAAGTATCCCGACTTTGCGTATGAGAGAAGAAATGTCTACCTTGGATTATGTACTGATGGTTTCAGCCCGTTTGGCAAGAGTGGAAGAAAGTATTCTCTATGGCCAGTCATTCTTACACCATACAACCTACCCCCAAACTTGTGCTTGCGACGAGAGTTTATGTTTCTCTCGATTCTCGTTCCCGGACCAGAGCATCCAAAGAGATCACTTGATGTGTTTCTTCAGCCACTAATATATGAGTTGCAACAACTATGGGCTCAAGGTGCTGAAACATACGATGTTTCGTGTAAAGAAAACTTTCAAATGCAGGCAGTACTAATGTGGACAATAAGTGATTTTCCAGCATATGGTATGTTATCTGGATGGACAACGCATGGAAGGCTATCATGTTCATATTGTCAAGATAACACTGATACTTTCCAACTAAAACACGGAAGGAAAACGTGTTGGTTTGACTGTCACAGGAGATTCCTACCACCTGATCATCCATATCGTAGGAGTAGGAATTTGTTTACGAAGAACAAGAGGGTATTTGACAGTCCACCTCCGAAAATTTGTGGGAAAGATTTGAAGATACAACTAAGAGATTTTGGTGCAGAAAGGACGTCAGACGTCGGTGGACATGAGCGTTTTCCGGTAGATGTTGTTGGAGACCTACATAACTGGCACAAAAAAAGTATTTTCTGGACCTGCCATACTGGGAGGATCATCTGCTAAGGCATAATTTAGATGTCATGCATATTGAGAAGAACTTTTTTGACAATCTCATGAACACGATCCTTAATGTTCAAGGTAAAACAAAAGATAATTTGAAGTCAAGACTGGATTTAGTCGATATATGTGCTCGTTCAGAACTTCATGTTGATAAGAATGGTAGGGCTCATTTTCCCATATACCGACTTGATGTAGAGGGAAAAGATGCGTTCTTTGTTTGGATTTCAAACGATGTGAAATTTCCATACGGTTACGCATCTAATTTGCGTAACTGTATCGACAGAAATGAAGGAAAGTTTACAGGCTTGAAAAGCCACGATTGCCCTGTAATGATGCAGCACCTCCTTCCGTTTGCCTTCAAGAAACTATTGGGATAAAGAATAGACGAAAGAAACTTCTTCCACCAACTCCACCAACCGCAGGAGCGACCGTAAAGGGAAGGGCGTCTTCAAGCATAACTTGGGTGCTCAATCTATTGCCACTCTGGGGGATCGCATTGTAAGTTCAGCCGTTTTTTCTTCAATTATTTAAGTTTTGAAATTTTATTTTTTGTGCATTTCTTCTTATTTCTAATGTTTGTTTAATTTATGTTTTTTTCAAGGCGGAAGAAAATGATGGCGAGCCGGTTGATGATCTCGCCCTAATGAAGAGGGCGTATACCAACAAGAAGACCGGCCAGATTGATGATGGTCTTGTGAGGGAAGTGGTCACCCTGGTCCAAACTCAGGTGCAAGACGAAGTATCTCAGCTTCAAACCGAGGATGACGATTCGACGGCTTCGACCAACTTGTCCCGGTTTCGAATCAACGAAATCGTTGAATCGATAAGTTCTTTTTTTTAAAGTTCAATTCATTTATTTCTTGATTTTTATTTTATCATATTTTTATATTTTTTAAATTTGGCTATTTTCTATTTCAGTCGGTTCCAAAGAAGAAGGGACGTTTGGTCGGTTTGGGTCGTCGCCCCCGGTCGGTTCCTCCTTCTTCTGCACCACTGCCCTTTGTTGATCCAGAAGTACTTACGGCTCAGTTGAAGGACAAGGATGATCGCATATCTTTGTTGGAGACCCAGATGGCGGCTCTACAGGCGGGCTATGAGGCACATAAGAGGCTGAACCAACAAATGATGGAGATGATGAAGAGGATGTACCCGAACGAGGTGTTCCCGAACGTGCGAGACCCGTAGTTTTTTTTTTTGTTCAAAAACTCGGAATGTTTTATTTTTATTTGTACAACTTTGAATATTATCTAATATGTTTTCAATTTTAATTTTAATTTTATATTTTCGAGGAAATGAACCCTCGGAAATTTCCGACGAACATTTCCTCGGAATAAGTCGTCGGAATATACCGAGGGACTCCTTCCTCGGAATTTTCCGAGGGCTCCGTTCCTCGAAAATTCTTGATGAAAATTCTGAGGAACATTTCGTCGGAACTTCCGAGGATTGGACCATCGGAAAGTCCATCAAAATATCCCGAGGAAGTTCTCCCTCAGTATATTCCGAGGACCTTTCCGACGAACTGGTGGTCCTCGGAATTCCGTCGGAAATTTCCGAGGGATTTCCGAGGAAAAATGAATTTCCGAGGAGTTATTTCCGAGGACTTGTTTCGTCGGTATGTCTTCGGAATAACGTTATTCCGACGACATACCGACGATTTTTTCCCTCGCTATGCCGCTGTTTTCTTGTAGTGCTTTATTTTGCCTTGTCATACATGTTCTTAGTCGAGATCTAATTTCGCGGGCTTAAGAGATTCTAATATTGTCGTAGCCCATTTTAGGTAAGCACAACTAAGGACTATCGCTAGCCTCTTCCACTTCACCATCGCCGACGTTCCCGATTCCGTTTCTTGGAGTTATTACGAGCCATGCTATCCTTCCACCTTCCTTTGTTACTTATATATAAACTTCTTCACCCAATCTTTTGCTCCAACTGCAACCATGTATAAAACTCCCCACCTTTCCCCTTTCCAATATTCTCACTAAATAAGTCCATTGTGATATTCAATATCGTAATATTCTTCACACAGTTTGATCTCTGTTACTTCCAAATCACAAGTTTTCTGCATCGGTTATGTCGGCATTATCAGGTAACTTTCCAATCGCTTCTCCAATTCAATAGCTTATAAATTGAATATAATCAGCACAGGAATTTGGTTTCACAATAATATGATTAGCTGAGTATAGTACCAACTATGGATGTTGATATTAGAAAAACTAGGAGAACAAAGGATATGGGATCTGTAATTTTAACTAAATCTAAATCTTGCCTAAGAAAATTGAATCTGAATCTGGCCCTTAATTAGAGAAGACGAATGGTCATTTGATTTGTTTAATCATTAATGAGCTACATTTGCGATAATTCGTATTCATATGATTTAACTGATTTAATCAACCGTTTGGTATGTAGTAATGCAATTCAAATGGAGTTGTGTTCAATCTTTTATATTGTAGGAAGATATACAAAGCTTATGGTAGCGAAGATCAAAAATGATGAGTGAGAGGACCTTAAGCTCTTGGAAACTGGTGCTGCTGCTTGTGCTTTGTCTTCATGTTCTTTCTCTCTATTGTAGCGCCGCATCTCAGTCCAGTTTCGTCAATGGTGGGTGTTACATCTCTATCTGTTTGTCTCCGTATGGAGATAATCTCATAATGGTTTCTCTTGATGAGTGTAGGCACCAAACCATCTTATAAACTCGCCAAATCCGGCGATGGAATAATATCCTATCAAATATTATCTTCTCTTAAATCTTTTTTTTTTTTGCTTATGTTGCTCTTTTCATTTTTTGGTTAAACAGAACTGGATCAAAGGAATCAAAAAACATAATTGAACAGCATGCTTCTCTTCGATCATGCAACTTATGACAAGAACCATGTTGATCTCTTTCATTACAACTATCAAGTATTATCTCTTTGATACATGCCACTCTTTGTAAGTGCTCTTTGTAGTGGTCCGTAGTCACTCAAGTTCTTTTTTTGACATAATTAATTTGAAGATACGGGCTATTGAGCTGGATTACAAGAGAATTAAGCTGCAAATCTGGGATACTACGGGACAAGAGCGATTCTGAACTGTCACAACTGGTTTCTTCTCTTCGTTTGATTTTAGTAAATCCCAGATTTTTCTTCTCGATTCTTCTTACTGATATATATGCATTCTGTCTCTTTTCTCACTATGGTTAGAACCTGTAATACTCACCTATGTGGTTTCTTCTTATTGCAGCATAGTACCGCAGAGCCATGGGAATTTCGCTTGCGAATGATATCACTGATGAATCATCTTTCATCAATAAGCATTCTCTTTACTTTTTACCTTACAGTTTTATTAGTTCAATTTTAGGCTGCTGCATGCAACTGTCTAAAGCTCGCACGTTAAAATGACCACTCCTACTCTTTATGATAGTTGATCACTCCTACTCTTTATGATAGTCTTCGTGTAATTTACTATCTCCACTTTTCAAATTTTGCAACTTTTCAGTGGATAAGCTCTTGCATCGTATGTGTTTTTTTTATAGCTTTGAAAAGCTAATTGTTTGGATAGTTATCATTATCTTTTGTATTAGTTATTGGTTCTTTTTGATGGGTTTGAATATCAGTTATTAATTATCTTTTTTAAAAGCCTAAGCATAATTTTTTTATGGATAAGCTCTTTATGGTGTGCCTTTTTAAGCTTTTGTATCATATAAGTTGATGGATTGTGATAACTTATTAGTGTCTTTGGATCATTTTGTTAGAACCAAAACCTTCATGATATTCATATTAGTGACCTGGTTATATGTGTGCGTCATGCAGAACAATGGTTACTTGCTAGGAATTAGGTGATCCAAGATTTGATAACTGTAAATTTGAATATGTCATGAATTAGAGAAGACAACTGGTTATTAGATCAGTTTAATGATGAGATAAAAGTATTTTAGTGAGCCATCAATAAGACAATACACTTGCATGGTTAACGCGTTGGGTGAAGCAGAGCTATTGGAGGAAGCCGAAGCAATGATAAAGAACATAACAGTGGAAGAAGCCACTATTATATGGAGCTTTTTTCTTTTCAGCAGAAAGACGGTACTGTTGAGATGGCTGAACGGGTACTGAAGTGTTTGATGAAACTGGATCTAGATGAAACTTGTGCTTATGTGATCTAATGCTTGCAATGTAGGAGGTTTTTCTTTGGAAAGGCAAGTGAAGAAGGAAGTATGGTGTTCCATGGACGTCGATTACAAAGTTCACAAGTTTGTATTTTTTTGCAGGAAAAGATACCATATTCTCATAACATCAATGTCAAGTATTCTCTGATTCTTGTGCTGGTGGACGAAGAGGATCATTGTTACTTCAAGCAGCAAGAAATGATGTAGTAAATGCTCAAGGAGGAGACATTTTGATGTTTACTGAAACAGATAAGAAATTTTCAGAAATTTGTAGAGCGTTTTTCTTAAGATTTCTTTTGCCTTTATGCAATTTGTTTGGAGATTTGGAGAAATGAAATTTAAACAATGAAGTCAACAGTTACTTCTGCTTTTCTACTATTGCAAGTACAGGATACATGTGATGATTAATTTCAGTTATTTAACCAAACTTATGGTTCACTCTATCTACACAAACGCTGATTTTTTATTCCAAGGTATATTATGTAATAATATGATACTTCGATATGATGAACCCTGGAGATTATATGAGTAATATTGAGGTTTAAACAATGAAGTCAACAGTTACTTCTGCTTTTCTACTATTGCAAGTACAGGATACATGTGATGATTAATTTCAGTTATTTAACCAAACTTATGGTTCACTCTACCTACACAAACGCTGATTTTTTATTCCAAGGTATATTATGTAATAATATGATACTTCGATATGATGAACCCTGGAGATTATATGAGTAATATTGAGGACTAAAAATTAAAACCAGAATTTTCATTAGGGAGCATGATTGAAGGCAATCATTGGATTTCGATTAAAATAAATTGTCAACCTTTTTTAAAAAAAAAATCAACTACATTCTATGGATTTTCCTTAGGGAAAACTTACATATAGCTCTTAAAGAATATTAATAGATTTTAAATATTTTGTTTTGCTGCATAGAAACAAAATTATTTGCTATAATTTCAGGATTCTTTTAATGTACATCACTTTTAGATCTCAATTGTTCTTCATTTCACCACTGCCTAAACACTTAAGAATGAATTCATATAGATTTTCTTATCACCAAATAATAAATAATAAATAATTAAATGGTTGAAGCCAATCATTGGATTTCGATTAAAATAAATTGTCAACTTTTTTTAAAAAAAAACTACATTCTATAGATTTTCTTTAGGGAAAACTTAAAAATAGCTCTTAGAGAATATTAATAGATTTTAAATATTTTGTTTTGCTGCATAGAAACAAAATTATTTGCTATAATTTCAGGATTCTTTTAATGTACATCACTTTTAGATCTCAATTGTTCTTCATTTCACCACTGCCTAAACACTTAAGAATGAATTCTTATAGATTTTCTTATCACCAAATAATAAATAATCAATAGTTAAAATTTTAAAATATATATTTGTTGATTTTAACGTTAAAAATGTTAGAATTATATGTTAATTTAACAATATTTTCATAAATTAAACTCAAATAAACGAGATTAAAAATAATTGAAATTTAACTAAAATTTAATTTATTTTTATTCAAGTCTTTTACCAAGTTATATGTATTTTTATATTGAATGAATGTTTTTTGAATTTTAAAATTTTAGTCACCAAAAACAATACAAAATTTTGCAGATTTGTCTGATAATTTATATAGCATATTCAATCTAAGTGTAAAATATATAGTTAAATACAGATTTTATAATAAATTAAATTAATATATAGGAAAAAGACCCGGGCGTAGCCCGGGAAAATCTCTAGTAACAGTAAAAGTCATAAACAATCACACTCTAGAATAGCTAAAGTAATCAAACCAAAGAACCAAACAAATCGAATTTAGCAAATTTAACAGAAAAATATCCAAGTTTTTTAAAATAAGCTGCAAACGGAAAACGGTTATTAACTAACCAAAAACCGAACCAAGGCAGATTTGTTGGTTTAATTCAGTGGGATTGTACCGAACTAACCGAACCGGAAATACCCAACACAAGAAAAAAAGGAAACCGGGGGTACTTTAAACACTAAAAAAATCTAACAATACTAAAAGGGAGATATTAGCTCCTGTTAGACTGTCCACGCTGGATTAAAAAATCATCCAATAAGAGATCCCTATTTTGCCATGTCATATCTATTGATTATCTGAATCCTTATAAACCCATACCCACGTTTTGGACAGGCATGTCTTTTGGCCCAATCAATAATCCACAACAAAGCCTTTGAAACAGGTTCAGACACTTCACCTTCATCGTTCTACTCAAAGAAACTCAGGCGTCCCTCAACAGCTCTGTTTCTCACCATTAAAGTCGACCTCCAACCACTATTTCTCATTAAATCTTCTTTTTCACTCAAGAAATGGAAGCGTTCCAGCTCTCTTTGTTTCTCAGCTTATATTAATCCGTATTTGTATCTATGTTCCACACAAACATCACGCAAACGACAAAACCACATAAAAAATGGCAACCATATCCATGAAATCCACCGGAAAGGCTGCAATGGCTCAGTTTTTCAACGATGTCTCCCTTGGCTTCTCGGAATTGGAGTTGCGTTTCCGTTTATTCCATCTATGGGAAGCAAGAAACACAGCGAAAGGGGCATGGTTATTGGGTTAAAACTGCTCCTCATCAGTGAGCAGGTATGCAATCTAATTTCAGATAAGATTATTTGTTTCCCTGAAATTTAAATTCAACATTTCATATGATTGTCTAATATCTTTTACGAACGTTATACCAGGGTTCATCTCATCTAACCATGATGCTTGATACCACACAAAACTAAAGCCACTTCCAAAATGCTATGCCACCGCATCGATGGATAAGTGTATTGGTCTTGATTGTTGAGTCCTCATCACTATCTCCAGAAGAAGACCCTAGAACTGATGAAACCGTCAGCTCTTTTTGTTTTCAATCTGGTCAGCTCATTTTTTTCCTGCACTATATTAATTAATTACATAAATAATACAATCAAGTGAGATTGGCGAGAAAAAGATTTTCGGAAGCTAAACATGGAACATGAATTTGATGTGAGCAGTCATAATAAGTGTAATGGAAACTATATCTTTGTATATAGGTTCAAGAAACTGAAGAGTTATGGTGATGGTTACTATTGGTAAGAAGGAGACCAATTCCACCTTACAGCTCAGAACAATCTGGTCAAATCGACTGATTATGATTAACACTCTTCAAGACGTAAGTCTGTGTTTGTCTTCTTTGTATTTGAATTCACTTATGTGATCTAATTTCCATACTTTCCATATTTTTTTTCTTTGAGCGATTTAGAGTGTGACTGGTAACCATCGAAGAACATTAGGAATGATTAGGAAAAGAATGAATAGGAATAAAATTTTGGGAATGATGAGGAATGATGGTTCCTTATCAAAATTAACAAGGAACAAAGTTACATTATAATTCTCTACAAAAAAGGGAATGAAAAGGAACGAACAGGAAAAAACATTCCTCATGAATGGTAACATTTTTGAGGAACGTTAAGGAATATAGTGTTCCTCTTCGTTCCCTTGGTTACCATTCAAACTCTTAGTTTTTTTACAGGTATGTGTCGAATCTTTGGAGAACCTTCCGGGATCCGGATCATCAACATCATCTTCAAGAAAAAGAAAAAAAGTCTGCAAATCAGCGTCACAATTTCAATTCGATTTATATACATGTCTTTACTGGCTATCTAAATGAACTACCTCAGTTTCTGATTATAAATGGTGAGCTCTCTGTGACGACGAAAAAAATGATCACAGGCTACTCTTTTTAAAAACATTCTTTATAGTTTTTGGTATAATCTTCCCATCAGTCACGACTCTCAAAACAAAATGATGTTTAATAAACTTTTGAAGTAAAGTTCTGAGCATGTGGGGTTCAGTTTCAGGTCTCGGAGACTGCATCAGATATAATTAATGTGGGTGTGCTCCGATTCTAGAATAGCTGTTGAGAAGAAGAAGAAAAGGAAGAAAAAAGCCACCGGAGATGCAGAAATATTGCATCATTTTCATTATTGCAGAAAAGCTTCACCGGAGATGTAAATGTGGATTCATATGTCTCGAGTTGAATCCTTGAAGGCTATTGGGGGTTTGCTCCAGACGGTGATGGTGATAGATAATTCACTGTAGAACCTTGGATTCTGGCCACAAAATACTTCAGACTCAGGCTTACCTAAAAAAGTTAAACTCTCCCTCTTTTTTTTTAATCAGGTTAAACTGTTTGCTTCATAGGTGATAGTTGTGACAACACATTAAGGTGGTCCTGAAGAGTTCTATGGAACCAAAGTCACTGGATCAAGAAGGTAGCAACATTTTAAGCTATTACTAAAAAACTCAATATATGATATACGCCGCTAATTTCTTTTTACTGTATTGTAGCTTCCCTTGAGGCTAATCAGAAGAATCTTTGGATTTTGTTAAAAGAAAAATTGTGTTTGCAGGAAATTTGGCTCCAACCAGTTTAGAGGAAATATGACACCCTAGCTTCTACACTGGTAAACCTCGAAGATTTTTAAGTTGGAAATGAGAGTTTCTTTTTCTGGATATACAGAGGGAGAATGTGCATCTTTTATTAGAGTTAAAGATTTATAAATTCGTAAATGTCCAGATGACAATGATACATTTTTTCAAAAGCTTTATGAACACTTGAACTGAACCGAAATCTTTTTGGTATGAAGCTTCCATGTTCAAACGACTAAGCTAATTACATATCATCGAGTGAAGACAGACACAGAGAGTCAGAGAGAGAACAATAAAGAAAGATGGGGGAAGAGGAGAGATCAGGAGATGGAAGAAAATTCTGTAAAAGTTGATGATGGTGCCCGCTTCATCCTTGAATGTAAAGGTACATGTGTTTTATACAGATTCGCAATAGATCCGTGTTTGTTATGTGGATCCACTTGACAACATCAATAATGGCGCCACCGCTACTAATACTACGTACGCTTTCAAGTTCTGAGGATGGGCTGCATGTATATCGTGTTTGGTGGGAGAAGTAGCTGTCACGTTTTACTCATACAGCTTCTCTCCCTACGTTTTATTCAGTGGAAAGCACATGGAAATTGATCCCTTGAATGTTCCACTTTTTGTGCTTACAGATTCAATAGTTCTTTTTAATGTTTTTGGTATACCATCCGCTGTTTTCATGCGAGCTCCATCTTTCTTCTTCTAACTGATGGGGCTATGGCTGTCTAAAGTAGCGTGACTAGGTAACTCTGAAAGTTATAAACGTATAACTTACAACTTACAAGCATGGTGGCTACAAAAAAGGGGTCGACAAAAAAAACTTACAAGAAGAAGAACCAGCTGTAGAAGATGATAAAATGCGAACATGCAAGAGGCTGAGAACGGAAACTCAGTTATCGAGAATTTGTGTTATTATAAGTTGTGTGGGAAACTGTATAGAAAATTTAGGTAGGGACTCTCTCTCAAAATCTTTGTATGTATAATATTGTTATTCGTTTGATCTTTTAATATTTCTTCGATTTGAGTTATCAATTAGATGTGTTTCTTGGTGACCGAACATGTTTTGGAGAGACCTAATTAGAGCATTAGCCAATCCCCCCCCCCCCCCCTCCTATTGAGATATGGGTGTATATGCTCTGAGTGTTTTATATGGTAACTCAAATCTAAAGTTTACTAAACTTTGACTACTGGGTCAATTGTATGTTCTAATGTACATATTTTAACTAATTGATAAAGCACAAATAGTTATATAATATATTTATTTATGTGTAATATATCTATATTTGTATTTGTGATTAAAGTTGTTTATATTTGTTTGAAAATAATATTTCATGTTAATAGTAAATATCAATTTTAAAATAAAACAATTATTTTAAACACATACTATTTAAAATTACAAAACAAAAAAAATGTAAAATACTAACCAAACTATTAAAAAAACTACATTGATTCTATTAGAAAATACCATTAAAAGAGAATACTAAACATTTTGTCTAAACTTACGTCAAAACATCAAATAGTATATGTAAAAATAAATAGGTGAATAATATCAATATATATCAACTAATAAAAGTTAAAATAAAATCTATCAGTTTATTTATTTATATATAAATTATTGGTATTAGATATAAATAATTACACATTTATAATATAGATTACACAAGATTATAAAATAAACTAAAACAATGGATAAACAATCTATATAAATATAAAGTTGAAGATGGTTTTTAACATTTTATGTCGATAAAAGATATTTAAAAGACAAGGTTTATAAGATATAAAAAATTAAAATTTCTAAATAAATTCGTGAAATAAATTATTTAAAATTTATATCGAAAAAGAAAACAATATAATTAAACATAAATATATAATATAAATCTGTGACAAAATCTCTAGTATAATTAAAAATGTCCTAGTTTTCATCACTCTCTTCTCTTCTCTCTCATCGCCGATTTGTGATTCACGCGAGAAACGAGAGAGGGAGTGGCGATCGCAACCGCCGGCGCTGACGGAAGTCATACACAGAGCTGATCCGTCAGGTGAGTTGAATCTACTACTCCCATTAGATTCATTTCCAGTAGCGAGCGAGGAAGACGAGGAGGTTGTGAGAGAGAGAGAGAGAGAGAGAGAGAGAGAGAGAGAGGATGTTATTAGCCTTGAGTATAGCTAATGCATGTTTCATTTGAACTCTTCACCTTTAGGTTACGGATCCATTCTCTCTTGGCGTTTTAGATCTCTTCCGAGTTGATCAATCTCTCATACACCTCTCTTTTCAGGGATTTCGAATTCTTCTATAGTTTTGATTGTCTTTTAACTAGCTTTGGATCCCAAATTTGGAAACATTTTATTGAATCTGAATCATCTCTGTTAATAACAAAGAGGTCGTTACTATATTTGGGGGTCCTCGGGTTGAGCAGGAAGGTGGACACTGTCAGCAAATGGAATACGCCTAGATGAACAGAAGAGCAGCTAATGTTACTGGCAGTTGAAGGAGGAAACTCGGTTCTTCTCTCCATGAGAGTTGTCCCCCTTGAATCACTACCAGCTGCTGCTTCTTGTTGTTGTTGACAAAGATCACCACCCCTTTTCTTCAGCTGGATTCCATCAAGAACCGAGTTTCCCGCGGTTGCGCTTCCTTTTCTTGTTTTTCTTGTGGCGGCGCTTCCGCGGGACTCGATACCACCACCCCATGTCCTCTTAAAGTAGAACCTGTGAAGCAGCCCGTTGTATCGACTTCACCACCAGAGTCTGTTGCTGTTCCTGAAAATGGCAAAGACCACCACGACGCAAATAAAGCTGTTGATGATGACAACGCCACCAGCAAAGAAGCTTTCAAACTCTCGTTGAGGAGCAGCTTGAAGAGGCCTCCCTCTGTTGCGGAGCCACGCTCTCTTGAGGATATTAAAGAACACGAGACGTTGAGCGTCGACGATGCGAGCGACCTCACCGGTGGAGACGATACGGGAAGGCGGAAAGTGCAGTGGCCAGATGCTTGTGGTAGTGAGCTCACTCAAGTTAGAGAATTTGAGCCCAGGTAACCCGTCTTGTTGAGCAGAGCTTTAAATGTCAATACAGTTGAAACATCACATTGTTTTATTATCCTCTGCTATCTTTGCAAGCATTATCCTTAATGTGAACCCTGAGCTTTTGATTTAGTGTAGCTATTTTAATCAACTTGGATTTTTGGTGGGCAGTGACATGGGATTGTCGGATGAAGAATGGGAGACGGGTGAACAAAGGACATGCTCATGTGTAATCATGTAGATCAAGAAATCATCGGTTATCACTCGTTTTACTCTTTGTGTGTATCTCTCTCACAGTTTTCAAACATTGTGTTATTTAGTATATGTTATTACCAGAAAAAAAAAAAAAAAAAAAAAGGGTCTCATCAAGGTTTTGTTGACTTTGTACATTTTCCCCATGTTTTTGACTGGCAAACTACTTAAGAGAACAACACATCCATATAAGAAGATGCAGCGAGCGAGGGAGAAAGTCGCAACCACAAGACGTACGCCAACAAAACTATGATCCAAAACACTTGACTATAGAGCTCAATACAATTAGGAAGATAATAATGTGACTGGGATTAAACTTAGTGTGAGGGGAACGTAAGTGTAAAATGTAAAGTAAGAGAGCAATGATGAAATTATAGATAAATAGTAGGGACCGAAATGAAAAAAAAGGACTTGGGACTTAGAAGAAATCTACCGACGCTTTCCCGGTGCGGCTAAGGAACAGAGATGCGGAGGATCAATTCACTGTACGGTCGAAATGGGATTCTTAAGAGAGTATTCGAAAAACCTGCGAAGCAATCTCACGCATTCTTGGCGTCTCGTTCCTTCTCTACTGAAGGCGGTTATGGCGGTGAGTCTCAGCAGAATAGCAGCTCCTCCAGGGTGAAGATCTTCGATCGAGAACTCAAGCGCGTACATGTGCAGTGCTCAACATTCATCTTTTAACATTTCTCCTTTTCAACTAGCCAAAGCTTTGTTTTCTAAATTTTTGTGTGTTTTTGGTATTTGGGATGGGATTGAAGCGTGACCGAGCGGCGTGGCTGTCTCGCAATAAAAACGACACCTTTGTCGACGCTGTTGCTGAGAATCTGCTCGACCGCTTAGAGGTACAAGAGTGAGCATTACGCTTCTCTTCTCTTGTGACTTGCATTTCTTGATTTGATTCCTCTGCGTTTTTGCTCTTTTCTAAGGATTGTAAGAAGAGTTTTCCCTCTGCCTTGTGTTTGGGAGGTTCTCTTGGTCCTGTCAAGCGTCTACTACGTGATCGTGGTTAGTTATCTCTTGACTCTCTCTCTTGACTCTCTTGGTTTGTTTAAGTGTATTTCCATCTGCATTAATTATTTTGAATGTTTATGATGATGATGATGATGATGATGGTTTTTGGCTTTGGGTGCACAGGTGGGATTGAAAAGCTTATCATGATGGATACCTCACATGACATGATTAAATCATGTAGAGATGCTCAAGATGATAACTCCATCGACACATCTTACTTGGTTGGTGATGAAGAGTTTCTCCCTATCAAAGAAAGGTAACACCAACAACAACACTAATGTATAATCTACCTTTGCTGCCGCTCATCAGAGTTCTATCTCAATTACTGATATCTGGAATATGTTGTCATTTGAAGTTCGGTTGATTTGATCATAAGTTCCTTGGGGCTTCATTGGACAAACGATCTTCCAGGTTCCATGATACAGGTCTTCCCTTTTCGTTGCTTTTGGCTGTGTATGCGATTTGTTTTTTTTTATCTTGAGTGAGATCAATAATGTGTTAGTTTTGGATTTTGCAGTGCAAACTGGCGCTGAAGCCTGATGGCTTATTTTTAGCAGCCATTCTTGGTGGAGAAACTTTAAAGTTTGTTCTGTCTTCCTTCTCAATATCGAATACCTCTCCGACATGTTCTTTGTTATTATCTTTTTTTTTTTGTTTGCTGTAAAATCAATCCTTTTCTTTTTTATCAGAGAACTGAGAATAGCATGCACTTTGGCTCACATGGAGCGTGAAGGGGGCATTAGTCCCCGTCTATCTCCTTTGGCACAGGTGGGTGTGTGTGTGTGTGTGTGAATCTTGCAGCTTGACAATAGATATGTCGGTGATTGCAATTTGTAGATGACAAAACCAAAGAGTTGACTTTGTATCATACTGAGCTGAAGAACATGGCTTCTCTCTCTATTTTGCTTTCAGGTTAGGGACGCAGGGAATCTCTTGACCAGGGCTGGTTTTAGTCTCCCTGGCGTTGACGTTGACGAATATGTAGTTAAATACAAGAGTGGTAAAAAAAACTATTCCACTTTTCTTCGTCCTCATTGTTTTGGTTTGTATATATCTTCACCTTCTAAGCTGTCCTTCCGCCTTCTTTGATATCTTTATTACTCAGCGCTGGATCTTATAGAGCATCTTCGTGCAATGGGTGAAACCAATGCTCTTCTCCAGAGAAACAAGGCTAGTTTTCTATCTTTCTGTCGAGACTTTTCTCACTTCTGACTACTGCGTACATATTTTTTCTTAACCAAACCCCCCCCCCCCCCCCCCCCCCCTTCTTAACAGATACTCAACCGTGAAACTGCTCTAGCCACGGCAGCCATATATGACTCCATGTTCGCCACAGAAGACGGCACTATACCTGCCACTTTTCAGGTACGCAATGTATCAGAGTATAGACTGTAACAACAATGCATGTTAATCGTGCAGTGCACAAGGTTTATATCGTTGGGTAATTCCTGTGTAGGTGATTTACATGACGGGATGGAAAGAACACTCGTCTCACCCTCAGGCCAAGCGGAGAGGTTCGGCCACCGTATCCTTCACGGATATTCACAAGCAATTCGGTGGTCAGTCTTGAGTATGGATCAAAGAAGTGGCACGTTCATGTTCAATAAACGGAGACCTTACAAAAGAGACTCCGAGAGTCAGTGACTGAACTTTAGGGTGTATTATTGTGTGCACCCCTGTGAGGTCCTCTAGTAAAAGCATTTGAGCATAGTGCTCTATAAAACATTGGTCTTGGTCTCCAATTTCTTTTTTTTTTTTAATTAATTTTTTTTTAAAGTATTTTATAGTCCTCAAAATTTCAGATCCAACCTTGTATTTGAGCATATATAATGTATGTTTGAAAAAACCTTGTCATGAAACTTCCTTGTGAAACAAAAAAAAAAAAAGAATGGGAGTGTACAGAGGACGTTCATATTGTATTGTGCAACAACAATTATATATTTCAAAAGCGTTTCCAGATATTTCATAGACGCAACAAAACAAAACGTATAAATTATTGTCTGAAACAAAGCTTCACTCGCATTATAATTCTCTTGAATAAAATATAAAATATAAATATATATATTCGTACAACAAAAGTTTTTTGAATTGGGCCGACAGCGAAACATAAACGTATTTATATTCACAACGCTTTGTTTGCTGACACACCAGGCTCCATCACTGTTTCTTTTGAGTAGCTGTATCTTTAAACGAAAAACAAGAAGAAGAAGTTCAAACGTGATCGTGACCGTCCAAATAATCATACACTGATATATTCAACGCACCTCCATTCTCATAATACGCCGTCGTTGTATCTCCATTCCCAGAGTTCCCTGACGCGTGATCACTGTTAACGATTCCGGCGTCAACGGCCATTCCGGCATTAGAAGCAGCTTGCTGGATAGACCTCGGCGAGGTCTTGGAAACTATGGAAGGAGGAAGCAAGTGAGGGAAGTTGAGAGACTCGAGCGAGTTTGGTTGGTGTAAACAGTAGAAAGCCACGTCGTGCGCCACGGCTGCGCCTTCCGCCGTGGAGAATGAGCCTAACCAGAGACGGTCGCGAGTTCCCGGAACTCGAATCTCCGATACCCATTTCCCCCATTTCCGGCGACGGATGCCTTTGTACTTTGATTGAGTTTCGCCGGTGTTGTCGATGTAATCCATTGTTATGTGTTTGTGTTTGATCTGGAGGACACGGTGGCTATTTATACGTTGAAGTTGGAAAGTCAAAATGGATAAAAATATTATTATTATAATTTAGGTTGACCGGTAAAACTTAAATAAGATAAGATATTGTTTTTTTTGTTCAAAGGAAGAATTCAACGGGTCAAAGTATGACCCGTTTCAGAATAGTGTTATCAATTTTATGTTGACGTGTGGTGGAAACTGGTTTCAAGTTGTAACTTTTTTGGGTGTTTGTGTCTGTTGTTTTCTTGTTTGTAATTATTTGTAATTTCGAAAGTTATTGATTTAATAGATCTAAATCGCATTAAATAAAACACATTTATATATTTATTTTTATTGACTATAAGTCTATAATTGAGTTTAAAAGTTTGTCTCTTATATATATATATATATATATATATATATATATATTATTAGTAGAACTAACTTATTTTCAAAAGCTAAGTTAAGACTGAAGAATTACCAGACACTTATATATTTATTCTTTTCATGTTCAATTTTCAAAGTGGATTCAACATTATTAAAATTTTAACCTTTTGTTTCATACTATATTATGGTCATTTCTGTAAGCGAATACCTAAACTAGACAATATTTATTTAACTAATTATGTAATTTATTATTGTTTTTATATAAAAGATACTGTATGTGGGTTTTGTAATTTTGTCAATAATTCATGCATCTCGCAAAAGCATGCATCCAAAGAACAGAGTGTGAATGGAAAAATATGGAGTTAATGGGAAGAAAACAAAAAGGTGAAAATGAGAGGAAAAGAATAAGACGAGAGAGAAGAGGTATGGCCAAGATGCTGAACGGAAAGGAAGAGGTATGGCCAAGACTGAAACCCATCATTCAAGAAATCAGAACCTCATTACTGTGCTTAAGCGAGGCTGAAGTGGTTTACTACCCTAGAAACCCTAGAAGTGGTAACAAAGTTGCAGATAGAATAGCGAAGGAAACTACTACGTTTACGTCCATTGTCCCTAAATTGTATTTCATTCCCCCTGTTTGGTTATGTCCTAGTTTGCATACTGATTGCATTTTGTAAAACATTTCTTTCGCTAATGATAAGTTGTCGTTGAGTTAAAAAAAAAAAAAATAGACGAAAGAAAAGAAATGAGCGTACTCTTGTTTGAGTTAGAATAAATTTATTTATGTATTTTATCTTTTTTTAACAGTGACTAAAGAAAATAGGATCCAGATTTTAGCCAAAAAATAAATAAAGAAAATAGGAGGAAAAGAGTTTTCATCTATTTGGTAATTTGTCGGAGTAAAATAAAAGTAATTAATTTGTTTCCTTGATTATTTACTCTAGGCTAGTTAACAAAAAAAAATTACTCTAGACTATACAGTCAAAAGCTTAAGAGGAAAACAGTGAAAAGTGAAACACAACCCCCACGAAAACTCGGTCAAAACTCCAGATGTCGTCTGCAATTAACCACGTGGGGGAGGTGAGGAAACTACAAAGACTTTCTTTGCCTTTTTGTGTGCAAATACGTCATGCGTGACGGTTTAAGCACCGTCTAAACCGGATCCCTTATTTTTCCCCTTTTTTTGGGGTATTTGACCAAGATCTCAATGTGTCCAGTTCCACGGTTTACACACAAACAAGCACAGCCAAAACGAGTTGCAAAAAGTTGTTTTTTGTCTTGTTGTGTTTAGTATTTGGAGAGGGAGGCAATAGTCGAGTTTAAGTACACACGGAGCACCCACGTAGAAACCCAGTCTTCGTCATGTAATCAATGTGGTTCATATGTTTGAGAATGGGACGCACAACCATATCTGTAGCTGAGTAGGTTCTCGTCTTTAATTACTCCATTGTACACATTATGGGGTTTTAGTTGTTATTTGTCAATATACACCGACTCATTTGGAAGATGTGACAGTTTATTTAGGGTTTTAGTTGTTACTAGTATACCTCCCGTGCTAATGCACGGACATTATTATTTTTGGGCAATGACATTATTTATATATATATTAATATAATTTATCTACAAATTACATTGGAATTTTTGAAATTTAATTTGTTTTATAAATTTTTTTTTTAATATCTTATAGAACTCAAAATATATATAACATATTGATCTCTTCTTCATAACAAAAAAAATCATTTGATGTCAAAAACAAACTGAAAAACATAAATTTTGCATAAGTACAATTAAAATACCAACCTTAATTTTGTAGATAATTAAAATTAGCATGGTTTATAATCTCTGTTTTTTTCTTATAAATGTAGTTTTTGTTATCTTTAGTTGTATCTTGTACTTTTTTTCATTTCCTATGCTATACTTAGCTCTCGCATTTCTTTTTCCAAGATACTCTACAAATTTGGTAACATATATATTGATATGAAAGTAACAAAATAATATAACTCTACTTTTATAAAATTATAAACACAAAGTAAAAAGATAAGGAAGACAGACCAACCTGATCAGATTAAGTCTTCATCCACGCAATAGACATGAATCTTTCTTGTTTCTCTATTACCCGGGTTTCTTAAACTTCATTTGCTGTCTTCTAGACTTCTAGTTATTGTCAAATTTTCTCTTACAGCGAGTTTCAAATTTCTTAAGAAACTTATTATTCTCGTTCCCTGAATTATTACCACCAACAAAATAAGCATATTCCATTAAATCAAAAATTGATATAATTAAATTTATCAATGTAGATTTTGCTTATTTCTATAAGAGCAAAAGTAGCTATATATAGATTAGAAGACAAAAAGGTTAATAAAGTAGCATTTCAACATAATGCAGATTATGATTAGACATGATGAGTTTGGGCCCTTTTAGAGTTACTAACCCGACTTTCATTTGCCAGCTTTGGAGACTATTGTTGCCATCGTTTGGTCAGAATTTTGTAGTCTCCATCGGGAGTGTGGATACGCTCATTAGAATTTTTCTATTTATCACACTTTGGAGAGAGTTAGAAAACGTAACAAATAGTTTAGGAATTCACAATTTCTGGAAGCAACACTACAAGAAAACACGCCGAATTCCGACGGAGGTTCCGACGGACATCAATGTCGTCGGACGTTTGTGACGGATTACCGACCAATTTCCGACGAAATCCAAAAATTTGAAGTCGTCGGAATTCCGTCGGCCATTTCCGACGAAACAAGGGTCGTCGGAATTTTCTGACGACTTTTCGACGACATTCCGATAAAAAATGTAACCGTTGTAGTCGTCGGAAGTTCGCCGGTATATTCCGACGAATTTCCGACGACATTCCGATTGACAGTACAGTCGTCGGAATTCCGTCGGAATTTTCCGACGAATTTCCGACGAACCATGTGACCGTTGCCGACAAATATATATGACCGTTATATAGCCGTTTGAGATTGGACAATACCGACGGAATTCCGACGGACTGCTTTACATCCGTCGGAATTTCGTCGGAAAGTCGTCGGAGGGCCGTAAGCAATTTCCTATAAATACAACCCCTCCTCATTCAACTCATTCACACTTCATTCTCTCTTCATTCTCTTGAGTCATAACAATTTCGTGAAAATCATGTCTTCAGAAGTTTATTATCGTTCGTGGATGGATAAACCTCATTTGGATCCGAACACCAATTTGCTTACGGAAGAATACGTTCAAGGGATTGAAGAATTCATGAGGCTTGTTCAACAGCAACCGGATGCAAAAAGTGGTATGTTAAGATGTCCCTGCTATACTTGCAATAATAATAAGGTTATAAAAGAATTTGATGTTTGAACTCATTTGTATATGAAAGGGTTTTCACGTAATTATAAAGTTTGGTACCTTCATGGGGAAACTGGTTATGAATATGGTATTACTAGCGAACCTCAACCTGTTAGTGAACTTCAGCCTGATATTAGGTTAGAAGAATCTAGAACGGATATAGATTATGGTGTAGGTACTGAGCAGATGATACATGATCATTATAGAGGGGAAGAACCAAATCCCGAATCTAGGAGATTTTTTGACATGTTGGATGCAGGAAAACAACATTTGTATCAAAATTGTAGAGATGGTCATTCAGTCTTATCATCTGCAACTAGATTAATGGGTATTAAGACAGACTATAATTTGGCTGAAGAATGTATGGATGCGATTACTGATTTTGTCAAAGGTATTCTAACTGAGGATAAACTTGCACCGGGTTCATACTACGAGGTTCAGAAACTTGTTGCCGGTCTTCAACTACCGTATGAAGTGATAGTGTATGTATTGACAACTGCATGATCTACTGGAGAGCGGATGAGACACGAAATGTATGCAAATTTTGTGGGAAACCTCGTTATCAGGAGACGAGGGGAAGAGTTCCGATCCCATTCAATAGAATGTGGTATTTGCCTTTGACGGAAAGATTGAAGAGATTGTATCAGTGTGAGCGCACAACAAAAGCAATGAGATGGCATGCAGAGCATTTTACAAATGGTGAGATTAGACATCCTTCAGATGCGAAGGCTTGGAAACATTTTCAGTCAACATATCCAGAATTTGCGGAAGAGAGAAGAAATGTTTATCTTGGATTATCTACTGATGGTTTCAGCCCATTTGGAAAGCATGGAAGACAGTATTCTCTATGACCAGTTATAGTGACACCGTACAACTTATGGCCGAGCTTGTGCATGCGATGAGAGTTTTTGTTTCTCTCAATTCTCGTCCCCGGACCAGATCATCCTAAAAGATCACTAGATGTGTTTCTTCAACCACTGATATATGAGTTGCAACAACTATGGGCGCATGGTTTTGAGACATACGATGTGTCGTGCAAAGAAAACTTTCAGATGCGGGCAGTACTTATGTGGACAATAAGTGACTTTCCAGCATATGGTATGTTATCTGGATGGACAACACATGGGAGGCTATCATGTCCATATTGTCAAGATGACACAAATGCTTTCCAACTAAAGAACGGAAGGAAAACGTGTTGGTTTGACTGTCACAGACGATTTCTACCACCTGATCATCCATACCGCAGGAGTAAGACTTCGTTTACGAAGAACAAGCAGGTGTTTGATGGTCCACCTGAGAAAGTTAGTGGGAAAGATTTGTTGAAGCAGTTTAGGTATTTTGATGCAGAAAGGACGCCAGATGTAGGTGGACATGAAAACATTCGAGTCAGTGCGGTTGGAGAGCTACCTAACTGGCACAAAAAGAGTATTTTCTGGGATCTGCCATATTGGGAGAGTCATCTATTGCGGCATAATTTAGATGTCATGCATATTGAGAAGAACTTCTTCGACAATCTGAGGAACACAGTCCTTAACATCCAAGGTAAAACGAAGGATAATTTGAAGTCAAAGTTGGATTTAGTCGATATCAGTGATCGTTCTGAACTTCACGTTGATGAGAACGGTACGGCCCATTTTCTCATTTATCGGCTGGATGGTGCTAGAAAAGAAGAGTTCTTTGATTGGATTACAGATAAAGTGAAATTTCCTGACGGATATGCATCAAATTTGGGGAACTGCGTTGATAGAAGCGAAGGAAAGTTTACTGGCTTGAAGAGTCATGATTGTCATGTAAATATGCAGCGCCTCCTTCCGTTTGCTTTTTCAGCATTATTGCCACGTAATGTTCATGAAGCAATTGCAGGTATCTTATATTTTTACAATTTAATTTATTTTTATATTTAACAATTATGCTTATAAAAACATAATACTTACGAAAATTATATATGTCTTTTATCTATGTAGGGATTAGTGTTTTCTTCCGCGACTTATGCAGTAGAGTAGTGACTGAAGAGGGTATTAATAATTTGAAGACAAACGCACCAGTCAGCATGTGCAACCTTGAGAAGGTATTTCTTCCATCATTCTTTGATGTAATGGAACATCTTGCTATTCATCTCGCAAGAGAATTGGAACTTGGTGGTCCTGTGCAGTACAGATGGATGTATATTTTTGAGCGTTATATGCATCATCTGAAAAAGATGGTCAAAAATCAAAGCAGGGTGGAAGGATCTATAGTGGCACAGGTGATCAATGAAGAAACTGCAATCTTTGCTGAAAATTATTTTCCACCAGAAGTGCATACAAAACACCGAAGACCTGCTCGGCATGATGATAGAGGGGAGAGAGCAACATATCATGTTACTGTCCCAAACATGTTCAAGGAAATAGGATGACTTAGTGGAAAATTCACGAAGCGGAGACTTACGGACACTGAGCACGCTCATTTGCAAACATATTTGCTCACCAACTGTGAAGATGTTCTACAATATGAGAGGTAAAAATATTTATTCATTTATTGCTAGATTAATATTCAATAAATTTATTTCATACTGATAATATTTTTGTATATAGTGTATATATGGCGGAGTTGCGTATGACTCACAGGCATGCAACAGAAGATGAGCTTCGACAACTTAGAGATAACGGATTTACTGCGTGGCTTCGTAGTTATGTGAGTCATATATCATATTACCCTATGCAAATGATTAGTTTAAATTTAATATAAACTAATTAACTTTTCAATCATATATGTTTTTAATTTATAGGTGAATGATGGTTTGGCCAGAGGTCTTGTGTTCGATGATTGGATACGCGAATTTGTGCAGGAACTAAACTATGTGGTCAAATCATATCCTAAATTTTGTACGCGAGGATATGCATTCACAAGGAAAGGTCATTCTAAGACAACATATGATGCTGGTGTTTCATCTTCTTCCGGTGACGATGTCTACTACGGCAACATAAAAGAAATATTGGAAGTCCAATTTCCTGGAATGGTTGGATTGCGTTGTGTAGTATTCTATTGTGATTGGTATGACACCACCCCAGATATAGGAATGAAGATTGATGCGTTTGGTGTTACATCAGTTCATTCGCGGCGGAAACTTCAATATTATGATCCCTTCATTCTTGGTTCGCAAGCTGATCAGGTATATCAATCTATTCATAATTTTTTACCAATATAATTAATTAATGTTATATATTATACTAATACTTTGTATAATTGATATGTATAGGTGTGCTACATCAGTTACCCTCGGGTGACGTACAGAGATGATCCATGGGTTACTGTAACGCAAATCAACCCAAGAGGACGAGTAGATGGAACTTCTGATGATGATGAACCATTGCAACCAGAGTCTACCAGCAACGCCCAGGCAGTTGAAGATTTGGAAAATGTTCAACTCGTTGAGAATTTGACTGTGTTTGGACATGATGCTGTTGTACATTCGGAGCCAGAAGCCGAGGTTAAGGAGTTTGATGAAGATTCAGAAGATTCTGATTAGTTTTTTTTTTTTTTTTATTGGTCCGTCGGAAATCCCTCGCAATATAACGACGACATAGCGACGACATTGGGTTTCATTGAAATTTGGAAAGGTCGTCGGTAATTCGTTGGAATATACCGACGACATTCCGACGAACTAGACAAGTTCGTCGGAACGGTTGCGATCTAATACTATACTAGACAAGTTCGTCGGAATGTCGTCGGTATATTCCGACGAATTACCGACGACATGTGTTTCTAAACAATTTCAATCATAAAAATCTATAAATTTAGATGCCAAAACTATGAAAATAACACATAATAAGTGTTTAGTATAGTATTAGATCGCAACCGTTCAAATATAACAACTCATTAAAATATTTATGTATGCATATCATTGTTTTCACAACATCTCATCTTAACATTCATATACTTATACAATCATATTCAAATAAGCTTACACTACAAAAAATGTTGTTGTGTAAAATCGTGCTATAAAACATTTTTATTGTTAAATCTTTATGCAAATACTATATATATTATCAAAGATTTGGATTTTGCATGTAGAAACTTGAAATCAACACCCTAAACACTAAGTCGTCGGAATTCCGTCGGAATATACTGACGGACACAGTCCGTCGGAATATACTGACGGACACATTCCGTCGGAAATTCAATTTGCTCAGGAGAACCAAACCGCTTGAAAAATTTCGCGAATCGGCATTTGGTATATTTTAATTATACCGATGGAATACCGACGAACCCGTGTCCGTCGGAATCTTCAAATATAATAACCCTTCTTCTTCCTTCTTCGTTATTTCCGCCTCTCTCTCTCTAAAATCCTCTCTCTCACGGCGATTCCTCCCTCTACACCGGCGATTCCGGCCATTATCCACCTCCCTTCACCGGTGAATCCCATTCTCACCCTCATATCTCTTCCCCAAACCCTAAATCATGTAAGAATCATCCCAAACCTTCTTTAATCTCAATTGTTTAGGGTTTTGGAAGTTAGATCTCGGATTTTAGGGTGTTTGATTGATAGTTTAGGATATATAAGTTAGGATTTTTGTTTGGATTGTTGTTTTAGTTTTTTTTGGAACATTTATTTATTTTTAAAAACGTTTTTTGATTTTTAAAAACGTTTTTTGATTTTTTAAAACGTTTTTTTGATTTTTAAAACGTTTTTCAAGTTTCCAGTAATGAAATATATATAATAAAATGTTTTTAAATTTTTTATAAAAATATTTAGCAACATTTTTCTATATTTATAAAATTTTTATAATTTTGTATACATATATATATATATATAAATCATGTATAATAAAAATTTTAAATTTTTTTATAATTTTTTATAAGTTTCCACTAAACTATGTATAATAAAACGTTCTTTAAAAAAATTTATAAATATTTATCAACATTTTTCTTCATTTATAAAACATTTTATAATTGTGTATACATATATAATAAAAGGTTTAATAGTTTTTTTTAAAACGTTTATAAAACCTTTTGTAAATATATAAATTAAAACATTAAAAATAGAAGTGAGATGAAAATATTTTTGATGTATTAATTTTTTTTTTTAGGGCCGAGGATGAACCCCGCCCCGCAGCCCGTCTTCGACGTAGTTCGGTGAGCAGTTCCCGTGCATCGGGATCGTCTCATGACTCGGTTCCCGCATATATTCCCGCTCCAGCTCCCGCTGCCCCTCGCGCTGCTGCTCAACAGGATCCGGGGGTCATGCCAGTTCATCTATTGGTTAAACAACCAGGTCGAGAGCATCTCCCGGTTCTCCAACCCAACCCACGACGAGGCCATAGCACTTGGTTAGTATTTTTTTTATTTGTACCATTATGTTTTTTTCCTTTAATTAACTTGCTAACTTGTATTTTTATTAAAGGTTCACCAAGTCGAAATATGGCATTAGCCGGAGCATCAACCAGATGATGTACTCCATGCTCCGTTTTGGATATCCAAAGTGGAGTGTGATCCCTTCCGACGAACGAGAGTTGTGGTTTCGTCAGTTTGCGGTATAGTAACTCTTCATTTTTTTAAAGTTTTTACTTATTAAATTTTGTTTGTTTTGTAGCAAGAGTTCAACTGGCACTCCGATCTTACGGAAACAGTCCGTAAGAAATTCAACGAAAAGGCCATGGACTCTTATACGAAGCAGATAAACGCGTGGAAGACAGTTTGGCAGAAGAACAAGAGGCCACGGTTCATCAACGGGACGGTGTGGGAGCAGTTGATAGCTCATTGGGAAAAGGAAGAAACTGCAGAGACGTCTTCTAGGAACTCCAAGAACCGGAAGAGCGATCGTGGCGGGAAAGGTATGTATGTGCACAACCTCGGCGCTTGCTCTATGTCTACTAAGGAGGATGAACTTGTAAGTTTTTTATTATTATTTATCTTTATATTTTTTAAATAAATATTTTATATATTCCTTGGCTAATAATGACGGTTTTTTTAGATCAAAGCAAATGACGGTAATCCCGTTGATCGTCTCCAACTCATTAAGGTGGCTCACACTAACAAGACGACGGGTCAAATTAAGGACCCCGTGATCAAAGGTGTCGTTGATTTGGTGGAAGCTGAAATTGTATCTCAATCTCAGCCTCTCTCTGATGACGGCGATTCTACGGGAGCTTCAACCAACTTGTCTCTATTGCAAATAAATGAGATGGTTGAAAAGGTAATTTTTTTTATTAATATATTTTTTTTATAATGTTGATTACTAACTTGTCCCTATTTACTAACTTTAAATATTTTTGTAGGCGGTTCCTAAAAGGAAATGAGGCCGTTTAGTTGGGTTGGCCCGCCGTGCTTCTTAGTATCCGGCATCTTCTTCGCAAGCTCCGTATGCCGATCCCATGATTCTCGAGGAGCTACATGACAAAGATGAACGGATTGGGGCATTGGAGGAGCAGAACACCACTATCCTTTCTGAGAATGCCACTATCCGTTCGAAGAATGCCACTATCCTTGCTGAGTTGGCATCCCAGAAGCAGTTCAACACCGAGATAATGCAGAAGCTAGATCGTTTGATGTCTTCGAGTTCATCTTAGTTTTTTTCGGGTTTTTAAAACTTTCTGAATGTTTTTTTATTCTATTTCTGTTTGTATTAATTTTAAACTTTCTGAATGTTTTTTTTCTATTTCGGTTTGTATGAATTTAAATTATATAATATTATTAGTTTTAAATTTCTGATTTTTTTAATTTATTAATTAATTTTTAATATAAAAACATATATAAAAATGCAAAATTAATTCGTTTTTAAAATTGGTATATTCCGACAAACTCTGGGCATCGGAATATACCGACGGACCAATATCCGTCGGAATTTACCGACGAACCAACTTCCGTCAGAATATACCGATGAACAAATATCCGTCGGTATATTCCGACGACTAATGTCCGTCGGTAAATTCCGACGACCAATGTCCGTCGGAATACACCGAGAAATCCACTACGTCGGAATTTTCCGAGGAACGTTCTCCGTCGGTAAATAGATTTTCCGATGAACTCTGGTCTCGTGTGTCCGCATCGTAATATCGTCGGAAGTTCGTCAGAATGACGTTTCTCGGTATTCGTCAGAAAGTCGTCGGAAGTTCTGACGAAATTCCGACGAATTTTTTTTTCTGACAAAACGATACCGACGGACCGATTCCGACGAATTTCTGATTCCGACGAATTTCTGACGATTTCGACCATCAGAATCTCCCTGTTTTCTTGTAGTGCAAGTAGAGATCACCCCAAGCTAAAGGCAACGTGAGTTAAATATTCTATAAGAAAATTAACGGTTCTTAAAATTGTGAGATCATGGGTGTAGTTGTGAGAAATATTAGGAACTTTTATTTTATATAGAAACTTGAAATGTTTAAGCAGTTAATAGATAAATAGGTAATACTATAGTCACGAAAACTGGTTTTTGTGTTTATTTCTTTTACTTTTATCTTTTTCTTTAAATTGTAAAACACATGCCACTTGTCAAAATCTTATTGGTATAGTGACTTATGCTTTAGTATATAAAGTATTTGTCAATATATACCGACTCATTTGGAATATGTGACAGTTTATTTAGAAATAATTATTTCTCGAGAGGTTTTATCAGAGTTTTGTCTGCTTTATCTTGTTCAATTTACAAGGGAACATGAAAACGTCTAGCACATAAAACACGCAATCAGAGATATTGACAATTTTTCATTCAAAAAAAGATATTGACAGTTTAAGGGTTTAATAAATAAATATGAATATATATATATATTATTTTTGTTATAGGTGTTCATGATTTTAGTTAAAACTTAAAACATATTTAAAAAAACATAGAAGTTTCAAGAAAAACTGCATTTTGTAAAAACAAAAAAAGGTATTACGAGTTAACCAAGAAGATATAGATTCTGTATCTTTGTTCTTTAGTCTTGTAGTGTCGTTGCTCAAAAAACGTCTAGTAGTGTCGTAATAATTCATAAACTTTTGTCAACCTTAAATTCCATTTGTTCAATTTTCTACTTTAATATAAATAAATAATATATTTTTGGAATTCGATATAATAGTTCTTTTCTAATATATGTACTTCAGACCGTACAGATGGGTCTATGCAACCGAGAACATCATTTTGGTTATAAAACACATTTTAAACGGATCTAAAAGTATACCGGATGTTTTATCCGCATATGCGGCAAAAAATATTTTATAATTACTTATTAATACATGCAATACTAATTGAAATAATATAATGATAAAGTGTTATTTAGGTTTTCATTTAAAAATTCTTATGTATTATTTTTTTTTGAAAATTTCTTTCAATAAAATCATTATTAAGAAATAAATCTTAGAAGTCACTCACTATTATTTTTAGTTATATAAAATTAAGAATTCTGCTTGATTAATATTTAGTTATTTTTTTCTGTTTTTTTTATAAAAAAATTGAACTTTTTATTAAATTTCTTTTTTCAAATAAAAACATAATATATAGGATTTTTTTGTAATATGATTTTGGATAATTCGTACAATTATTAATTTTAATCAGTTATCTAATAAAAAAATTAAATTCGTTTTTATTTTTGGATGATATATATATATATATTATTTATTAGGGGTATAAACGATATCAACCGCTCTAACTTTTAACGTGAGCGTTTTTTTTACTTTTGAACTTTTTATTAAAATATTTTTTGGATAAAAACAAAATATATATAGGAATTATCTTTTTATTTTAAATATTTTTTTTTATGATTTGGAGAATTCCTAAAATTATTAATTTTAATTAGTTATGTAATAAAAATTAATATCATTTTTATTTTTGGCTAATATATGTATTTTATTCATTAATGGTACAAACGATATTAAATGCTTTAAATTTTAACGTGAGAACTCCGTTACGAAAAATCACTTCGCAAATAATAGTATAGTATCTAATAAAAATTAATTTCATTTTTATTTTTTGGCTAATATATGTATTTTATTGATTAAGTGTATCAACAATATTAACTGCTCTAACTTTTAACGTGAGAATTCCATTACGAAAAATCAGTTCGCAAATAATAGTTTAGGTAATCTCATATATTTTTACTTTAAATTTTTGTTTATTTGTTACGGTTAAATTTGCAGATTTTCATCGAAATAAGAATGTTTAGTTTTTTTTAACTTTGTTTAGTTTCAAACCATAAGAAGGCAGTTCAAAGAACCATCTTAAAAAAGATAAATAAACTAAAGGAAATCATCATTATTTGACATAAAAATCTTAAAATAGCATATAGATAGAACCCGCCAAAAATTCAGATAGTACCAACCAACATACTAGTTTTTGTACTAATTTTCAAGGCGTAAATCTTACTGACAACTTCCTCACTCAATAGTTGTTGTAGTGATATTACGTGTATACGCACACCAATTAACCTAATGTGCACACTACCACAATCGAATGGTATGTCGATGTAGCACTTTAGGATCGAATCCACAGAGACCAACTATTACACTTTATCTTTATGGAATCAATATCAAGTTAAAACAATATGGGGGTTTAAATATTTGAGGGTTTCGTGAGAAACAAGTAACAAGATTAATTAAAGTATTCAAATAACTAAAATGCTAGCCTATGGTGGTTTGATCGGGTGTTAAGCAAGTGTGAGCCAAACAATTATTCAAGTTTAATTAAGAGCAAGTCTAGAACTCGGATCACTCAAGTAAAACAGTCCACTGTCGTGGTACTGCTCCCTATGCTGATCGATCTTGATACCTAAACTCTCGTTTGGATCAAGATGCGACAGCTAACAATAGAGGTCAAGTCCGATATGTTCACAAAACACCCTAACATCTACTTTCGCTGGTTAGGGATGCAATGCTCATTCAAGTTATGTCTAGCAACCTATAACACTTTTGATGAATAGATTAAACCTAAAATCAGGCACTAAGTGGTTAACTTGATGCAAGCCTTAAGAACAACAGTGAATGAAGACAATCGATTTATAACTTATTTATGTCAAGCTCACAGATCTAACACCCTAACACCCTAGACTAAGCAAGCTGACTACTCAGCCATAGCTACAGAGAACACAGAGATAACAGATGAAGAAAACATGCTGAATCAATAAAATAAAAGAGATAGGGTTCAGGATTCTTCTCAAGAGTGTAGAGATCCTTCTCCCTTTACAATAAGCAAATCCAACAATGGAGTTTTAGGGTCTGGTTCCTCTCTGTAAACTAGCGTAGAATGATAAAGAGAAACAAAAAATATGATATATCAAAGCCACAGGCGGCTGGGAGAGAAAATAGGGATAATTAGGGCAAATCACGTAATGATTGTAGTTTCCTTAAAAATCTCTGCCGCTGGAATAGTCACTCGGAATAGTCACTCGGGTTGCTCCGCTATCTGACTGTTCTGCGTGAAAACCACCAAATTGCATTGTTTTCTGCCTCTTTTGTTCCAGCTGGTCCATCTCCCATCCAATGCAACTCCAGACCTGTAATGATTCCAAAAGGACTAGAAAGACTCGATAAAGACTTGAAAACCAATTTAAAAGCATATATACAAGATACATAAAACACCATATATCAATTCCCCCAGACTTAGATCCTTGTTTGTCCTCAAACAATGTCAAGTATCAAGAACAGGGAGAAATGTTTGAAAGTGTGGGAACTCTCCTATTCTCAGCAACCATACTTTAACCACGAATCTCTGAACCATACAAGCAGTAAAACTAGGACAACACACCCTTACCGGAACCCCACTGACTGCTGTTCAAAAATCGGCTCCATACTCTTCATCTCAAACCTGAAAAAGCAACACTATCGAGACAGAACTCCCTACATTCGTTTAAGAGTAGTGTGAGCTTCTCATCACAGGCATCATTAGGGGTAGACGGTCTAGGTGTGGAACAAGCTATTTAATGGTGGAGTTAAAAGTGTTTAGGGGCTACCATTTCATTGAAGAGGATGCAGGATATCACACAAAATGACAAGAGAGGATAGATCCATTGATGTCCACAGCCTCTACTCGTTTTTGCTCTATCTGGTGTGACTGTTCTGATGACGGAACAGGCAACTGATTGTTCTGCGTTCCACTTTCCTTTTGGTACCCACTCCTTTGCTCGATCTTTCCAGTGGCTCATATTTCTTTGATCTCATCCCCTTCTCCATCACCTTATTTTGATTTTTTTTTTTTTTTTTTTTTTGTAGACTGATATGGTGATGTGACAAAGAGAGAGGTCATACATGATGGTTCTGAGTGCCACTGGTGGTTCTGATTTTGCAACCATCCTGGTTCTCCACCCTTGCTCTTGCGCAGTTCATTGGTTATGGAGCGGTTGCTCCCCTAATCTGCTTGTTCTCCTTTCTGCCATAATTCTGGAGCAGTAACGAGTAGGAGGCTGCGTTGATCCTTTCCTCTCCGACCTTTTTGTACATATCTGCACATATGACACTGAAAAACAAATGCATGAAGGTGGAATAAAGGCTAAGGTGCAGGGTGGGAACTAGCTAAAGATGAGCTAGCTACTCAGGATCAGCAAGATGGATAAAAAGGATAAGAAGTCCTGAGTGTGTTATCGTTTCCCAGATCTAATGCCCATAACAAGAAGAATTTCAGTTAAGATTAGGTTCAAGTAAGGAGGAGTTAAGTCTACCCAGTGTAACCTGATCGGCTGAGAACTTCTGGAGAATCAAGTGAGATATGTCAGAGTGTTCCAGGTTCACATGTGTGTCTTTCGCCACTGCTAAGGTTACTGAATAAGATAACTAAAGCACAAGGTGGTCAGTGATCAACACATAATAAGGTCCTAATTCCCACAAAGTTTTGACTGACTCAATAAAAACTGATTCAAATTGACCCAAAAGAAAAACAAAAGAAAGAAACGAGTTAGTAAACAACGAAAACCCTCCCCCAGACTTACTTCACAACGTCCCTGGTGTGAAAATAAATCAGAGAGAAGGAGAAAACAAGAATAAATATATATATATATATATATATTTTTTTTTGGGTTGAGATACTTACCTGAGTGGAGCAGACGCTCCATGAAAATTATGGGTGTTCTATCGTCAGATGATCGCCTGGAACAACAGCTCTTTTCAGGGGGTAGGTTGTTCCGTTTCTGCAACCCAGAATTTTTGAAGTATCTCGGATTTTTTTTTGCTTTTTGACCTGAGACTCAATAAACTAAAACGAAAATAAGTAAACAAAAACAAAACTAAGTTATATTTACACGTACCAGTGGGTTGCCTCCCACCAAGCGCTTGGTTTAATTCTGTAGCTTGACTTGGTGACTGGGATCAGTCGGGTTGAGCAGCAGGACTTGTTCCAAAACAAGCTCCACAATCAGACATGTTCAACTTCTAAACTCTGCTCAGCAACCCTTTCACAGCAGCTTCTCCTTTCTCTTTCAGCTCATGTGTGAGCATTACTCTGACTTTAGAGAAAGGTTTAAAGGTACCCTTGCACTTTACCTCATACTCAATGGATTTCTCATCACACAAGCGAGGTGTCAAAGTCATCATAGGATCACCCTTGACCCTTTTCTTCTGAACTTTCTGTTTCACCCTTGAATTATCTCTGAATTTAGTAGGATCAGTGTTAGGATCTTCATCAGATAACAGCCTGCTCTCACCCTTATCACCATGCTCCTTCTCTGGAACAACCTTCAGCTTTTCTACATCAAACACTGAGATGCGAGAGGCGTGTGATGAGGAAGATCTGGTGGGTACAACCTTGTAGAAAACTTTCTTGTTGATGTTGGAGAAGCAGACTCTCTTGTTGGGCATATCGATGGTTGCTCCAACAGTAGCCATGAATGTCCTTCCAAATATCAAAGGCATCTCATGATCCTTGTTCATCTCAACAACTTGAAACTCAGCAGGAACAATGCATTCCCCTACTTGAACATGAAGGCTGCGGATGGTTCCATATGGGACTGCTCTAGACGAGTTTGCAAAGGTCAGGGTCAGCTGAGAGCGCTCAACATCAGCAACACCCAAATCGTCTACAATAGCCTTTGAGACGAGATTCACACAAGAACCAGAGTCACAAAGAGCATCCTTGAAGGTTGTTCCTGCGATGGAACATGGGAAAACAAACTTTCCAGGATCATCAACCTTAGGCAATACCTTCAGTGCTGGTGTAGACAGAGCTTTGGCATAGAGGACCTTGATCTCCTCTTGAGTCTCTCTACAGTTTCTAAAAAACTTGAGCAATGGACGAATCTGCAGAGCATCTTCAAATGGAAGTTCTTTAGGAAGCCTTCTCACCATCTTGTTAAAACCTATCAGATGCTCTTCACTAATGGGATCCATCAGATGTCTAGGTGGAATTGGATAGGGAACCTTGGAAACATAGACTCGAGATGGTGGAGTCTCAGCAGGTTCGCTAGAAGCAGTCACTCCAGAGCTAGCAGACTGCTCTGCTCTCTCTTCTGCGCCTGGAGCAGTCTCAGCGAACGACTGCTCTATTGCATTACAGTGCTCAGTCCTAGGATTTTTATCAGTTCTTTCAGGGAGCGTCTCTTGTTGCCTCTTGACACTCTCAACTGTTTGAGCAAGCTGAACATCGATCTTTCTTATATGGATCGCAGGATTGTCATACTTGTTATTCAGCTCAGTGAACATGTTGCCCATCTTGGTGTCTATTTCTGTGGTTACCTGATTCAACGCCTTGGCCTGAACTTGCTGACCCTGCAACAGCTGTTCCATCATCATACCCAGACCCTTCAGCTCATCTGGTTGACTGTTCCCGTTAGCTGGAACAGCTTGCTGATTGCTCTGCGGTTGTCGCTTGTTCTGGTTCTGAATATGCCTGACCGTAGCTTGCTCCATGTTGAAGACGTGCCCTTGGTTGTTTTTCAGTAGCTGATCAACCTTGGCAGTTAGCTCATCTATTTTCTGGGTGTCAGAACTGTTCCCTTTTTTGGAGCAATCACTTTCCTCTTTCTTATTAGCTGAGCTAGCAGCCATGTTCTCAATCAGCTTAAACGCTCCATCAGTGGTTTGAGTCATGAAGTCTCCATTGCTGGCAGAGTTTAGAGCACCTTGGTATTTCCAGTCCACTCCATCATAGAAAATGTCCAGGAGGTAATCATCATCAAATCCATGGTGAGGACATTCTCTGCGATAGTCATTGAAGCGCTCCCATGTGTCGCAGAAAGGCTCATCAGTGAGCTGTCTGAAGGAGGTGATCTTGTTCTTCAATGCAGCTGTTCTCGCCTTAGAGTAGAAATGGCTGAGGAACGCTGATCGGACTTATTCCCATGAAGTGAGAGAGCCAATAGGGAGAGAGTTCAACCACCGTGCAGCTTTTCCATCAAGAGAGAATGGAAATAACATACACGTGATGTAGTCTGGTGGAACACCATTCACGCGAGTGAAACTGCTGACTTTTTTGAAGCTCTCAATATGCTCCATTGGAATTTATGTAGAGAGACCAGAGAACACCTTTCTCTGTACTAGACCGATCAAAGCAAACTTGATCTCGAAGTCCTGCCTGGTGCAGAGTGGAGGAACAATGGCAGAGCGTGTAGTAGGGATGTTGCAAGGAATGTTTCTCTACCCGATTGGAACAGTCTGCGCTTGTTGTTCCTGCCGCGCGAGAGCAGCCTGTTCAGCAGCATCCTGCTGAGCTTGGATGGTCTGCTGCATTTGTTGCATCTGCTGCTGCATGAGTGCCATAGCCGCAGTGAGATCATCCTGATTGGCGTGATCACCCATAGTGGTGTCGGTTTGCCTTGGCTGTTGACGATTTGTTCTTTCTAACCTTGCTAGCTCCTGGTTGGTAAATGTAACTAACTCTCCTTGTGCGTTTCTCAGAGTATGTCTACTGGTAATGCACCTGAAAAATTAGCTGCAACAAAAAGGATAGAGCAAGTTAGAGGTCTTAGACTAAATAAATAACCGAAAAATAAAGGTAAAAAGATGGTTCCCGGCAACGGCGCCAAATTGATATTACGTGTATACGCACCCCAATTAACCTAATGTGCACACTACCACAATCAAATGGTATGTCGATGTAGCACTTTAGGATTGAATCCACAGAGACCAACTATTACACTTTATCTTTATGGGATCAATATCAAGCTAAAACAATAAGGGGGTTTAAAGATTTGAGGGTTTCGTGAGAAACAAGTAACAAGATTAATTAAAGTATTCAGATAACTAAAATGCTAGCCCAGGGTGGTTTGATCGGGTGTTAAGCAAGTGTGAGCCAAACAATTATTCAAGTTTAATTAAGAGCAAGTCTAGAAATCGGATCACTCAAGTAAAACTGTCCACTGTCGTGGTACTGCTCCCTATGCTGATCGATCTTGATACCCAAACTCTCGTTTGGATCAAGATGCGACAACTAGCAATAGAGGTCAAGTCCGATATGTTCACAAAACACCCTAACATCTACTTTCGCTGGTTAGGGATGCAATGCTCATTCAAGTTATGTCTAGCAACCTATAACACTTTTGATGAATAGATTAAACCTAGAATCAGGCACTAAGTGGTTAACTTGATGCAAGCCTTAAGAACAACAGTGAATGAAGACAATCGATTTATAACTTATTTATGTCAAGCTCACGGATCTAACACCCTAACACCCTAGACTAAGCAAACTGACTACTCAGCCATAGCTACAGAGAACACAGAGATAACAAATGAGGAAAACATGCTGAATCAATAAAATAAAAGAGATAGGGTTCAGGATTCTTCTCAAGAGTGTAGAGATCCTTCTCCCTTTACAATAAGCAAATCCAACAATGGAGTTTTCAGGTCTGGTTCCTCTCTGTAAACTAGCGTAGAATGATAAAGAGAAACAGAAAATATGATATATCAAAGCCACAGGCGGCTAGGAGAGAAAATAGGGATAATTAGGGTAAATCCCGTAATGATTGTAGTTTCCTTAAAAATCTCTGTCGCTGGAACACTCACTTGGAACAGTCACTCGGGTTGCTCCGCTATCTGACTGTTCTGCGTGAAAACCACCAAATTGCATTGTTTTCTGCCTCTTTTGTTCCAGCTGGTCCATCTCCCATCAAATGCAACTCCAGACCTGTAATGACTCCAAAAGGACTAGAAAGACTCGATAAAGACTTGAAAACCAATTTAAAAGCATATATACAAGATGTATAAAACACATATATCATGTAGCCAAGGAAAACATGATGAGTCAGAGGACTATGATCTCTGATCTCTTACCGCTTCCACTCTATTCGCAACGAGAGTAATGCGATAGATACAAAATAGAATTATGAGCATGAACGATGGGGTCCATAAAGATGATACAATTATGTTGCACGTTTGCCATCAATATGGAAGATCCGAAATTAGAAGCCAAATTGCAAAAACATAAGATCATATCCTTGAAACTAGTTCTTCTTTTATCCACAATAACAGTTTGAGAAGAATTCAGATTTTAGTGATCCATTTCTATAAGATAATTCCCACCACTTCTGACCAATTTTAGAGATCCGTTTCTTAATTTTTCAAGCATTCTAAAACTAAAAGTAATATTTGTGTTTAGCTTCCTTTATGTCATTTATAACTTTTTATTGTCAAAATTTATTTGTTTAACGCTGATTTATTATGATATTACAATTATGAGAAATATTACATAGACGATTCGACAACCGACAATGTTACCTGCCTTATGAGGATCTACGTCTAACTGCATCAATTGAGCTGTCCTATGAAAATATACGCCTGGACGGATTTATTTGCACCATGTTGAAGATCCCTTGTAAATCTTGAAGATCCTTTATAAACTTTTTTTCGTAATTTATTTAATTATTTAATAAATCATTTTTTTCTGAAAATCGAAACATTGAATCTTCTGTAATGTGCAATCTGTAAAAAAAATTGTATAGCCTAGGGTTTCAATGCTAAGTACAAGATTAACCACTGGGACAAGGTGCTTCGCATAGTCCAAATTTGTTTCCTCGCAATTTGTTTTTCATATACGTTATAAACGCTAAGTGGGCTAAAATGGGATTACTAATACAAAATGGGTTCTCCAAGTAGGAAAAATATAAACAAATGGCCCAATTTAATTTGGTCTAACATCAAACAAGCAAAATATATTCAATGGTCTCTCTTTCAACCCCTTCTGCAAGCAAAACCTGTTCCACCCTTCACGCGCGTCTGCTCCTACTTTGGTTTCGTCCAATACAGTCTCAGACCGAACCTCTCTGTCTTCTTATTACATGAGTTCGGTCGCCTCACTTCTATGCTTCTCTAGATGTACCTTGTCCTCCCATGTATACACTGCATACGGTATGTTATAGCACACCACTTGTTCGATGATATGCCTCAACGGAACTTACTTTTGTTCTCACCTTTCTTGATTGCTTTGATTCCCCAGACGGAGAAGCCCAATTGGTTAACTTTCTGCTTTCATGGATCAAACACATAGTGAAACAATAATCAAAACCGATTCTTTTCGCTGCAATCATATGCCGCGTACTGTATATGCCGTCTTCTCCTTACCGCGGTCTCACTGTAACCGAGCTTCGCAAGTTCATACCCAAATCTTGGAAACGCCACATCCCACAAACCGGCGATGACACATCAGTTCCTGTTGCTCTGTTCAAATCTCTCGGACAGTTCATCTCCCAAGGTCGTCTGTCCGAAGCTTTCAGAACTTTCTCTCTTCTACTTCTTCGTCACCAGTCTGGTTCTCATGAATTCGTTCTGCAATCAGCTGCTTCCCTTTTGTCGACATGCGTGGAGCTTAACGAGTTTGTTCCAGGGCAGCAGATTCACGCTCACTGTATCTCCTCCGGTTTGGAGTTTGATCCTGTTCTGGTCCCAAAGCTTGTTACTTTCTACTCTGCTTTTAATCTCCTCCACGAAGCTCAGACCATTACCGAGAGCTCTGACTTTAATCATCCCTTGCCGTGGAATGTGCTCATCGGTTCGTATGTTAGGAACAAACGGTTTCTTGAGGCAGTCTCTGCTTACAAGCGAATGATGAACAAAGGAATCCAACCGGATGCTTTTACGTACCCTTCTGTTCTCAAAGCTTGCGGAGCTTTACTGGATTTTGCATCTGGAAGAGTTGTTCATGGCTCCGTTGAGGTTAGCCCTCACAGACGCAGCTTGTATGTCTGCAATGCGTTGATATCTATGTATGCCAGATTTGGTAATGTGGACATTGCTCGGAGATTGTTTGACACCATGTCTGAACGGGATGCTGTCTCGTGGAATACATTGATTAACTGTTATGCTTCTCAAGGCAAATGGGAGGAAGCTCTCGAGTTTTTCGATAGAATGAGTCTCTCTGGCGTAGAAGCGACTGTTGTAACATGGAACACGTTAGCTGGAGTTCTTTTGCAGACGGGAGAGTATGTAAAGGCTTTGAGTTTTGTAGCGAAGATGAGAAATCACAATGTGAGTTTAGATTCTGTAGCTATGATTAATGGTTTGAAGGCATGCTCGCAGATTGGAGCTTTACGGTGCGGTAGAGAGTTCCATTGCCTTGCGATACGTAGCTGTTACGCTCGAATCGAGAACGTTGGAAACTCGTTGATCACAATGTACTCAAGATGTGGTGATCTTAATCACGCCTTTATAGTGTTTCAGCAGATGGGAGCGAATGGTTTGAGTACATGGAACTCTATCGTCTCCGGTTATGCGCACAACGAGAGATCAGAAGAAACATGTTTCCTTCTCAGGGAGGTGATGCTCGCTGGCTTTCACCCAAACCACGTTACTCTCGCCAGCGTTCTCGCGCTTTGTGCTCGAGTGGGAAGCCTGCAGCATGGGAGAGAGCTCCACTGCTACATCCTGAGGCGACGAAGCTGTTTCAATGACGGTTTAATCCTTTGGAACTCCCTTGTTGATATGTATTCAAAATCCGGGAAAATGGGAGCTGCCAAAAGGGTGTTTGAGTCGATGAGCAAGAGGGACAGAGTGACATACACTTCCTTGATAGATGGATACGGTATGTTGGGTGAAGGAGAAGTCGCCTTGGCGTGGTTCAAGGAAATGATCAGATCAGGTATGGAACCTGATCATGTAACCATGGTTGCAGTTTTATCAGCTTGTAGCCATTCCGATTTAGTGGGGGAAGGAGAAAGGCAGTTTAAGAAGATGCAGTATGTGTTTGGTATACACCCTCGCCTCGAACACTATTCATGTATGGTTGATCTCTACTGCAGAGCAGGTCTGCTTGTTAACGCCAGAGATGTAATCCGCAGAATCCCTTACGAGCCGTCTCGTGGTATGTGTGCTACTCTGGTAATAGCTTGTTTGATCCACGGAAGCAAAGACATTGGCGAATGGGCTGCAGATCTGCTACGGGAGACGGAGCCAGTGAATTGGAGACACTGTTTGTTGATAGCTGATATGTATACAGCTTCTGGTTCTTGGAGCAAGCTTGAAGAGGTGAAGAGGTTGATGACTAGTGTGGGAGTAGCTCATGAGTTTGCTGCTCTTGGTTCTTCTTCCATCAACCAGGAGCAAAGTTTAGACGAAGAACGTCTTGTAGAAGTAGGATAAAATGTATTATTATCTGAATGATCAAACTGGAAACATTGGTTTGTTGAGTGTACATAATCTTATACACGATCGTGTCTCAAAAGTTCAGATTATATGTTGTTACTCGAAATAACTGTTAACATGTATACCTGAACAGCTGAGCTAATAAACGACTAAAGGCAATACTTGGATTATAACCGAAGCCCATTAAGAGCCCATTAAGAGCCCATTAAGAGCCCGTTAGGCTATTGGCCCATTATTGTTGATTATTAAGAGAGCTCTCTCGCGTGTTGGTGCCCCCAACAGAAACCCTTAGAAGCTCCAGAGAGGCGAGTTCCGTGTTTGTTTTCTCTTTGTTGGCTCCTCCTCCTCGTGATCTCAGGCGAAAATGGCGTCGTTTGATGAAGCACCACCAGGAAACTCAAAGGCCGGAGAGAAGATCTTCAGGACCAAGTGTGCTCAGTGTCACACCGTTGACAAAGGCGCAGGTCACAAACAAGGTTAGATCCGATCCATCTCTCTTCTCTTTGACTTGTCTTCTATGTTAAGATCCGAGTTTACCTGGCTTTTGATTTGGAACCGATCTCGTCTTGTGTTCTTGATGTTTGATCTGTTTTGCGAATTCGTTGATTAGTAGCTGGCTTGCTTTGTCTAATAATCTTTAGATCCGACCCCAAAAAAAACTCAATTTCGACTTATAGTGGAATCTGATTTTGAATCCTAAGTGGTGATACAATCATTGATCATTGCCTTGTGGTGTTTCGTTGAATTTGCGTGGAACTTTGTTGTTTGTGAATAACCTTTGCGTTTTGTTGTTGTTGTAAATGGTTTAATAGGTCCGAACCTAAACGGGCTGTTTGGAAGGCAGTCTGGAACAACAGCTGGTTACTCTTACTCTGCTGCTAACAAGAACAAAGCTGTGGAATGGGAAGAGAAGACCTTGTACGATTACTTGCTCAACCCCAAGAAGGTAACTTAAATAATACTCCTCTCTCTTTTTTTTTTTTGTGTGCCTATACATTGTGAATTAGCATTGAGATTTATAGGATTCTGATTTGTTCCTGCGTTGCAGTACATTCCTGGAACGAAGATGGTCTTCCCTGGGCTCAAGAAGCCTCAAGACCGTGCTGATCTCATCGCCTACTTGAAGGAATCTACTGCTTAGTTAATCAATCAGTGGTCATGACTTTTGAGTCTCTCAGATCAGATATTCTTTTGACAAATAAAATCTCCAAACATTTGTTTTTGTCTTTTTTCTTTTTTAAATGCTCTCATCTTCAAATACGTTTTGGGTGAGATTCTGTCTTTTGAGTTCCAAATGTACTCCTGAGTCCTTTTCTGAGGCTCACTCATATAAATGCATCTATCTAGAACTAAAAACATTCTTTTTCTTATCAACAAACATATTGCAGTGTAGGTAACAGAAAATCAAATTATATCACCTATGAACATTGATGGAGCAAGATCAATATTTGGATTCGTTCTAGATCATTGTCGTGCATCTATCTAGAACCATTTTCCTTTCAACATATGTAGAGAACAAAAATGGAACTATATTATCAACTATAAACAATGATGGAGAAGTATTATTAATGTCATCACATATTTAACATTCAACGTCTGAAACATGGTTCTCCACTAAGGTTTTACAAATCCTAGAGCCTCGTCCAACTGAATCCGTCTCTGTTCTGTTCCCTTCTCTTAGTATCCTACTCATCATCAATATCCTTTATAGCATCCTGCAACACCAAACAAATGTATTAGATACAAGTGTGTTTAACCTTGTTCAGTTGGAAAGAGCACAACAGTTACTAGTAGTATTAGTTACCTTTGCTAGGCCAGTTACATATGTTGCCGCTACTGCAGTTACCAACAGACCCAACCCGAGCGTTAGAAGCTGGCCGTTTCCTCCAGGCAACCCAACAGTTGATTCTTCTTGCTGAAACAATACAGATATTAAACATTGTCATCTCTTGGTAGTTATGTTGCTTGCTAGAGTGACCACGTATCCACAGTTGAGCACATTCATAAAACACAAGTCTCCACTGATCCATCAGAGATACAATTTTTCAACTCAAGTTAACATCCACAAGTAATGACTAGTCTTTCTCGTGTTGAGTATTCGTCTTTCATTATATATCAATCTCCTTTTCCATTATGTAAAAACAAAACCTTTTGATGTCATCCCACAGCTGATGTTCTATAACTCTCTTTTAACGCCCTAGCTTTCAATTTAGTTCTTCTATCATAGACTAAAGCTGACCAGCATAAACCTAGTGTACACCCAACAACGTAAAAGCTCGGTGGATCCTATTGTAACCTTATGCTTGACATGATAAAGGTATATGTTCAAAGCATTGAGGGGTAGATAATCTAGATTAACAGACAACAATACTTACAATGATTGCTCGTCCAAAAGCTCCAGCGCTGACATAAGCCCAAGATCCTGGAAGCATACCTAACCAACTGCACAAAACAGTATGATCCTCAAATAAGTATGTGTACCCAAAATGTACATTATCCTGTTGATATCTTGTTTATACATAGGGGAATAGTAAAATAATTTCTATTAAACACAGACCTTCCAAGTACATAAGGCACAAACTTGACAGACGTCAAGCCGTAGAGGTAATTGCCAAGAGAGAAAGGAAGGAGAGGGCTTAGGCGAAGGAGAGTAACAACCCTAAACCCATTCTCACCAATGGCTTTATCAATGGCGAGGAACTTCTTGTTGCCTTCAACTAACTTAAGGATACGCTCTCTGGCAAAGTATCTTGCAATTAGAAAAGCAACACTAGCAGCCATCTAACAAAAAAAAAGAATAGCAAAACCAAAAAGAGAATCACACAAACCAAACATATATATGAACAATTGGGGAAAGTTACTTGAGGGAATAACTTACAGTTCCACTGACGGAAACTATGATGGTGCCAACGAGGGAACCGAAGAGAAGACCAGCCGACATGGTCAGCGGGAGAGCCGGAATGGCTAGTATCTAAACCGGAATGCAAAAAACAAAACAAAAAGCTTGAAACTTTATTAGGCTACTAAAAATGAAGAGAGTATGAAGAAGCTTGCCTCAAGGCCAGCGTAGACAGCAATGAAAAGTGCATACCCAGCCGGACCATAACCTGTTATTTAATTCGACAAAGACAAAACTGATCTCAAAACTTGTCCTAGAATGAATTTACTGTCAATCGATTCAAAATGTTAATAGAAACCTTCGATGAAAGTGGAGAACTGAGTGAGAAAGGTATTGATCTGGTCTCTGTAGACGTAGCCAACGCCGGCGAATCCACCAACAGTGCCAATCAACAACACTCCTGCCAGAATCGTGCCCTTCACAGCAGCATCCCCGCCCGATCCTTCGTCGCTCTCGGCTTTGGGGGATTTAGCGTCGTCGTCGTCGTCTTCGTCGTCGCTGGATTTGGGATTAAAGAACCATCGGAGACTTTTGGGAGGAGGGGCGGTGGAAGGAGGCGGAGAGCGGCGGAGAGAGTGTTGCTGCTTCTTCGTTTGTTTGAGGGAAGAAGAACATGGCTTGAGGAAATGGAAGCGTCTGAAGGAGGAGGAGGAGGAGGTGAAGGTGAATGGGAGAGAAGAGGATCTGAGAGTTAGAGTGAGGCTGCGCATCTTCAAGCAGCGTTGGTGAAGATTGAATTGAAGCAGCTTCTTCTTTGTTCCATCCAAAACTTTTCTCGGTGTGGGATTGTTGGCGCGGCATTTCTCCTACCGAAGAAGAGAAGACGATGTGGCTTTCTGGCGGTTTTGAGCGCCACGTGTCTTTCTTTTTAAGGATCACGATGTAATTTTCATTTTATTTCTCAAAAATAAAAACCAAACAATCGAAAAATACCAAGTTTTCCTGGTCTATTATTTGTTTCCTCGTTTTCTTATTATGTTTAAAAAATAATAATTCTATCGCATATTCGCATCAAAAGTCACAAGACAAAAATTCATAAACAGTTCCTTCATTTTCTTTGATTTTCTTTTTTGTTATATTCTATGCTTAGTACAGTTTGTCAGGAAAATATTAGTAACATTTTCTTTGTTTTAACATATAAATTGTTTACAATATAAATCAGTTTCAAAGTAAAGATGATGTAATTCTAACCAAAATAACTTATAACAAAAGATGACAAAAACGCATAACTTTTAACAAAAGAGGGAGTGTAAGACAACAAAACAACAAATTAAGATCTCATCTATTTTCAAATAAAAATATAGATTAGGTATAGAAAACGAGCTTGGTCATTTCAAATTTTTTAACAATAACTAAATTATTGATTACATCATCATATACTACAATGTAAACTTTATAAATTAATACTCGATAAATTAATAAACACGATAAACTAATAAGTTTTTTTTCGGTCCTGAGTTGGATTGATTCAAAATATGACATGAATCGATAAGATAATAAGACAATATTTTTTTTAGAAAATCCTTTGTAAATATGTAATCTCATTAAAATCATAAGTTAAAAAATTGTATATATATAGTTTATATAAGTACAAACTAAAATTATATTATATATTTTATATTCATAATGGAATTCATCTCTGTTTTTCTTAATATTTCAATATATTTTGTATTTGATAAAATTATATCTAAAATAACACTTAAACTATATGAAACATATTCTGTATACACCAAATAATATGATAAAATAGTATCAAAATTTATTTTCTAAAATATAACTAATATATATATGGTAGAACTAATTATTTTTTATAAATTAATAACTCTATAAATTAATAAAATATTATTAATTTATAGAGTTTTTATTGTTAAGGTAAGGTCAAGTTATCTTCCACCACAAGACTAGTATAAAGAGCTATCAAGGGGTCCGATTGGTAATGATTTTCGCTTGAAGCTTTGGCTTTAGAAATATGACCGTAGAGAATTTGACTTTAAATATTGTGGCTGTTACTTTTAAAAGTTTAAAAGCTTGATTGACATCAAAAGCTTTAGAAACTGTGACTGTTATAAATATATACTAGATTTTGACCTGCGCGAGTTTATTTTTGATATTAAATAAATTCTTCTTATATAATTTATATATAAGATAACATATAGGTTTGGGTACATTTACCCCAGTGCACTGAACCGTACCAAACTGAAAAAAAAAATTAAGCTGAATTTCATAAATAACAGAGCATATATTTTTGGAACCGAAAAATAGTAATCGAACTAAGAACCAAATGAGTACTTAAAATTTTAAAATACAAATTATATACCTGCAAATATTAATTATATTTAATTTCTAAATAACCGAATATCCTAAATATACGATTTATAAACCAACTTATGCAAAAAAATTATTTTTATTATTTTAAATAAGATTACAACTTATTAAATAAAAATATATTAAAATTTAACGGTTCCTAGCTCATATACCGATTGTTGATAAGAAAAGCAAATGGAATTGTTGTACGTGTTGGTTTTGTGTGTTTGATGAAATAAGTTTTCTTCTTGTATTTATACTGAAAAAATATTTTTAAAATAGTATTTAATTTAATTTTTTTTTGTTTTGAATCTTTAGTAAATGTTTTCAGTTACCTTTATGCTAGTTTCTATGTTTTAATAAACTAATGTCTAATAGTAATAAGTTATGACTTTTTTCATGTTTAAAACCTAACTAATTAATGATAATTATTTTATTAATTATTATACTTTTTGTTTTCTTTGTTTTGGTCAAAAATGAACAAAATACAAAAACAAACCCCTTTTTTGGTTTTTAAGGAGTAAAGCCTCACCAGCCCAACCAACGATCAGACCCAAGAAAGAAAGATCAAACGGGGACCTAACCAATTTACAAATCTTCGAAGTTTTCTATAGGTAGGCTCTTTAAATACGGGGGTTGATATTTTGGGCCTTGTCCGGCCCAATATATTGAAACTTTTTATTTGAAACGACAACGTTTTGTTCCATGAAGATAAAGCGAAGAAAATGTACGGAGAAGTCAAAAGGAGAATTCCTCGACATGTCCGACGACTCTTTTGGCTTTACCGGTTAGGCGAGACTGATCGGTGATCGCCGGAGTTTCAATCTCCTCAAATCCGTCTAACTGCCATTGTATTCGTACAAGTAATTTAATTCATGGCCAAATCTCGATCAGTTGTGGAGCTCACTACCCGTTACGATCTCGGCGGCGTCGACAAGATCCGATCCCTATGCCTCTCCCCTCACTCCGATTCCCAAACCCTAGTCTACCTCGGCACTTTCTCCGGATCCCTTCTCCTCCTCTCCCTCGACACTTCAACCAACATCGTCGCGCGTCTCGGAACTGTATCGCTGAGCGCTTCTCCAGTCGAGTCTATCTTCGTGCTTGGCCAGGAAAGAGGCAAAGTTCTAGCACTCTGCAATGGCTACTTGTTCTTGGTCGATTCGCTTCTCTCTCGACCCGCTAAGAGATTGGGCGGGGTGTTGAAAGGGATCAATGTTGTTGCTAGGAGAGTGAGGGGACGCGAGTCCTCCTCGAGTACTGACTTGTTGTTGTTGCCTTCCGAGGTTTCGGCTGAGTCTAGCTCGAGCAAGAAGTTTCTTCAGATGATTGGCGGTGGGAGTCGTGTGAGTGATGTTAAAGGTAAGGATCTTAGACGGGAGGGAGTTCATCAAGGTCGTTATGTTTTCGCTGTTGCGATTAGTGAGAGGATGTTGCTGATTGAGCTTCAGTGTGATGAAGAAGATGGGAAAGGTGATTCCTTTGTTGTGTTGAAGGAGATTGTTGGGATTGTTGGGGTAAAGACTATGGTTTGGCTTGATGATTATGTTGTTGCGGGGACTGATAAAGGTTATAGCTTGATCTCGTGTGTTACTGGTCAAAGTGGGGTGATATTCACGTTGCCTGATGTCTCTGGTCCGCCGCTGCTCAAATTGCTGTGTAAAGAGTGGAAGGTGTTGCTGTTGGTGGACAATGTTGGAGTTGTTGTGGACACGAATGGTCAGCCTGTTGGTGGGAGTCTTGTGTTTCGTAGGAGGCCTGATTCTGTTGGAGAATTGTCTTTCTATTTGGTGACTGTAGGGGATGGGAAAATGGAAATACATCAGAAGAAGTCGGGTGCTTGTGTTCAGTCAGTTGGTTTTGGTCCCGAAGGGTGTGGGCCTTCGGTTTTGGCGGTTGATGAGGCAGGAGACGGGAACCTTTTGGCTGTTACTACCATGTCAAAGGTTACTTATCTCAATAATGGCTTTCTTCAATTCTCTCAAGTATGTCTTGTTGAAGAAATGGTCATGAATATTCTGTCGACTTCTTCATTGTGGTGTTTCAGGTTATCTTTTATCGAAGAGTGCCTTATGAAGAACAGATTAAAGACCTCTTGAGGAAAAAGAGATACAGAGAAGCCATCTCCTTGGTGGAGGAGCTTGACTCAGAGGGGGAAATTTCGAAAGAGATGCTTTCTTTTCTTCATGCTCAGATAGGGTATCTACTACTATTTGATTTGCGCTTTGAGGAAGCAGTGAATCAGTTTCTAAAGTCAGAAAGCATGGAACCTTCTGAAGTTTTTCCTTTTATCATGCGAGATCCTAATCGATGGTCTTTGCAGGTATATTTGTTTTCCGGCAATGGGTACTTGTGTTGTACTCTAAATTTGTTTTAAACAGTTCATTTACTAAATACATTGCAACCATACAATTGATGATGTCTCAAGCCTTGAGGTTTTCACCTTCTTTCAGGTTCCGAGAAACAGATACTGGGGGTTGCATCCCCCTCCTGCTCCTCTTGAAGATGTTGTAGATAATGGGTTGGCGGCCATCCAGAGAGCCATCTTCCTAAGAAAAGCGGGAATGGACACTCCGGTCGACGAAGAGTTTTCCTCAAACCCTCCAAGTATTGCTGATTTATTAGAGTCAGCAATCAAAAACATGACAAGGTGCTACAATATCTCTTTTTGTGTACTCTTTTTTCTCTACAGTTTTTAGTATGCACTATTCTCAGAGGTGGGAATTGGCATATAACGACTACATGTTACCTGTTGCAAAAGGTACCTCGAGGTCTCACGCGAGAAGGAATTAAGTCACCCAGTAAGAGAGGGAATAGACACGCTTCTAATGCTTCTGTATAGAGCATTAAACCGTGTTGAAGATATGGAGAATCTTGCATCTTCTGTTAACAACTGCGTTGTGGTATGTCTTTTAGTGCATTTATTATTCGTACACATATTTTATGGCATCGACTGGTACGCTGTTTTAGACAACAGAAAGATATAAGAAATCGGTAGTTTGGATCTAACCAAACTATTTATTTGAGAGTAATATTTGAGTAAGACAGCTATAGCTTGGTCAGAAAGAGAGAAAAAGGATAGTGCCTAGGTTTTAAGGTGCATTTATCATATATTGTATTTGTACCTGGTTTGCAGTTTGTTAGCTCAGGGGCAGTTTAGTGAACTACTGTGGTCAAAAGAAGTGCATCGATGACAACCTTCTTAGGATGCTGTAGTTTTGACTTCCCTTGAGAAAAGTCTCTAAAGCTACACAGTAGCATTGTTAACAGGAAGATTTTAAGTAGTTTACTCTATTGTGGACATTGCACTCTTTTTGCATCCTTAGAATTACAATGCATGGAAAAATAGAGAGCTTGTTGTGATAAAGTTGCTTGAGGGATGACAGTACAACTTGTGTGAGCGGTGCAGGAGGAGTTGGAGTCTCTTCTAAATGAATCTGAACATCTGCGGACACTTGCATTCCTGTATGCAAGTAAGGGGATGAGTGCAAAGGCTCTTGCTATTTGGCGTCTCTTTGCGAAGAATTATTCATCTGGTCTGTGGCAAGACTCAGATGACTTGGTGCCTTATTTACACGAAAACGAGCTCATTAGGCTATCTGGAAAAGAGGCTGCTGCTGCAGAAGCAGCCAGGATTCTTGAGGAACCCTGTGATCCAGAACTGGCATTGCAGCATCTTAGTTGGGTATGAGATATAACCCTAAGTTGTTGTGACTTTTTTACGTTCTAATATTTGCATCTTGCGAATAGAATTGATGGCTGTGGATATCAATTTTAGATTTCAGATATAAACCCATTGTTTGCTATCCAAGTGTTGACGTCAGATAAAAGGACAGAAGAGCTTTTGCCAGGTGGGAATCATGGTTATCAGGACATTTGTGTTTGATTATGAGTCGGATGTTGATCTCTTTTCGTTCTTATTAGAAACATCCTGTCAACTGTTTCTTGGGTTTTCGAACTGTGATCTATGTTGGACTTGTATTTATAAATAATGGCTTAGCTGAAGTCTGAGATGACTTAGGTAGTGCCAGAAGTCCAAGACTTCTTTTGGTTCAGGGTAGCATAATCTATGTATTCTCATGTCCATAGTGTGCTGTACCTCATGACATAATCTGTATAATGGTGGATAAAACACTAGATTTTTATTGATGCAAGGGTTTCTGTTTCTTAATCTTTTTGTAGAGAAAGTGATCCAAGCTATTGATCCCCAACAAGTTGAAATCATACAGAGGTATGGACTTACACCATAAAATAGTTTTCATCCTATTGACTTTTTCTTAAAACTTATTAGTAACTACTAAAGGAACGGTCTAGCAGAGTTTTTTTTTTGTAGCAAAGTTGAGAACTTTTTGAAACTTTCTTCACATCGAATTTTTTTATGTATGGGCCAGGTACCTCCAATGGTTGATTGAAGATAGAGACTATAACGACCCGCAGCTGCATACATCATATGCTCTCTCACTTGCCAAGTCAGCACTTGAGTGTGTTGAAGTTCAAAATGGTAACCAAGAAACTGATGCTGGAAGCAGAGAGGCCCATGATTGCAATGTAGGAAGTATTTCTCTGTTTGAAAGTGATGTGCGGGAAAGATTGCAGACCTTTTTGCAATCCTCAGATCTATATAACCCTGAAGAATTATTGAATTTGATTGAAGGATCAGAACTGTGGTTGGAAAAGGTTTGTGGGTCAAGTTTGTTTCTTTCGTTTTATGTGTGTAAAGCAGTGGCACCAATGATTATTCAATAAATATTTTTACTATCGAAACAACTGATAACTTGTTGTTTTATCCTCTGATATATGTGTGAAACTCTTTTGGCAGGCTATCCTTTACCGAAGGATAGGACAGGAGACAGTGGTCCTTCAAATTCTTGCTCTGTAAGATTAATAACGAAGTTGAACTGTTGATGGTTGTTAATCAAAGTTTTGAGACCTTATACAGTGTATGGTGATTTTGAGTATTTGACTACTGACAAGATCTTTTGTCGTGGGCATCAGGAAGCTTGAGGATTGTGCAGCTGCAGAGCAGTATTGTGTAGAGATTGGAAGACCAGATGCATTCATGCAGTAGGTTCTTTTTCATCATTTAATCTAAGCTTTATTGTGTGAATCCCATCACTCCAGTTCCTCTTTTCCTTGTTAAAATCCCCTATAACAGAAAGTTGTGTTAGGTTACTTGATATGTACCTGGATCCTCAAAATGGTAAAGAGCCTATGTTCAAAGCTGCTGTTCGTCTTCTCCACAACCATGGGGAATCACTTGATCCCTTGCAAGTTTTAGAAGTAAGAAATCTCAGTCCATATTTTTAATGAAGCTGATATTGCTTCTTATTGCATTTGTTAGTTCTTCAACACTTGTTTGATAGTGCTGATATCATGTTTTTTTCTTCCAGAAACTGTCTCCTGACATGCCCTTAAAACTGGCGTCAGATACAATTTTAAGAATGCTGAGGGCTCGGGTTCATCATCATCGTCAAGGCCAAGTAAATAATTCACAAATCCCTTTTTAAAATAACCATGTAATATGTGTCTGCTACTGTTCTGAATGCCCTTTTGTTTAGGGGAAGTAAGATTGTGTGTTCTCTTGTCAAATGTTACATTAGTAAGAGTTACATCCTAAGAAGAGTCATCAGTGAAGTAGCATTTATAAGCTTATCAATAAATTGTCACTGTGCTTTTAAGTTCTTGAATATGTTTGTGGTGTGGGTGGAGCTTGAGTGTCTGAATGTTCTTAAGTCAATTGTTACAGATTGTACACAATGTCTCTCGTGCATTGGATGTGGATTCAAGGTTGGCAAGATTAGAAGAAAGATCACGTCACGTGCAGATAAACGATGAGAGCCTCTGTGATTCTTGCTTCGCCCGCCTGGGAACTAAGCTATTTGCTATGTACCCTGATGATACCATTGTGTGTTACAAGGTTAGTCCGCAACTTACCTACTACATTCTCTTGCGACAAAGCAATCATGCATGCTTCCTTTTGTCTGAGGCTACTGTTCTTGTTCACAGTGTTACAGACGCCTGGGTGAATCAAAGTCAGTAACGGGCCGTGACTTCAAGCGAGATGTTCTGATAAAACCCGGTTGGTTAGTGAACCGGTAGCTGAAGAAGCCCTGTTGTTTAAAAGTTGACCTCTAATCTCTCACAAACACGTAGAAGCCTGTACAGTACAGATACTAAAGAACAACATAAGGAGATATGAAGTCGATCGACATAGCTTCATGACGTTCATCTCTAGGCTTCAAAGGACTCTTCATGCAATGATTAGTAGTGTGGTAGATGTTGGAGGCCAATAGAGTAGTTCTATAGGGGCATTTTTGCCTTTGTGACAGTTAAAACGGGCAAATAATTTTATATAATACCTTGTTGTTACTTTCTTCTCAACGAAGGTCCTGTTTGGCTAATAAATGAAAATAATAATTAAAAAAAATAAGAAGAAAATAATCTGGGACGAAAAAAAGAAAAAGGAGAAAAATCAACTCACGGGAAGAAGACGATCTTCAATTCTGCTTTCATCTTTTATCCTCTTCGGAATACAGATTACGTTTCGCTTCGTTCATCGAATTCGCTTCTCGCCGATCACCGTTTCTCGCCGTCGTTTTAAAGGTTCGAGCGGCGGTTGATTCCGGCAAAAATGTCGATTAACATGAGAACGCTAACCCAAGCTCTAGCCAAAACCGCCGCGGTGATTGAGAAGACGGTCCAAACCACAGTCCAGGAGGTTACAGGTCCCAAGCCTCTTCAGGACTACGAGCTTCTCTATCAGATCGGTTCCGGTGGTCCCGGCCTCGCCTGGAAGCTCTACTCGGCCAAGGCGCGTGACTCCACGCGGCCTCAGCAGTACCCAACCGTCTGCGTCTGGGTGCTTGACAAGCGCGCCTTATCTGAGGCTCGCGCCAGAGCGGGATTGTCCAAAGCTGCGGAAGACTCGTTTCTCGATCTGATTCGCGCTGACGCGGGGAAGCTGGTGCGGTTGAGACACCCCGGTGTGGTCCACGTGGTTCAGGCGCTTGATGAGAACAAGAACGCTATGGCTATGGTTACGGAACCGTTATTCGCCTCCGTGGCTAACGCGCTTGGTGATGTTGAGAATGTGGATAACGTGCCGAAAGATCTCAAGTCCATGGTGCGTTTTTCAGCTACCAAATGACTTGGAAAATGGAAGATAGTTTTACTGATTGCTATGATTGTTGCAGGAGATGAGCTTGTTGGAGGTGAAGCATGGTCTCCTTCAAATGGCAGAGACATTGAACTTTCTTCATAATAACGCGCATCTCATACATCGTGCTGTTTCTCCTGAGGTTGGTTTCTCTAAGCTTATCCTCATACTTGCTTGAAGCTATCGTGCTGAACTTTCTTGTGGATTGAATACTTAATTGCAGAATGTTCTTATTACTTCGGCTGGTTCCTGGAAGTTTGCTGGATTTGGCTTTGCTATTTCAGAAGCACAAGCTGGGAATTTGGATAACATGCAATCATTCCACTACGCTGTGAGTACTTAAAAACTCATGATCGGTTACTAGATATGATGACTGTGTTATGATATGAATGGATCTGTGCAGGAATATGATGTTGAAGACTCGATTTTGCCACTCCAACCATCTTTAAACTATACTGCACCTGAATTGGTGCGGAGCAAAACTCCATCAGCTGGAGCTTCTTCGGATATTTTTAGTTTCGGATGCCTCGCGTATCATTTAGTTGCACGGAAACCATTGTTTGATTGCCACAACAATGTCAAGATGGTAATTCTAATTCCCAAGCCTATTAGTTTAATCTTCAGGAAATGACGGTCTGATTAGTGTTTTTTTCTATAAAATGAAGCAGCCTCAGAACTAGTTTCCATTTTATATGTATTTTCATACTTGCCTGATATAAACTAGTAGAATATCTGACTCTTCCATCGCTGATTATTGATAGTACGTTCCAATTTTGTTGCAGTACATGAACACATTGAACTATTTAACCAACGAAACTTTCTCATCTATACCCTCGGACTTGGTATCTGATTTGCAACGGATGCTATCAACGAACGAGTCCTTTAGACCAACAGCATTAGATTTCACAGGTATGAATACTGAATCTTCATTGTTTCTTGTGACAAGTTTTATCTCGTTACTTGTGCACTTACATTTTGGACTTGACCTTTCACCTGCAGGATCTAATTTTTTCAGAAGCGACACTAGGTTACGTGCCCTCCGTTTCCTTGATCATATGCTTGTATGTATATACACTTTCAATCATCGTTTCAGACAGACATCATCTAGATAGTGGGAAATATATATATATATATATAACCTTTGGGGGCATTTTTCTATTTACCGCAGGAACGAGACAACATGCAAAAGTCTGAGTTCTTAAAAGCACTATCAGATATGTGGAAAGATTTTGATTCCCGTGTATTACGGTATAAGGTAAGTCACTTTATGACTTCTTTCCCATATTCTGTGAACAGAAAAAAGAAACGAATTTACAAGTGCGCTGCCTTGTTACAACTACTCAAACTAGGTTTTGTTACGCAGGTGCTTCCACCTCTTTGTGCTGAACTTAGGAATTTGGTTATGCAGCCAGTGATTCTTCCTATGGTTCTAACTATCGCAGAGTCTCAGGTGCTTTTTCTAATCTGGGTATTTGGCCATCTGTCAATTAGATTTCCATGTATTTCTTTCCTCTTTGTATGAGACTTATAGTTACCACTGGTTCTAGATGATTTTTTTTTTTGTCTTGGATTGCACAAATAGAAACCGGCTATTTATCAACCTGTCATCTGTAGAAAACTTGGAAGTTGCTTTGCATTGACTTTTGGCAATCTCTATCATGTTTTAATGAATGCTTGAAACGTTAAACTACAATTTGCAGGATAAGAATGACTTTGAGTTGACAACGCTCCCAGCTCTTGTTCCTGTTTTGAGTTCTGCTACGGGTGATACTCTGTTGTTGCTTGTAAAGCGTGCAGATCTTATAATTAACAAGGTAAATCTTTCACCCGTATATATGCAAAACTGGGATTTTAGTCTGCTAAGTTCTACTGAATTGGCAAGGTGTAAATTATTTTTGCTTATGAAATATCATTGCCACTACTTACAATTTAAAATGAATGGCAATGCCACAACCATACATTGTTTCTTATGCTGCCATAAACCAATACAAGACCTTCATTGTCTAAAGCTGACTCATATTCAAACCTCAATTTTCGTCTTTTCTCCAATCCTGAAAGTGCTTAAAAATGGAATCACTTTCCCTACTTATTTTCGTCTTACTTCCTCAGATTTTTTACTAGTGTGTTTTTGTTCAAATGTGTAGACTAATACAGAGCATCTTGCATCGCATATTCTCCCTTTGCTTCTCCGAGCCTACAATGACAACGATGTCCGGATACAAGAGGAAGTTCTGAAAAGATCTACATCTCTTGCCAAACAACTTGATGGCCAGGTGATGAATTTGTATGTTATTTGATGAGTTTCATCTGAATGGATGATGCATGCCTGTGGATTGATGGGTGGCTTACACAAGCATTAGATATTTGGTTCTGCAACTCGGTTGCGTTGGTGAGTTTGTTCGGTTCTTCATTATTCCAATTTGTTTTTGCAGGTGGTAAGGCAAGCAATTTTGCCTCGTGTTCATGGCTTGGCTCTCAAAACCACAGTTGCTGCTGTACGTTAGCCTTGATTGGTTCAATCGTCGTGTCCTTTAAAATATAGAGATTAAATGAAGAGCTTGATCTGCTAACCCATATTTGATAAGAACGTCCTTGTGGTGCAGGTCAGAGTAAATGCTTTGCTCTGCTTAGCAGAGTTGGTTCAAGCGCTTGATAAACACGCTGTTACTGAAATTTTGCAAACAATTCAGCGCTGTACTGCTGTCGATCGTTCTGCACCTACGCTTATGTGTACTCTTGCAGTCGCAAACGCAATTCTCAAGCAGGTGGGTAAAATAGCTTACTTGTGTCAGTGATCTTAACTTTCTTTTATATTCTGTGGTGGCGTATAAGATGACTTACGTGTCGCTCTTCATAATTTTTCTCTAGTATGGAGTTGAATTCACTGCTGAACACGTGCTTCCCCTGATTATACCGCTTCTCACTGCCCAACAATTGAACGTCCAACAGTTTGCTAAATATATGCTATTTGTGAAGGATATTCTCAGGTGTGCCTCCGAGATCTCCCGTCTTTGTTTCGAAGTCCTTATCCCCCTTACAACTGTGAACTGTTGTTTTTGTTTTTAACATCTGGTTTGTCTATCTTTTGGTCTTGAACAGGAAAATAGAGGAGAAAAGAGGAGTTACAGTCAACGATTCTGGAGTTCCAGAAGTTAAACCAGGCTCTGTTGCAGATGGGATCCAGTTTCCAACACCAACCCAAAAAATTGAGAAGGTTGCTTCTGCAGCAAAGAACAGTCCTGCATGGGATGAAGATTGGACCCTCCCTACCAAAAGTTCTGCTTCGAGAGATCCGGCACCCGCAAACTCCCAGTTTAACAATTCAACAGTTCAGTCACAGCCATCGAACAGGACAGCAGTGCCAACAACATGCCCTCCTGTTGATATAGAGTGGCCACCAAGACAACCTTCCAATGTCACTTCTTCTCAGCCAGCCAATGATGAAGCACGGCTAAGCTCAGGAGGAACATCATCAACTCCAAGTTTTGATGAACTAGACCCTTTTGCTAATTGGCCACCACGAGCTAACAGTGCGTCCATTGCTTCTGGGGGTTTCCACAACGGTACCGCGGCCACTCGACCCCCACCGAACAACAGTGGTTCTAGTTTGAGCAACAATATAACAGGCATGAAGCAGTTTCCAACAGCTAACAACGACTTCTGGGCCTTTGGCAATGCCTCCGTCTCTTCTCAAGGGGGTTCAGGTATCAGTGCAGGTAACCAAGATCCTATGAACTCTTTTGGGATTCAAAATCAGAACCAAGGAATGCCGTCGTCTTTCGGAAGCAGTTCATACAGTAACCAAAAGCCGCCAGCAGACATCAGTTCCATATTCAAGTCCAGCAAAACTGAGCAAGCTGCAATGAGACTCGCACCACCACCTTCGACAGCCGTGGGAAGAGGAAGGGGAAGGGGTAGAACTGGGACATCTACGTCAAGGTCAAGTGGTTCGAAGCAGCAACAAACTGAGCAGCCGTCGCTGTTGGATCTGTTGTGATGAAATCGTTGGTTGAGACAACATTGGGTTTGGTCAAAAACATTTTCAGTGAGTGAGTTGGTCATTTGTTTTGTTAATTCTCCAGGCTACATTCAACCATCTATTATTATACATCACAGCCACAGGTTCTTTCTCTGAACTCTCTAAATCTTTGCTCATTATTGTTTCTTCAATAGTGACGCTAAATCTCGTTAGTTTTTTTTTTTAAATCGAATTTCTGTGCAGTGCAGTGGGATGTTGTAGGAGATGTTTATCGCCCCTTTTCATGTACATAATATTTTGTCTTGCATTTGATATATACATGCTCCAAAGAAAAATCGTATGTATCGTTATTCATGATAATATATCCTTCTCATTTGATTTAAACTTTTCACATTGTTTGGTATATTATATGATAGTAATCTTCTGATGCATCAATCAACTCAACTCAATTCGTGTGGACAACATAAGTCCAAAACAAGGTTTTGTGTCCCTAATGATCAACGGATAAAAACCATCATATGTCTCTTGGAACTTTTGTTTTTGTTGAATTGTCTCTTTGAACTTTGCGTGTGTAATAACTTTCTCACGGGTGGAGTATTTACCTGTCTAGATCGCCTATTTCCGGTCTCCTGGCCGCCCTTCACTCTCGGTTTTTGTTTATTTTTGTGATTTAACAAATTCGAGAGTGGTTGGTCTAAGACCCTGCGCGCGAAAAGCAAGCAGTAACGAGTAAGGTTATTCAAGTATAAACATGAATGGTACGTCCTGATTAATGGAACTATTTAGAAAGCCCAGCTTCGGCTCTTGTCTAGTTAAGGATGATATCAGAAAGACACAGAAGCAACGAATTTTATTTATGTTGTGAATTAATATTCTTCAAGATTCCAAAGAATTCCCGAATATCTGATTCTAGGTTTGATTAAATAATGGGTTGGTAAATTACGATTTGATCAACAAATTTAGAATATAATGGACTTTTTGTTTTCAGATTTACATTACATTATATTAGATTCTTCAAGAAGAAGGGAAGGGAACAAAGTCCAAGCTGGCAATCACGTTAACGTGCCGAAACCGCACAATCACAGCTCATCAAACCTCGTGGGACCTTACCTCTTTTATTGGCTTTTTACCGCTAATAATTCCAAATCATCAATTAAGAAGATGTTGTTATTCTAGTGGGTGGCATTCTTCCCACGCAATACACACACCTTAAAGAAGAAGAATTATAACTACTATACGCTTCAGAACTATGTACCTGCTTTTTTAGGCCTCAAAAATATCTTCTACTTATTTTCTAATTCTTGCACATTGACTGTCTCACTCAAGATTGTGGTTATAGATTTCCAAAATAGTTGAGGATGTTAAAGATAGTAGAAAATATATATATTGTCATCATAAATCTAGGAGATTGAGCAGGAAAAACAATACTACTTGCATTTACGAAAACAAATTAGTGGACATAAGCACAATATTTGGGAATTACAAAAAAAAAGTTGCATTGTTTTGCGCTATCAAAGTATAGTATATTTTTACTCTCGAAAAAGAATAATAATAACAAATTAAAAACCTTACTATTAGAGTAGAGTATGTGAAAGGACCCGACCCATTTTTTCGTAACATCAGTACGAGTCTGGCTCGACTTCCTCGATCAGACTTGGGCCGTTTTCAAATTTTTTCTTACTTAGAATTATTTCAGTGTTCGTTCTTTTTCAGACAGTCAAGTAAAGCATAATACGATTTGAATAGATAATCTGAGGTTCGAGTTAACAAGTCAGTTCGCTATAGGCTATTACATGTTAATCTCGTCCTATATCTACCCAAACCCACCATCCTTCCTTCCTGCCCTTGTCCCGCGTTCAAGCTATGTCTTTACCCTTTCGGGTCTGGTCCTGATCTGCATCCAAACAAGGAGGCATAAGCAAACAATATGCTTAGTGAGAGCAGTCATTCCGTCCCACTTAGCCAAGTAAAGCAATCGAGTCAATCAGTCAATAAACGGACATGCTTATCATCAGTCAGTTACTTAGCCGACCCAATCGTTCCAAGCCAGCGCGCCATCAGATTCAGTCAAGCCCTAGCAGGCCAATACGGCTCTAGGCGCATGATCTGATCCAGATGCGTCGATGGAAGGAACCGACTGTTCGGACCAAGTCAGAACTTAGCAGATAATTCGAATTAGACAAGCAATCAGTACATAGAACATTCCTATCAATCAGACTACGATTCAGTACGATAGGCTACGGTCACACACTCACCTTTTTCTTAGAGTCGGTTTGTTCTGTTTGATTCAGTTTCTTCTGACACCTCTTGAGCGGTTTCCGTTGGATCTTCGAACGCTCAGACAGTCGGATTCACCCCACAGACGATCGTTCTTGACTCGGACTTGATCAATCCAGCCAAATATCAAAAACTCTCTCTTAATCGGACTTTTCTCTTTCTGAGTTTCTCTCTCGTTCTTTCTTTCCGTTTCCCGTACCGAAAATGGCAAAATAAGATGAAGGAGACGATTAAAATGGGCAGTTGGGCGGTTTAGGCCCGAGAAACTGCCAAGTTAACCATTCTCGCTTATTTTACTCGCGGCTCTTAATCCGTAACCGCCACCCCGCGCTCCAAAGCGTTCCAACACGAGTTTTTTCCCTTTTCGGACTTTAGCTGTTCCCGCCAGTTTTGCTTAGACAAAACTCGAGCTAGAGCTGACTGATCCAGTCGACAACTCTAACCGCCTTGTCCAAATCATACTGATACTATTGAATCAGCTCATCTCAGCTTAGCCGACAGTCTTAACTGTCTTGTCTGATTTCAGACAATCGCTGTCTAGCCGACTAGTTCAACCGTATTGTCCGAACCCAACAACACTTTTCCGGATCCGACCATCGCTGTCCAAAAATTCCGCTTTGCCTGGATTTTCATCGAGTTACCCGAACATCCTGAGTTTCAACAAACCGAACGGCCTGTTCAATAACCCGAGCGTAAGACCGACTGATGGAGCTTTGTTTGGCTCAAAGACAGATCCGTTCCTAGCTTTAATCGGGTACATGGTTCCGCTCTAGTCTCTACTAATCAGGCGCCGATCCAAGTTCTCCCATCCACCCACGTAAAGTCCTTCGAACTCTGATCAGCTCTTTCTAGCATCATCCAATCCATTCAGTACATTCTCATAGTTCGGCCAGTCAGTCCTCAGATCATCCTAACATCGATCTTCGGAACACGGTCGCTACAAGTTCTCCCCCACTTGGCTCAGACTCGTCCTCGAGTCTTTCTTCCTGAATCTTCCGTGAGTTTGTCAAACCACTTTGGAAATTCAGCTTTCATTCTCGCCTCTGGCTCCCAAGTCGTTTCTTCCTCTCCATCGCAGTCCCAAACGACTTGGATCATTTTGATATTCTTTCTGCTTTCAGGTTTGGTTTTTCTTCCAATGATCCGGACTGGTCGTCCCTCTACAGTAAGGTTCTCTCTCAAGTCAGATGGTGGTTCAGGAACCACGTTCTCTTGATTCCTTATGCATTTTCGCAGCAAAGATACATGGAACACGTTATGGAACTGAGCCATCGATGAGGGCAGCTCCAGTTTGTAGGCGACCTTTCCAATCCTTTCCAGGATCTTGTACGGCCCCATGTATCTTGGACTCAGCTTGGCATTCTTTGAGGATCGGTCCTTGCCTTTGTAGGTGACGGTTTTGAGATATACCATGTCTCCTACTTCGAACTCAAGGTCTTTTCTGCGTTTGTCTGCATGACTCTTCTGTCTGTCCTGAGACTCTTTCATCTTCAGTTTCAAGACTCGGATTCTTTCAGTTGTCTCTTCTACAAAATCTCGGCCAAATATGCTGCGCTCCCCCACTTGGGTCCAGCATAACGGTGTCCTACACGGACGTCCGTACAATGCCTCGTAAGGCGACATTCCAATGCTTGCATGATAGTGTTGTTGTAAGAAAACTCAGCCAGATGCAAGTACTGATCCCATTTGTCTCCCCAATCCAGAACACAAGATCGCAGTAAGTCTTCAAGTGTTCGAATTGTCCTCTCTGACTGTCCATCCGTTTGCGGATGATATGCTGTACTCATATGGACCTTGGTCCCCATCGACTTCTGCATAGCTCTCCAGAAGGCCGAATAAAACTTGGAGTCTCGGTCTGACACTATGCTTACCGGAACTCCATGAAGTCTGACGATCTGTTCCACGTACAACTTGGCTAGCACCGCTGCATTGTCTGTTTTGTTGATAGCCAAGAAGTGTACGGACTTGGTCAATCTGTCCACTATCACCCATATAGCGTCCTTGCCGTTCCTGATTGGAAAGCCAGTCACGAAGTCCATCGTGATCTTATCCCAAGGCCATTCTGGGATGGGTAAACTCTAAAGTTGTCCACTCGGAACTTGATTTTCTGCCTTAACCATTTGGCAGATTGGGCACCCAGCTACCCATTTTGCAACATCACGCTTCAGTCCAACCCAATGATAGTATCTCTTCAAGTCTCGGTACATCTTATTGGCTCCTGGATGTATCAAAAACTTTGACTGATGTGCCTCCTTCAGGATCTCATCCCGCAATCCTTTGTCGTTAGGAACACACACTCGGTCGTTAACCAGAATCGTCCCATTGTTTGAAGTCTGATACTCCGTTTTCTCGTTCTTGGAAGCTTTGATCAGATCTTCATCATTTTCCTGTGCAAGGTGAACTCGGGACAACAAGTCCGCCTGATCCGCTGCACCAAGACCCAACGGTTCCACTTCGTCAGTCTAGGCAACTAGTCGTAAGGTTCCAACCATGTGAACTAGTTCCTCCATGTCTTTCTCTGAAGCTGAAGCTACTCTCTTCCGGCCCAAGACATCCGCAACCAGATTTGCCTTTCCTGGATGGTAGGCAATATCCAAGTCGTAATCCGCAACCAGTTCCATCCAACGCCTCTGTCTAAGGTTCAGCTCTGGTTGAGTAAAGATATACTTCAAGCTCTTATGGTCCGTGAAGACTTGGACCTTAACACCATAGAGATAAGACCGCCATATCTTCAAGGCAAACACAACAGCAGCCATCTCTAAGTCGTGTGTTGGATTGTTCCCTTCGTGTTTCCTTAGCTGTCTAGACGCATACGCGATCACTTTGCCTTGCTGCATCAATACGCACCCAAGTCCCACTTTGGATGCATCTGTGCACACCACGTATGGCTCGTTGTCCATTGGAAGAGCCAATACTAGAGTAGTCGTCAACATCATCTTGAGTTTGCTGAAACTCACATCACAGCCTTCTGTCCACACGAACTGAACATCTTTCCCGGTCAACTTTGTCAACGGTTGAGCCATGCTGGCAAATCCCTTAACAAACCGTCGGTAGTATCCAGCCAGTCCGAGAAAGCTCCTGATCTCTGTTGCGTTCCTTGGTCTGGGCCAGTCCGCAATGGCCTTGATCTTCTCTTGGTCCACTGACACTCCCTTGTCCAAGACCACATGACCCAAGAAACCAATTTCTCTTTGCCAAAAACTGCATTTGCTGAGCTTGGCGAACAACTTATGTTCCCTCAGCTTATCCAAAACCATTCTCAGATGGTCCTTGTGCTCTTACTGATTCTTTGAGTAGATCAAGATGTCGTATATGAAGACTATAACGAATTCATCGAGGTAGTCTCTGAAAACGTTATTCATCATCTTCATAGAGGCTGCAGGGGCGTTGGTCAATCCGAAGGGCAAGACCACAAACTCGTAGTGGCTGTATCTCGATCTGAAGGCTGTTTTACGGACATCCTCTTCAGCAATCGGAATCTGATGGTATCCCGAAGCTAAATCAATCTTGGAGAAACAAGTAGCACCTCGGAGTTGGTCCAATAACTCGTCAATTCTTGGAAGAGGGTACTTGTTCTTCACTGTGACTCTGTTAATCCCCCTGTAATCAATGCATAGCCTGAAGATACCATCTTTCTTCTTCACGAATAGAACCGGTGCGCCCCAAGGTGAACTGCTTGGGCGCACAAACCCTTTCTCCATCAGTTCATCTAACTGTTTCGTAAGTTCTGCCATTTCAGCCGGAGCCATCCAGTACGAAGCTTTCGAGATTGGCTTTGTGCCCGGCTCAAGCTCAATCGTGAAAAGATCAGAACGGTCCGGTGGTAATCCTATCAAGGATTCGAACACGTCATCATACTCCTTTACAATCAGAATCCCTTCCAACTCAGCATCAGGTCCAACTTCCACAGTTGTGATTGAAGCCAGATAAGCCTCACATCCTTTTTCCAGCATTCTTTCTGCTTGAAGTGCTGAAATGATCAGACTCCCATTGGTTGGTCTGACCCCTTGATAGACAAGCTTTCCATTGCCTATCTCAAACTGAACTCGGCCACGATGACAATCAAGATGTGCCTTGTATTTGCTCAGCCAATCCATTCCAAGGATCACATCGTATGATTTCACTGGGCAAACGACCAAGTCGGCTGGCATGTTCACTCCTCCGATCATCACAGAGACGTTTCGGATTTTCCCTGAAGTGTACATGATCTGACCACCAGCTGCCCGAACCACTTTTACTTCTTCTTCTGGTTCTTTCTGAAATTCCCCAACTCCAATCATCTCGGGTTGCACAAAGCAGTGAGATGCACCAGAATCAAACAGAACATGGGTTGCCATTTTCAGCTGGTGCGCAGGAGCGCACTTCCGTTTTCCCTACTCCACCCATGACTAAGGTCCCTACATATTCACCCGGAACACTAAGGACCTACTCTACAAGCAAGCAATTTCACACAGAAATTTTTAAGGCAAAGGTGAGAGATAGGATGACTCACCAGTGATCGGACGAGACGTGCTTGGGTCCATCGACTCATCACCGATTGTGTACACCCGTGGCATGATGGCCTGCCTCTTTGCCGCCGGCTGAGGCCCATCACTCGGACGCTTCCCAACAGATTGTGCATCCTTCGGACACTGATTCTTGTAGTGCCCCGTTTCGCCGCAGTTGTAGCACACACGTTCCCCAACACCCTTATTCTGGCTCTTCGGCCTTAGATCTTCCTCAGGGCAATCACGCACCTTGTGATCCATACTTCCGCAACGGTGACAAGCTCCCGTAGCAGCACGGTAGACACCAGAGTGCATCTTCCCGCAAGTCGAACACGCATTGCGACCTATTGCATTCGGCTTGCTGGAAGAGCCAGCCTTCACCGGCTTTTGATTCTTTCCCACATGCTTACCAGGATGGACATGCGCCACTAGGGCAAACACCTTGGCTTCCTCACTGATTCCAGCTTCCTGTTCTGCGGCCTTTTCCACCAGTTCGTCCACAGTATCATAGTTGCGGATCTTACAACGAGTTCAGAGATCAACCCTGAATCCGCGCATGAATTTGCGGACCAAGGAGATTTCCGACTCAGCCTCACAACATACTTCTTGAGGCTGTTGAATTCCGCTTCATACTCCCTTACAGTCATAGTTCCCTGTTCCAGTCTGAGAAAAGCTCCCTCGAGCTGATCAAATGCTTTCGGCGGAAAATACTTCCCACGGAATTTGGTCTTAAAGTTGGCCCACGTGCAATGCTCAACACCAATCCGAGCCGCTACACCTCGCCACTAGAGGTGCGCATCACCGTCCAAGTAGTGGACAACAATGTCCTTCTTGTAAGCAAGAGGACAACAGATTGACTTAAAGTTCCGCCCTATCCTGTCAATCCATTGATCTGCTTCCTTTGGTTTGGAACCACCCGAAAAAAACTTTGTTCCCAGTTTCTGCATGTGGTCCATAACCTTGAGGTAAGACGGATTCCTAACAACGTGTGCCTCCTCTCCTTCAGGCACCACGTTCTCCACTTCCTCCGCAACAGGTGGAGCCACTGGGGGTGCCACCGCAGCAGTCAATCTTGCCAAGACTTGCGCCAAGATAGCCAAAACGGCTTCCAATCCAACCGGAGCAGCAGCAGCTCCAACAGCAGCACCAGCCGCTGCAGCATTGTTCTAATTTGCTGCATTCTGAGCAGCATTCCGAGCCTCTTCCGTACCAGCTTCATTCCTGGCCACGTTGCTCGCAGACCCCTCAGGGGTCTCATTCACAGTCCTTCTTGTGGTTTAGTTACTTTTTGCCATCTGAAACAAGATCACAGGCAAGTTAGTCAAAACTAACTTGGGATCAGGAAACGGAACACATAATTTACCGCGAGACGGCAGGCTTGGAAGGATGGTTTGCCCCAATAACCCACTATACTTAGATTGTCCCAGAACTCGACTCTGCTCTTATACCACTTGAAAGGACCCGACCCATTTTTTTGTAACATCAGTACGAGTCTGGCTCGACTTCCTCGATCAGACTTGGGCCGTTTTCAAATTTTTCCTTACTTAGAATTATTTCAGAGTGTTCGTTCTTTTTCAGACAGTCAAGTAAAACATAATACGATTTGAATAGATAATCTGAGATTCGAGTTAACAAGTCAGTTCACTATAGGCTATTACATGTTAATCTCGTCATATATCTACCCAAACCCACCATCCTTCCTTCCTGCCCTTGTCCCGCGTTCAAGCTATGTCTTTACCCTTTCGGGTTTGGTCCTGATCTGCATCCAAACAAGGAGGCATAAGCAAACAATATGCTTAGTGAGAGCGGTCATTCCGTCCCACTTAGCCAAGTAAAGCATTCGAGTCAGTCAGTCAATAAACGGACATGCTTATCATCAGTCAGTTACTTAGCCGACCCAATCGTTCCAAGCCAGCACGCCATCATATTCAGTCAAGCCCTAGCATGCCAATACGGCTCTAGGCGCATGATCTGATCCAGATGCGTCGATGGAAGGAACCGACTGTTCGGACCAAGCCAGAACTTAGCAGATAATTCGAATTAGACAAGCAATCAGTACATAGAACATTCCTATCAATCAGACTACGATTCAATACGATAGGCTACGGTCACGCACTCACCTTTTTCTTAGAGTCGGTTTGTTCTGTTTGATTCGGTTTCTTCAGACACCTCTTGAGCGGTTTCCGTTGGATCTTCGAACGCTCAGACAGTCGGATTCACCCCACAGACGATCGTTCTTGACTCGGACTTGATCAATCCAGCCAAATATCGAAAACTCTCTCTTAATCGGACTTTTCTCTTTCTGAGTTTCTCTCTCGCTTTTTCTTTCCATTTCCCGTACCGAAAATGGCGAAATAAGACGAAGGAGACGATTAAAATGGGCAGTTGGGCGGTTTAGGCCCGAGAAACTGCCAAGTTATCCATTCCCGCTTATTTTACTCGCGGCTCTTAATCCGTAACCGCCACCCCGCGCTCCAAAGCGTTCGAGCGCGAGTTTTTCCCCTTTTCGGACTTTAACTGTTCCCGCCAGTTTTACTTAGACAAAACTCGAGCTAGAGCTGACTGATTCAGTCGACAACTCTAACCGCCTTGTCCGAATCAGACTGAGACTACTGAATGAGCTCATCTCAGCTTAGCCGACAGTCTTAACTGTCTTGTCTGATTTCAGACAATCCCTATCTAGCCGACTAGTTCAACCGTATTGTCCGAACCCAACAACACTTGTCCGGATCCGACCATCGCTGTCCGAAAATTCCGCTTTGCCTGGATTTTCATCGAGTTGCCCGAACATCCTGAGTTTCAACAAACCGAACGGCCTGTCCAATAACCCGAGCGTAAGACCGACTGATGGAGCTTTGTTTGGCTCAAAAACAGATCCGTTCCTAGCTTTAATCGGGTACATGGTTCCGCTCTAGTCGCTACTAATCAGGCGCCGATCCAAATTCTCCCATCCACCCACGGAAAGTCCTTCGAACTCTGATCAGCTCTTTCTAGCATAATCCAATCCATTCAGTACGTTCTCACAGTTCGGCCAGTCAGTCCTCAGATCAACCTAACATCGATCTTCGGAACACGGTCGCTACAGTATGCCCTTTGTCACACAAAAAAAAAAAAAAAAAAACCCTTGCTACTAAATAAATAAATAAATAAAGAAAATCTAAAAAAACTGGAACAAGTCATCGTCGTCTTCATTCATCCTCGTCGACTGGCGGATGATATCAGTTTCAAGTCGCTTTTGACTCTTCCTTTTACACGGTGCAAACCGTTTAAATCTCGTGTTAGTTTCTGCGTGGCATTCATAATAGATCCCCCTAGACTAGAGACAAGATATTGCTTTGCTTTCAAATCGGAGAACCCTACGGAATAATCAATCGTCTTCTTCGTGGTCGGCTTTGGCTTTGGCTCATCATATCTCCTTTCTGGTCCCGATCAAAAATTGAGCTTCTGGGTGCTTGTGATCAGATCTTGCTTATTGTTATCGAAAAACTCCTCCTTGATTTGCACATCTAATAATAATATGTGCGTTTGGTGATATAACAGGGCGGGCGTTTTCTTACTGCTTCTCTCTTGCAATGCAAACTCTTCTTGGTAGAAGAAGAGTTTCTCACAAGAGTTTTAATGCGAGCTTCTACAAAGTCTCCCTGTCTCTTGTTTTTCTCCTTTGGCTACTCCTCTTCCTCTCCACCTTGTTGATCAGCCATGGAGATGGTGCTCAAGGTAATTGGAATCTAGTCAGACCACTTTTGATGTTCTCTCAATGATCTCTACTCTTTTGATGTACACTTGCAGATGCGTCTTTGATTCACTCTGTTGGATTAGCTGATCCCATTGGTGTTGGGACTGATCAGACTGCTGTGCCTTTTGATGCACCGCCATTACTAGAACCTGATTCTGTTCATGCTACTTCTGATTTGAGCCGGAATGATGATGAGGAAAGTGAAGACCAAGAAATGTCGGTGAAGCAAGCAGAGATTAGTAGCACAGTTTCAGGGAAAGATACAGAAAGCAAAGACAATGATCTTTCCAATCAAAGCGAGACAAACAAGACAGATACCAAAGGGAGTGATGCAGAAAGCAAAGACACTGACTTTTCGATGCAAAGTCAGATGAACAAGACAGGTTTATGGAATGATGCAGAGAGCAAAGACATTGAGTTATTGAAGCAAAGTCAAAGGAACAAGACATGCACAGGGAATAATGATACAGAAGACACCCAAGGCAATGAGTTTTTGAAGCAAAATCAGATCAACAAAACACATCCAGGGAATCATACAGAAAACAAGGACAATGAGATTTTGAAGCAGAATCAGAAGATCAACAAAACACATCCAGTGAATGATACAGAGACCAACGCTTCAAAGACTGATCAACTCTCACGTGCTGTTCCACTTGGCCTTGATGAGTTCAAGAGCAGAGCCTCTTACTCTAGAAACAAATCGTTATCAAGTCAGGTCAGCGGTGTGACTCACAGGATGGAGCCTGGAGGGAAAGAGTACAACTATGCATCTGCTTCAAAAGGCGCAAAGGTTCTGTCTTCTAACAAGGAAGCAAAAGGGGCTACAAGCATCCTAAGCCGGGACAACGACAAGTACCTCAGGAACCCGTGTTCTGCTGAAGGTAAATACGTTGTCATAGAGCTTTCAGAAGAAACGTTGGTCAATACCATCAAGATCGCCAACTTTGAGCACTACTCGTCCAATCTGAAAGAGTTTGAGCTTCAAGGCACCTTGGTTTATCCGACTGATACATGGGTTCACATGGGTAACTTCACAGCTGCAAACGTGAAGCAAGAGCAGAACTTCACACTCGTGGAGCCAAAGTGGGTCAGATACTTGAAGCTAAGACTTCTTAGTCATTATGGTTCAGAATTCTACTGCACCTTGAGTTTAGTCGAAGTCTATGGAGTCGATGCCGTAGAACGGATGCTGGAGGATTTGATATCTGTGGAAGACAACATGAAGGAGAAACCAGTAAAGCAGCAAGCAGAGTCCTCTAAAGGCGATGATGGTTCTGATAGAACCATTGGGACAGAGAAGGAACTGGAGAGCTCACCCGAGAGTACGGTAGCAAAAGCTGAAGCATCAATGTTTAGTAATAAGCTTACGGAGCCCGCAGAAGAGGTAAGGCGTCATCAGCCAGGGAGCAGAATGCCAGGAGACACAGTGCTGAAGATACTAATGCAGAAGTTAAGGTCATTGGACGTGAACTTGTCAGTTCTAGAGAGATACCTAGAGGAACTGAACACGAGATACGGGAACATATTCAAGGAGATGGACCACGAAGCCGATGTGAGAGAAAAGACCATTGCGACTCTGAGACTTGACGTGGAAGGTGTGAAGGAGAGACAAGAGAGAATGGTGAGTGAAGCAGAGGAGATGAAAGAGTGGAGAAAGAGAGTAGAGACAGAGATGGAGAGAGCTGAGAAAGAGAATGAAAAGGTGAGCAAGAGGGTTGAAGAAGTTTGGCAAAGAGTCGAGTGGATGGAGAAGAAAGGTTTGATAGTGTTCACCGTGTGTACAGGTTTTGGAACTATCGCGGTTATTGCAGTTTTGGTCGGTATAGGGACAGGTCGGGCAGAGAAGACGGGTGGTGGGGGTTGGATCTTGTTATTGATTTGCTCAACATTCATTATTTTCGTTTTGTCTCTTTGATGTTGAGAGTTTTGGTCTTTTTCTTTTTATTATACTGTAGAGCCAATGTTACTGATTTATATTAAGTGCATCTTAACCGGAAATGTACTCCCCCGACTCAATCTTGAACCGGACTATGGAACTTAACCGATACATGTATCTTCAAGAAGTAATAAGTCCACTATCAAGAGGTCTATAGAAAATTTGAAACAACAAATGTAGTAGGTGAGTACTACAATTTCAACGATGTCTCATTTTCATACTTTCACATGAACTTTTTTGAAAACAAAAAAAATCTAGCATGAGTTTGTCTTGTTATATATAAGAATTGATGGAGAGTTAAGTGTTTATCTTAATCAATGGCTACCACCAATACACCACATATAGTTGGTTTTGTTCTCTCTTTGCTTCTTCTGCTCTTATTGATGTCCTTTCAAGTTAAAGTCACCGAGGCCAAACGCAACCTACGTTAGTATACATATTTCAAGCTCTTGCTTTTGCTGTTTAATTGGTTTTCTGAAAGAAGAAGCTTACATATATAATATAAACCTCTCAAATGACCTTACTAGCTATATTTTTAACTTGTGGTTTAACTTCTGCTTATGTGATGTATCCATTTCTAATTAGCAGGTCAAGAACGGCTTCAAGAGTCCCCTCTCCCTCCCACTTCTCCTATATATCTGCCGCCCTCTAAATCGCGTAGGGGAAGAGGTCCATAAACCAAAGTACCTTTTGAGAAGTGAGGGAGGAGAGAATCTTACGTAATCATCAACATTATCGTTGTTCACTTCATGACCATGTTGTACGCTTTACAATAAAAAAATTGTTTTCTTTGGAGAATGTGATTGTTGTGTAGATAGCGTATGTATTGTATGCTCTCAACCTATTTCCAATTAACAGCGCGAATCATTCCCCATCGTACGGAGCATAATAGGAAAGGTTGTTCAAATCAACAGTGACGTCATCATGAGATGCATTACTGTCTAGATTGAAGCCATGTTTGTTTTTGTATTTAATGAAACATCTATTCGGATTTTAATTTTATAATAGCATTTGATACTATTAGTTAAAAAGACTAAAAATGACGTAGGGATTTGCAAACAAACAGATTATACATGAATTTATATTATTAATAATGAACTAATTATAATATTTGGATAAATATATTTAAAATTATATTTGTAACAAAATAAGATAACATTTGGCGATTTTGATAGAAAACATAATTTGGCCATTACACTTAAAACGTAGTTTTGTCATTATAGAAAAACTCGTTTTTACAATTTTAAAGAATAATCCAAATTTGCGATTTGACGGAAAAAATCGATTTTGCAGTTTTAGAGGAAAACCATGTCTTTGTAGTTTTGATGAAATAAATTCGATTTTGCGGTTTTGATAGGAAAAAACACAACTATGTAGTTTTGGCTGTTTTGGCAAAAAAATTCGATTTTATAATTTTGGCATAAAACTCAATTTTACGGTTTATGTGGAAAAACTCGATTGTGATTTTGGCGGGAAAAATCAATTTTCTAATTTTCCAGGTCTGGTGGAAAAACTCATTTTGTGCGGTTTTGTGTTGAAATCTCAATTTTACAATTTTGATGGGAAAACTCGTTTTGTTTTGCTTGCGGAAAAACTCAACTTTGTTTTTTGGAGAGAACTTAATTTTGTGGTTTTAGTGGAAAACGCGCTTTGAGAGTTTGACGGGAAATTTTGCTTTTACAGTTTTGCCAAAAAAACTAAAATTTGTGGTATGACCTTAAAATACAATTTTGCAGTTTTGGTAGGAAAATGTGCTTTTGCAGTATTGACGAAAAATTGCGATTTTTCGATTTTGGCAGAAAAACTAAAAGTTGTTATTTTGCAGTTTTAACAGAAAACAAGGTTTTACGGTTTTAACAGAAAACACGATTACAGTTTTAGCAGCAAAATTTGATTCTACGTTTTACAAAAAAACATGATTTAACATGGAAATCTCATTTTTACGGTTTTGGTGGAAAACTAAATTTTCTAATTTAAGAATATTATCTATTCTCTTAAAACAGAGTCTCAAAAATTCATTGTACAAGAGTCATAGGCCATGTTCGTTTACGTGTCGCGCGACCTGCGACCTGCGACCTGCGACTAAGATTACGTTCGTTTATGTGTCGCGCGACTTGCGACTTGCGACCTGCGACTAAACATGCGATCTGCGACTAAAACTATGTTCGTTTACGTGTCGCGCGACCTGCGATCTGCGATCTGCGACCAGTCGCGCGATCAAAATTTTCTTAATTTTTAGTCGCTGTTTTTTCGGGCGACTTAAATGGGAACCCGCGACTGGTCGCGCGATCAGTCGCGCGACATCAAAACGAACAAGAACCTGCGACTTGCAACTTGCGACTTGCGACTTGCGACCAATCGCAGGTCGCATGTTACGCGACAGCAAAACGAACAACAACCTGCGACCTGCGATCAGTCGCAGGTCGCGCGACATGTAAACGAACACGGCCATAGTAGCATTATTTCATTAACTACTTAATATGAATTATTTAATTATTTATACTAATCAATCACATATGTAATATATCTAAAAAATCTTCGTAATGAATAATGATATTAATAATAAATTTATTTTAGCTAAAATTTAAATTTTATTTTTAGTTATAAAAATCTGTTGAGAAACAAAATCTAACTAAAAATTACAAATATTTTTAAGAAAATAATGCATTAATTAAATTTTTAATAAGTAGTATAATATTATAATAAATTAATGTGAACTAATATTTTATTGTAAGATGAAAAGGATAAATTCTATGCTATTTTGTTTCTAAATTTGATAGTTATAATATATATCATATAAAAATATAAGTACTATGTGACAAAATTATATTAAATTAGTAAACTAAACAATTTTATTTTGAAAATTCGTAAACTATATAATATTTTTATGAAAAAAGAAAAAATAAAAACATATATCAAACTTTTATATCTAGAACTACATATTATTTTTTTAATTTTATTTATTTAGGAACTCACATTAATAATATCTAAAATGATTATGTCAAGAATATAAAAATATTTAACTAAAAAACTATACATTCCTATTTCAGAATTTAATACATTTTATGTTTACTATAATGTTTGATATAACTGACGATTCCATAGAATCAATAATACTTAATACACCCGTTTCATTTAATTGTCGTTTTTGATTTATATACACAAATTAAAGAAATATTTAATTTTAACTATTTAATAAATAAAAACTTCATTATCTATACACCTAACTATATTTCAACCAAGAGAAAAATAAACAGAAAATTTTGTTAATAATTTTTCTTTGAAATTTTAAAATGATACTTATTTTGTAATAATGTTTTTTACTATACAACGATAATTAAACTGAAACGGAAGGAGTAATGTTTTTGATGAATATTATTACAAATTCATATATTGGACTACTAAATCGTAAAACATTTGTATCATCAATCATTACTATTAATCAACCCAAATGATCATTTTGTTTTCAGCTATAACACACAATTCCATAGCAATATAAAACTATTTTATTATTATTAAATAAGTTTTTGGTTTTCCAAACAAAAACTCAGTTCATATAGACATATATATATATATATATATATATATATAATATTTAAAGAAATATTTAAACGTTTCTATTTGGAATAGGGTCATCATCTAATAACGTTTCCTTAATGATTTCATAAGATATGACATTCTTTTCAATCTTCTGCTGAATAGGAAATATCTCACCATCAAATAGTCACCATCAAATAATATATGTTGTAGCCTAAACCATAAACATTTCATAAAAACATATAGGAGATGATTGGTTGAACTGTAGAGGTAGAAATTTAATTATATGAATTTTTCTGTAGTTTTTACACGAAAACAAGCTCATTAAGTGTGGGAACCGAAATTCGCACTGTCGATTTCCGTTGATTTAGGAAAGATAGGAAACCCTAAATTTTCCAGAGGTCTCGGATATCTGCTAAACCACACGTCAAGCAATCAGAACATACAAGTATAAACGAAAATAAATATGAGAATCGAAGAGAGAGCAAGAAAGGTTTTATTCCGAATCTTTGTATGAGCGTTACAACAAAAATAAGAGCCTTGGCCACAAGAGCTGTCGGCGAGATCCCTAGTTCTAGCAACCTAAGACTGCGGAAACCTAGTTGAGTCACAGCTCGATAACAAAAAACGGAAAGTTTCTTAAATGCCCTAAGTGCTAAGTTTTGCTCTGAGTAGAAAAAATGCGTCCTTCCTGCATCTTCAACCTCGACATCCTTTTATACTCCTCTAGAGGCGGCTTGCTCTTTCCCTTTCTGCCCTCGGTCAAGTTTATCACTTCGCGGGAATATTTCATTGTTCTTCGATCTTCGTGTTTATCTTTAGAAACTTCACATTTATCTTCCGAAATTGACATTTATCTTCTCCAGCGAAGTAAAAGATAAACCGTCATAACGATTGAGTTCGATTTCATATAAAATCGTAAGTGGGCTTTTATCTGTGTTATGGACCCTTTTGGGCTGTTTTACGACTTGAGCGTTTTTACGATTTATCGAAAGAGCGCTTACGAAACGACGTCGATTCCGAAGAAGGTTCGAATTTCTTACGATCAATTCGAACTTCATGCGAGATAACGAGTTTTTTCGGTTTTTAAATCGTAAAGTTCCAACGATGACTCCGATCGAGCCGAAACAAGAGCAGGTTCAATCCAATCTCGAAGGAGGGAACTACGAGGACGGGACGAAGGCAGGCTAGCTGATCCAATGGCGAGTTGGACTGCACGTTCGGTCCAACTCGCAGAACGGGCGAGTTGGACGGCGCATTCGGTCCAACTCGCCCGTTCGGCAAGTTGGATGGTGCGTTCTGTTTGGATGATAGGGCCTTATAGTTGTTTCGTTGTTCAGGATCGTTTGTCTGAGGCCTGGAGTAACCTTTCTCGAAGACTTATCATGTGAATCCTTTTCGGAGTTGTTACGAAACTCGATTTAGGTTCTCCCACTTCTCTTTTCTTTTGAATTTTATTTCTTTTTTTCAAAGAGGACATTTCTTCGGAAGTTTTTGACGTTGATTTCGTCGTAACCGATTTTGACCCCAACATTAAGCTATCAAGAAAAGAGGCTGCTGCTGCAGAACTGTGCAACATCTTAGTTGGGTATTTTAGTTGGGTATGAGATATATAACTAAAAATAAATATCTCTTTTGTAGAAAATTTATTTTGACCAAAAAAAAAGTTAAAAAAGTATTCTAAACTTGAAATAAAATTTTAAAATGTATTGTATGCAAATTGTAGAAATTAAGAAAAAATTATAAAATATGCTCTATTTGATATTTCAAATTATAAATTTACTGTACCGAATTCAAAAGATATAGTAGTATGTAATAAAAATTTATAACAAATTAAATTAAGTATAAAAATCAATATATATTAGTAGTGTCGAATAATAAACCTAATCAATAATATCATAGAGTTACACAATATATAACACCAAAATGTAAATTATATATTTAAAATATTCATTATAATATATCAAAGTTATATTAATAAAATAAAATAAAAACCTCACATCCGTGTGGATTTAGTGCAGTCTATGGTACAATTAAGTACAAAATGTATATATTAGGAACATAATCACACAAATATTAAATATCCCATTTATGTTCCACAAATATTTATTGTTCATCATTCAAAATTAATAAATAATACATATGTTGATATTCTACCAATTACAATTATACTTATGTTACTATAAATTTCTAGCTGCTCAGATTAATGTTACAAGTTAATTCTTATAACAATATTTCTATTTTTTCCCTCTAGATTATATTTATTTCGATAAACTAGCTGCTAAGTATGGAGAATTTTATGCAGTCAATCTCTAAGCTTTTTTATTTATTCATACTACTTGTCGGTTCAGGTAATTTTCCTTGATATTAAGTTATATGTATGTAATCCAATCTGCTAATATATATATTTGTTATAAACTTATATTTTAATTCTTTTGTTTGATATAATACAATATCTTGCATGCATAGACTAATTGTAAAACTTTAATTGAATAAGTTATTAATAATTGTGTTTATAGTGTCATCTCATACTTTAAAATATATGATGTTGTACATAAAGTATTAGATAGAATAATGAAAACCCATAGCTTACATGAAAAACGTAATATATAACAAAATTGTCAGATTATTCGGACTCTGGTGGACCTACAAGATGTGAAAATTATTGAAAGTATACCTTTAAGTCGAATTCGGAGAACAGATCAGGATGGATGGCATTTTACAAATAATAGGAAATATACGGTTAACTCAGGATATCGGGTGGAGAGAGTTTATCCAAATAGAGAGAGAAGACCACCAGAGTATGGTCCTTCGGTTTTGTTATTGAAAGCACACTGCTGGAAATTGCGATGCCCACCTAAGATAAAACATTTTCTTTGGCAGCTGTTAACATGTTGCATAGCGGTAAAGAAAAATCTACGGTCAAGAGGAATCCAAGGGGACACAATTTGCGCACGATGTGAGCACCTGAGGAATCTATATATCATGTGTTTTTTGAATGCCCACCGGCAATTCAAGTTAGGGCACTGTCACAAATTCCGTCGAACCCAAACATCTTTCCACTTCAATTACTTTTTGCAAACATGGATCATTTATTTTGGAGGGTTTCACCGGCTATGGAAGATCATCAATTTGCATGGATCTTATGGTATATATGGAAAGGAAGAAATTGTAAGGTTTTTAGCGATCTGGATATTGATCCCCGAGACACTCTTAAGTTGGCAGAAACGGAGTCGGTACTCTGGTCTGAGGCGCAAATTGCTCATACTCAGAGAACCGATCATGCACGATCTGTAATGAATGCGACAATACCAACTATTCCTGGTAGATGATGTTTTACGGATGGGTCATGGACGGATCAAGACAATTACTCAGGCCAAGGGTGGTATAGTACTTTGGAAGGCTATGATGGTTTGATGGGAGCAAGAAATACAAGAGCGAGCCAATCTCCCCTTCACTCGAAGATAGAGGCTCTCATTTAGGCCATGGAATGTATGAGGAATCTTAGACAGTTTACTTACATTTGCAACGGATTGTTCACAGTTGGTGAAGATGGTTTCTGAACCCAAAGAATGACCCGCATTTGCAAGTTATCTCTACGATATCAAGATCTTGAAAAGAAGCTTCCACAGCTCAGAGCTCATCCATATACCAATGACGCATAATTCAAGGGCGAACAGTCTTGTACGCAGTGCAAGAATGCAATCCTCGTTTGTTGTCCATATGGATGCGAAGCTACCTGTTTGGTTAACACAGTCTGTATGAGTCTGTTTGTTGCTGGAAAAAAATGTCATTATAAAATTGAACACTTTTTGTTCTACTTAGCTAACATCAAACTGGCAATGTTGTGATGAACACATGAATTTGGTTATAAAATAATTAAGTTTTACATAAAATATTAAGCAATGGAAGTAACTGACATATATTTGTTTCAATTACAAAGTGTTTTTTTTTGTAGTTCCTAATTACATTTAAGGCCATTAATTTGAATTCTTATTGAATATTTTTTATAGGAATGGAGATGGTTCAAGGACAACAAATGTGTGGAGCAAAGAGCATTAATTTTAAGGGAATGTGTTTGAAGTGGAGGAATTGCAAACAAGTATATATAAGCGAAGGTTTTCCTGATGGTCAGCGCAAAAGATTTGTCCGCAAATGCGTGATACCACTCAAATTAGCCTAAGGAGTGATTTATACTCTCTCAAATAAGAGGTCGAGTTGTAGTACTTAGGGATCGAATTCACAGGGAGCTAGGAAACTTAAGGATTCGAATATGATTTGTTAAGAAAGAATGTTTTAAGAGTTTTAAATACAAATTGTAGTTTTATATTGAACAAGTGTTTGTTCAATAGCAGGTTTGGGGTTTTGGTTCTTAAAAAGGAAATATCTAGACTTAAGGTTTTTATTCAGGAAAATTGGGATTATAATCCTACAAATGCCTAATGAGTTGCATGCATGATAATGTAAAGCTCAACTACTTTAATCAACTAGTCAATCAGCACTCGCATGTATTGACTTATCTATTAACTAGATCTATGATCTCAACTCTTGTTATATTGATCAATAGAAAGTATCGAACGATAATCCTATTGGGATATCGATCGATACACCTTTTGCACCGTCGATCGATTATTCAAGTGTGATATCGATCGACACGCTCTAGTCAAGCTTTATGCGCATGTTGAATGAAGGCTTACTAAGCTCACTAGATCAGCTCTCACCTTGCTCATAGCAAGAAACATAGTTCTATTAGAATGTTTTCGGGATGAGAATAAAGCTCTCGCTTTTATCAATCAATCCAAATGCATGTTCTAGGTAGCTAATCTAGACACATGCATTAATGAACAATCCTAAAGATGATTATCACAACTCAGCAATCTATAGTTGGGGCTAATCCCTCCTAACCTGTTTAAACCGTAAAATCTAACAATGGAAATACTCAGACATGGCTAAGCAATTCATAACAACAGTTAAGTATAAAAACTTCATTAGAATAGTAAATAGATATCAATGGAGTTCCAATCACAAATTATAACTTTGGATCTTCTCTCCAGTCTATCAAAATCCTAAAAACCTTTGCTGTGAAAATAATAAAACAATGAAAGCACACTTTGCCTCTAATATGGCGGCAAAGCTTATATAATTAGGGTAAAACTCGTTAGGGATAACCTTGTAGAATGGTGAAGTCTTGGGCTTCAAGTCGTCTGTGACCAAACGGGCTTTCTGCGTGCTTCGCTGTCGATCGATACCATGTCATGCGTATCGATCGATTCTAACTCTCCAATATCGACCGATTGTCGATCTCGATGGTCATCTCGGGTGCTTGCTCCAAATATCTCCAAAATGCTCCAAAATCATCACTTATCTCCAAAACACTTCTGATCTTATAAATATAATAAATAGACTTTATATTATAATAATTATTAGTAAAAACACCTATAAACTATGGATGAAAATGGGTCAAATCCATAGTCTATCAACTCCCCCAGACTTACCATTTTGCTTGTCCTCAAGCAAAACAAACAGACAGTCTCTCTGAAAGAGGTTTTAAAAACAGCAGGGACTCACATGATTTAAAACTTAGAACCGTCACCCCTATAATATTGCAATCCACATCTAAGAAATCCTAATCACAAAGGCACATTATACCATATCCTAGCTTAGCGACCAAATTCATCTAGCCAATAACTTAGCAAATCTTGTTTTTCATTCCCCTCTACCAACTTCAATTCTTAGCATAAAATAAAAGTGAAGGCTTTACCTTGAGAGTATTGATCACAAGATGCAAGGATTCTCAAACAAGTATCTCGACCTACAAGTAAACATTAGTTCATATCCTCTCTCTCTACTAATTTTCTCTCTTGGTCAAAATCTGCTTATATGCAAGATCATTAACCAAGATTGGACATGCTTCCATGAATCAAGCCTTAATGGTGGTTGCCACTAAATCCTGTTCACTTCTTTTTGACATATATCCTAGGATTATTTGTGAAGCAAGCCTTAATGGTTGTAGCCACCAAGTCCTGTTCTAATCCTTTACCTATGAAATTCTTATGAAGCAAGCCTTAATGGTTGTATCCACCAAGTCCTGTTCGAATTTCTTCCTAATAAATCTCTATTATAATAATAAATATATAATAATAATTTTTTTTTATTCTATCTATAATCTATATTTCGAAAATAGAGAGAGAAGGGGTGATAAATCTATATACACAAGGGTTTACCTTCCAGACTTGTTTGAAGAATCCGATCCCATGCATACCAAGCCCCAAGACAAGCAGTTGTGTCAAGTTAAGTGTGGGAACCGAAATTCCCATTGTCGATTTTGGTTTAAATTAGGAAACTAGGAAAACCCTAATTTCCCAGAGGTCCCAGAGATCTGTTAATACCATACGCTAAGCAATCAGAACACGAGATATCAATGACAAAGTACAAAAATCGTAAAAAGAGAGCAAAATAGATCTTATTCCAAATCCGTGTTTGAGCGTTACAACAAGGTATAAGCCTGGGATCGAGAGCTGTCGGCGAGATTTCTAGTTCTAGCAATCCTAAGACGGCTAAACCTAATTGAGTCGCAGCTCGAAATAACAAAAAACGGAAATATTCCTAAATCGCTCTAAGGGCTAAGTTTGCTCCGAAAAAAAGTCTCTCCTCATGCCTCTCGCATAAGACTCCTTATATACTGGCTCCTAGGTCGGTTTACGCTTTTCCTCTTCTGCCCTTAAGCCGTCATAGCATAAAAATGGAGATATTCCATTTTTTCCGATCTTCATAATTATCTTCAAAATTTCGTATTTATATGCGGAAACTTGATGTTTATCTTTCTTTGCGAACCAAGCGTAAAACGTCATGCAGCTTACGGGCTGTTGGTTAAGAAATCGTAAGTTGGGCCTCGAGTCATGTCTTAGGTCCCTTTGGGCCATCTTCTGACTCGAAGCGTTTATTACAGCTTCTTTCGATAAAGAACGAACTTTCCGCGATTTTTACCGTAAAGTTTGATCGATGACTTAGAATGGTGGGAAACATGAAATGGGTTCGCTATGGTCTTCGGGAGATAGCATCGAAGGGTAGAATAGAATGCATGGACTAATGAGTCCGGTCGTTACGTAGCGACCGGACAGCGTGCATGTGCGGTAGTTGCGTAATGACCGAGCTTGGTTCGTCCGTGTTCTGATCGTCATACTCGGACCTATCCTTAGCTGGTCTGGGTATGTTTCCGATGGCCTATATTTGATCTAAATAGAATTCGAACGAAGCTTTATCTCGGGAACATACGTTGCGACGTTTTCTTGACCGAGCATGATTTGTTGCGGAAAGACATACTCGTATTCTGCGGGGATTTGGATGTTAACTTCGTCGTAACCGTTTTCGACCCCAACACCTAGCGACCGAGCTTCGGTGAGAGCTCGGTCGCTACGTAGCGACCAGCTTGTGCGCTGGTTGCTACGCGACAACCTTGTTCGAGTCTTTTTCTGATTTCTCGTGAATGTGTTTTCTCCGCAAGATTCTTCGTAAAAATAAATCTTTTTTGAAGATTTATTTTTCGTAAAAACGTTCATGCCGATTTTTACGGACTTTCAGACATTGATTCCGTCGTGACCGATTTTGACCCCAACATTTAGTGTTGGAGGTCAGCTTTGGTTCCTTTAAAACAATCTTAGCAAGAGTGGATAGTTGACAGGTTGATCCACTTTAGTATCTTTAGTACTATCTGCAATCAGTAAGTCTAGAATGGTGCTAAAGAGTGGTTAGATATCTAGCAAAATCTATAAGTTTATAATCTCCTTCTTGACTCAATAATAACTTAGTAAGACTAATAAGTAAATAAATATCAGTAAACCTCCCCCCAGACTTAAACTACACTGTCCCCAGTGTAAATTCAGTTGGAGTTATGGTTAGAAATAAATCATAAGGACTCAATGTAACAAGTAAGAACGATATACCAGACCGGAATGAATGTCGACCGATGTAAGGTTGTTGATATCGGTCGCTGCAGGTTCGGCAATGTCGATCGATGTCGACAGCTTCTCGTCGGTCGATACTCACGGCAATCGTTTTACTCGGATCTTTTGTTTTTTTTTTATGACCTACAATAATGAAAAACCAACATAAATTGTATACTAAAAATTTAATAAATATTATCTAATAGTGGGTTGCCTCCCACTCAGCGCTGTGTTATAGTCATTTAGCTTGATTTTGGAGGTGTTTTGGCTAGTAATGTTGAGAACTGGGACTTGTTGGAAAACAAGTATCCATCTCTTCTTTGCGCTTGTTGAACCATGTACCAGTGAAGTCTCTCATTTCTTCATCCCCACTGCGCCATTTATCTTTCATTGCTGCAGTTGTGTTTTCAATCCTCTACAATCTTTCACCAAGACTCTCAAGGTTAAACTGATGTCTTGTAAGTGCGGCGCAAGTGGCAGCTGATATCTCCTCTCTATGGTAAGGTGTGTTGGACATGTCAGATGGCATTTTTGGTACTAGCCGGCCTCGGTTTGTAGCGTTGTCGAACGATGTTCGATTGTGGATGTCGGTCGATATGTTGTTGCGTCTGTCGATCGATAGCGCTGCTTCTGGTCGATGGGCAATGTAACTCTGAATCACCACCAACTCCCCTTGTATAGCTTCAACCTTGGAGGTCAAAGCACTAATGCTAAGATCCATTGGGAAATAGATCATCATATCTCCCATCAAGCCTCTCCTCTGTAGTTTCCAGAGCTCTATAGATCCCTTCTACCAACTGATCTATCTCTTCTCTGGTGTGGAAATCTGGTTGAGACTTCATCGTGTGTGGACGTGGCGGATTGTTATCGATCGATGCCGTCAAGCGGTTGTCGATCGATGTGTGATGGTGCCTGTCGATCGATGGTGGTTGTCTGCTGTCGATCGATTGGGGTTGGCGTCTGTCGATCGATGGAGGTCGAGCAGTGTCGGTCGCGTTCTAAATTCTGGCTATGCCTGTTGGGGTCAAAAACGGTTACGACGAAGTTAACGTCCAAATCCCCGCAAAATACAAGTATGTCTTTTCGCAACAAATCATGTTCGATCAAGAGAACGTCGCAACGTATGTTCCCGAGATAAAATTTCGTTCGAATTCTGTTTAGATCAAACATAAGCCATCAGAAACATACCCAGAACAGTTACGGATAGGTCCGAGTATGACGATCGGAACACGGACGAACCAAGATCGGTCATTACGTTACTACCGCACATGCACGTTGTCCGACGCTCGGTCGCTACGTAGCGACCGAGCTCTTCCAAAACGTCGATACAACATTAGTCCATGCATTCTCGTCTACCCTTCGATGCTATCTTCCGAAGACCATAGCGAACCCATTTCACGTTTCCCGCCATTCTAAGTCATCGATCAAACTTTACCGTAAAAATCGCGGAAAGTTCGTTCTTTATCGAAAGAAGCCGTAATAAACGTTTCGAGTCAGAAGACGGCCCAAAGGGACCTAAGACATGACTCGAGACCTAACTTATAATTTCTTAACCAACAGCCCGTAAGCCGCATGACGGTTTACGCTTGGTTCGCAAGGAAAGATAAATGTCAAGTTTTCGCGGATACGCTATGACGGCTTAAGGGCAGAAGAGGAAAAGCGCAAACCGACCTAGAAGCCAGTATATAAGGAGTCCTAGGCGAGAAGCATGGGGATGACTTTTCTTAGAGCAAACTTAGCACTTAGAGTAATTAGGCATATTTTTGTTTTTGTTATTCGAGCTGCGACTCAACTAGGTTATTGCCGTCTTAGGGTTTTAGAACTAGGAATCTCGCCGACAGCTCTCGTAGCCCAGGCTCTTACCTTGTTGTAACGCTCAAACGCGAATTCGGAATAAGATCTACTTTGCTCTCTTTTCGATTTTTTATACTTTATCGTTGTTATTCTTGTGTTCTGATTGCTTGGCGTGTGGTATTAGCAGATATCCGGGACCTATGTGAAATTAGGGTTTTCCTAGTTTCCTTATTTAAACGAAAATCGACAGTGCGAATTTCGGTTCCCACAATGTCTTGCTTCATCTCCTCCATGCAAGTAGTTAGCCAACTGATACTATCATTTAATGGATAGTAGACACCATCAAGCTTCATCTGGAAAGCTTCTTTGTTCCTCTCGTGTTCACCACAGACTCCATAGAACATCTCATTGATCTCATCCTTTGTGTAGATCTCTGGTACCAACTTTGTCTGTGTGAATGAGCTAGCATGTTTAGGAAGGCATATGTAGGCTGGCTCATCTCTTGAAGCTCTTTCCAGAAGTCTTCTGATATCCTTGTTGTGAACAGGAATGGTGTGTCCATCTAGATCTCTGGCAAATTCCCGATCATCTCTGTGGACTCCATACTCATCTTTCTCTTCCCAGTAGAATTTCCTGTTACCATAGAGATCATAAGCTCTTCTGCCGAATTTTGGCTGTCTGGCGATTGTTGGGACGTCAACGTCAATCGATGGATGAGTTGTATGGCGAGATCGTTGTTTGAAGCTGTTTTCTATACCACCAGCTGTGTCATAGAACTCCTTTGTAGTCTTCTGTTCTGGAATGCTGCGTTGATGCATGAACATATTGTCTGCTCCATTGGTTGTCTGAACGATATCTGTGATATCTTCTCGAAATACGTGTGGTGTGCGGCCATCTATTGCTTTTGCATAGCCATCAGGGTCCCTGAAAATACCAAATTCGTCTGGAGTTAGATACTGTTTATCTGATTTATCTTTTTCGCTTACAGTGGACTTCGGTATTGGACTATTGTTGATCGACGTGGTATTGTTGATGTCGATCGATTGTTGACGACGAGTGTTGATCGATTGTTGATGACGAGTGTCGATCGATTGGCTGAAACGCGTTCTTTCCCAAGCAGCTTCTGCTTGAATCTGATCTGTTTCAACGCGTCTTTGCATGTTGAGCAGCTCCTCGTCTGTGAAACTGTCTTGTAATTTATCTGCTTCTGGGGCGTACGTTGATGTTTCTACTGCAAAGCTTTCGTGGTGGTGTTCATCTGCCCAACTGACAATCGAGTAGTTTCCTTCTCGAGCACGGTTGACGTCAGTGTCGACCGATTTGTAGTAGGCAGTGTCAGTCGATGCTCGCTTTCAGCATCGTTGTTGCGGTTGAGTGTCGATCGATGGCCAGCTTGTCATGTCTATCGATGGTGCATTCCTTTTCCAAGAGGAATGATGTAAGAGTTTATCTTCCTCATCAAGGATGGCTCTGTACTCAGTGGCTCGTTCCTCCTCATAGTCTTCATCATACTCGTATGTAAGCATATTTTGTTTGGTGTAAGCGTCAATAGTGAGATTGTAGTAGTTATTCTCCCACTCATCTGGACAAGTGTCGACCAATTTTTCTTCTTCCGCGTCAGTCGATTTAGGATGGCTTGTGTTGATTGATGTTACTGGATGAGTGTCGATCGATTTCGAGTAGTCAGATTCGTACTGGATGAGTGTCGATCGATTTTGAGTAGTCAGATTCGTACTCAGCTCCACAGTGGCAAGCTGCAATGATTCCTGGATCATTGATTCTTCTAGAGATCGTCAGTGGCGTCTTGACTGGGATAGGGTCGTAGTGGGCATTAGGGTCGATGAGTGTTAGACACAACTGGTTGGTTTGCAAGTCGCAGACTGCTCCCACTGTTGACAAGAAAGCTCTCCCAAGTAGTAGAGAAGAGTTCCAGTTTAACTTGATGTCCAAGACATGGAAATCAACTGGAACTAGGGCATTACCAATCTGCATCTCTAGGTCTCTTACAATTCCTCCTGAGTTCTTCTGGGAACAATCCACAAAAGTGAACAATTCCTGCGAAGGCTCCACTTGCAGACCCAGATGGTATGCCATAACCCTAGGTAGGATGCTGACTGATGCTCCTGTGTCGCACAAGGCATGTGGGAATTCAATACCCTTCACCGTGCATGGTATTGCAAATTGCCCAGGATCACTCTTCTTCTTCAATGTAATCCTCATCCTCATCTTTTCTTTAGCTTTACATCACATTCTCCTGATGTCTTCTTCTTTCTCTCTGGTTTCTCTGAAGAATATCCACAATCTGTGGGTGTAATAAGCATCCTCGAATGGCTTATCTATAGGAATCCTGAAGACTCTCTTGCAGAAACTTTCCTTTTCCTTATCATTAGCCCCCCTCTTCAGATGTTTCGCCACTTTTTCCTTTCTTCTCCTTAGGGCTCTTCCAGTAGAAACCCTATCCTCTTCCATAGGATCCTCTCCATCATCTGAAGGTGTCCTGACAGGCTCTGGTGGGTGTTCTGAAGGTTTGGGTTTGGGCCTGTGTGCGTTAAGTCATGCAACATCTATCTTCGGCATCTGCACTCGGTATGTAATAGGGGCTCGTCGATCGATAGGCGGTGATGGTTGTCGATCGATATTGGCCTCTGTGTGTCGATCGATGTTGCTGTTGGCATGTCGATCAATTCGGACTTTATCAGGGCTGGGCGGATGTGGGTGTTTTGCTGCGAACTCCTCGTGAGTTAGAATCATCACGGCATTGCAAGACACGGTTGACTCCTGATATCTCTTGATTTTGATTAGTTTTAGATTCATATTTTAGCTTATTATGATCATTTTAGAATGCATCTAGGTGTCGATATTGCATATGTTTGTTCATTCATGTGCATTAAGGTTTGGAATGTCAAATTGAAAGTTTTGGGCTACACTGGAAGGTTATTGTTGCAAATCAGATACATATGGGGCAAAAACGAAAGGCCACGAGAATGCAGGGACCAAGATTGCAAATCATGGATATTCGTTGGGTCTTGATTGCACAATCTGAAGTCTATGGGTCAATTCGTGAGGTCTTATCTGCACATTCCAAAGTATTGGGCCGATTTGTAGAAACCAGAAGATGAAGGACCAGACTTGCAAAAAGAGCAAAAATAGCCATCGGAGCTCATAGCTTCTCGTGGCTGTAGATCCCGACGATCCCGACGATGACGGAGCTGAGCGGAGACGGTTTGATACTGTGATTTAGAAGAGAAAGAGATGTGGCCGTGAGGAAAGCTGGTCACTCTGGAGCTGGCATCGCGAGTTGCAGACCATGGCGGAGGAGAAGACGATGGCTTAGTGATGGGTTCGTGGTGGTCCGAGCACGATTTTGTCTTTGGAGAAGGAGCCTCACCAGAACAGAGCACGACAAGACCATGAGCCACCTTGGAGAGCCTTCACGGTCATTGGCGTCCCGATGTGAAGAAGTTAAGCTAGAGTTAGAGCGGCTGGTTGTTTCGGGGAAGATGCGTCGCTGGAAATGGAGCGTACTTTGCAGTGGTTTGATGGCAGCGGGCAGATGACATCGCTCGGGTTGAAATCATTTTGGTCATGGCATATCTCGGAGCGGTTTAGTGGAGCGGGGAGAAGAGGCCGCGCGCTTCGATGATCCATTTGCGAAGTTAAAAACGTTGACCGGTTTAATCCGGTTTGACTCTGGTTTGTGGGGTCAAACCAGCTCGAGTTTTACCACTCTATAATTAGATTTAGACCTAAAAAACCCTAGTTTTATCTCATTTTCCCTCAAGACGTTATCTAAACTTGTAAAAGCTTGAATCTTTTGATAATCTAAGCAAGTATTTCATCTTATATTTGTGTTTCTCTTGCTCATTAACATGATTAGCCTTGATCCTTACATGGGTTTAAAGTTTCTCATGAAGATTAGTGAGTGGTGAACTTGTGATTCATGGGTTAGATAGATTAGGATGATTAAGTGGATATTTAGGATGTTTATTGCTTGATTAACAATGTTCTATGCTTGCTAAGTGTTCTTAATGCTAGATTAGACTTAATCACTCTCATCTAGACCTTAAGCTATTTTACGCCCAAAAGGTGTTTGTTAAAATGCTTGAATGAACTTAGCATTGTCTTTTACATATTTGGCCAACGGCAGTTGATGTCCGAGATGTTTAAGGGGTTAGTAGACTTGTGATTTATGCATGCTTGAATGTGTTAGCCAACGGGAGTTGATGTTTAATGCATGACTAGCATAGGGATTATTATCACGGGAGTGGATTAATCTATTTTGAATGAGATCTAGACCTATAGACTTGTTGATTGTTTTGTTTGAACATCCTAGATTGAACCTTGATCACCTTATATCAATTATCTTTGCCCATGTATCCATCCTTAGCATTTGATTGAAAGTTCTTGCACTTATTTCTTGATTGGATTTGAGATCACCTTATTTATATTCCTAGGACATTAGCTTGTTACAAAATCATCCATATTCTTGTTTGCTTAGATTAAGAAAGCTTGTATATTCTTGGTGTTATAGATCATTAGTTCCTTGTGGATTTGATCCTAAAATGCTACAATGACATACCATTCGATTGTGGTATTGTTGGCACATTAGGTTAATTGGTGTGTGCTTAAACACTTAATCAACTCCGTAGGCGTTGTCGATCGATATTCTCGAGTTCCTGTCGATCGATTTTTGTTGGTGTATATCGATCGATGTTCGGTGTCTAGCGTCGATCGACACCAATGTGATCCGCCGAAACTCATCAAACTCTCTACCTCGAAATCACCTTCTTGCAGCTTCTCTTCCTTCACCACTTGCCAAAAGTCATCCTCAATGATGGCATTCACGTGGTTCTTCACCACATCATCCCCTACTCCTCTTGTTGAGGCTTCCTGCCTCCTAATAGCATCTCCTGTCTGCACAACCTGCATCTCCATCTTCTTCACATGAGTGCTCAAAGTCTCAAACTTTGTGTTCAGGTTGGTGTAGACAGAATCTATCTTCCCATTGAAGTCCACTGTCATTCGCTGCTGTGCCTCAAAAACCCTATCGAGCATCTCTTCAATCTTGCTCTCTTGAGTAGGCGGCGGTGGCTTCTGGTAGTAGGAACTTCCAAAATTCATGTTGTTGCTGTAGCTGTTGTTGTAGGGTTTCTGGTACTATGAATTTTGGTTGAAGTTATTCCTATTTCCATAGGAGTTTCTGTTTCCACCCTGGTTTCCAGAACCTTGGAATCTAGCTCCACCAATGTTGTTCATTTCTTCTTCTTTTGTTCTACCCTCTACAGCTTCTGCATCTTCAACAAAGCTGACCTGCTTCCTGAGAAGCTTGTGAACGCTGTCCAGTTTTGCCTTCACCTCATCCATCTGATCATTCCCAAGGATGGTAGCAGATCTTTTCCTCTCGAAATTAGTGTTCTTAGTGCTGTTCCTGGATGCTAGGTTTTCAATAACCTTGACTGTCTCTTCTGGATTCCTGGTGTTGAAGTTTTCATTGCTGGAAGCACCAAGAGCCATCTAGTACTGCACCGCAATGCCTATGTAGAAAGTACTGAGTGAACGTAGCCTCTGAATGATTCTGCAGGCTCCTGAGTGAACGTAGCAATCTTGCTCCTAAAGTCTTCAGTACGCGCTTCATCAAAGAAATTGCATAAGAATGCATTCTTGATGTCGCTCCAGGATTTAAGAGATCCTAGTTGTAACTGCTTGAGCCAATGCAGAGTTTCTCCAGCAAGTGAGTACCTGAAGAGCTTGCATAACAGGTAGTCCTCAGAGACTCCCTCGACTCTAATAGCAGAAATCAGATCCTCGAACCTCTCCAGATGGTCCATAGGATGCTCGTGGGATAATCCATGGTAGGGTAGCTGTCCCACAAGTGTGTAGTACTGTGCTTTCAACTCAAAATCCCTCTCAATGGTGGGAGGAAGGATGGCTGATCTGTTGGTGTAGTATCGATCTGGACGGTTGTAATCAGCCAACGTTTTGGGTTGCGCAGCTTCATCAACAGGTAAGGTAGTACCTGTAGCAGTAGCATCATGCTTAGGGATTGCAGCCCCCTGAGCATCTATCCTCTGACCTGCTGCATTACGCAGATGACCCTCCTGGTCATGCAGGTCTCCATTATTGTCCCGAACAAGTATCAAAGGCGCAACCATGTCTCGCGGCTCAGTATCGATCGATGTCCGAGATGGAATGTCGATCGATGTAGGGTGGATGATGTCGGTCGTCGAAAGGTTTGTGTTTTCGGTCGACAGGGGTGAGCGAGAATCGGTCGACGGGACTGATGTCTGGATCGACGGTGGTTGAGCAAAATCAAGCAACACAGAAGTGTTGTTGTCGGTCGATAAGGAGCGCGCTTCCTTACGGATCAAGCGTTCCAAACTTGCAGGATCTGGTGAAAATAGCAGTTGAGTTTCCTTGTTGCTTCTGGTACTACTGGGCATGTAACTAAAAATCCAAGAAAAAAAAATTTATGTCAGAAACTTAACAAAAATTAAAAAAATAGGCGATCAAAGCTCCCCGACAACGGCGGCAAATTTGATACCACTCAAATTACCCTAAGGAGTGATTTATACTCTCTCAAATAAGAGGTCGAGTTGTAGTACTTAGGGATCGAATTCACAGGGAGCTAGGGAACCTAAGGATTCTAATATGATTTGTTAAGCAAGAATGTTCTTAGAGTTTTAAATATAAGTTGCAGTTTTATATTGAACATGTGTTTGTTCAATAGCAGGTTTGGGGTTTTGGTGCTTAAAAAGGAAATAGCTAGACATAAGATTTTTATTCAGGAAAATTGAGATTATAATCCTACAGATGCCTAATGAGTTGCATGCATGATAATGTAAAGCTCAACTACTTTGATCAACTAGTCAATCATCTCTCACATGTATTGACTTATCTATTAACTAGATCTATGATCTCAACTCTCGTTATATTGATCAACAGAAAGTGTCGATCGATAATCCTATTGGGATATCGATCGATACACCTTTTGCACCGTCGATCGATTATTCAAGTGTGATATCGATCGACGCACTCTAGTCAAGCTTTATGCGCAGGTTGAATGAAGGCTTACTAAGCTCACTAGATCAGCTCTCGTTTTGCTCATAGCAAGAAACCTAGTTCTATTAGAATGTTTTCAGAATGAGAATAAAGCTCTCACTTTTATCAATCAATCCAAAGACAGGTTCTAGGTAGCTAATCTTGACACATGCATTATTGAACAATCCTAAAGATGATTATCACAACTCAGCAATTTATAGTTGGGACTAATCCCTCCTAACCTATTTAAACCCTAAAATCTAACAATGGAACTACTCAGACATGGCTAAGCAATTCATAACAGCAGTTAAGTATAAAAACTTCATTAGAATAGTAAATAGATATCAATGGAGTTCCAATCACAAATTATAACTTTGGATCTTCTCTCCAATCTATCAAAATTCTAAAAACTTTTGCTGTGAAAATAGTAAAACAATGAAAGCACACTTTGCCACTAACATGGCGGCAAAGCTTATATAATTAGGGTAAAACTTGTCAGGGATAATCTTGTAAAATGGTGAAGTCTTGGGCTTCAAGTCGGCTGTGACCAAACGGGCTTTCTGCGCGCTTTACTGTCGATCGATACCAAGTCATGCGTATCGATCGATTCTAACTCTCCAATATCGACCGATTGTCGATCTCGATGGTCAGCTCGGGTGCTTTCTCCAAATATCTCCAAAATACTGCAAAATCATCACTTATCTCCAAAACACTCCTGATGTTATAAATATAATAAATAGACTACATAATATAATAATTATTAGTAAAAACACCTATAAACTATAGATGAAAATGGGTCAAATCTATAGTCTATCAATACGTTTGCAGGAAGCCTTGCTTGTTGAACTAAAATTTATCTAACTATTTAATCAAAAAACATTATGTACTAAAACCTTAATTCTAAGATATGATCATTTGTCTTGATCAATATCGAATTCATATTTGCTTTGTCAATTAAAAATATACAAATTATTGGTAATAATAAATACTATTAAAACAGAAGACATTTTGTGACATCTTCTTGGAATTTTCATATTTACAAGTGTCCACTGCTGTATTTATGGATAACAACTTAAATTATATTTAACCAAAAAACTATACATTCCTATTTCAGAATTTAATACATTCAGTGTTTAATATAATGGTTATATAAGTGACGATTCCATAGAATCAATAACTACTTACTCCATCTGTTTCATTTAATTATCATTTTTGATTTATACACATATATTAAAAAAATATTTAATTTTGAATATTTTATAAATAAAAACATCATTATCTACACACCTAACCATATTTCAACCAATAAAAAAAATAAACAAAAGAATATTGTTAATAAATTTTGCTTTAAAATTCTAAAACGACACTTATTTTGTAACAAAATTTTTACTATACAATGATAATTAAACTAAAACGGAGGGAGTAATATTTTTGATGAATATTGTTATTCATTCATATATTGGACTACTAAATCGTAAGACATTTATATCATCAACAATTACTCTTAATCAACCCATATGATCATTTTGTTTTCAGCTATAACACACGATTATAACACACAGTTCCATAGCAGTATAAAACTATATCATCATTTTTAAATTAATTTTTTGGTTTTCCAAATAAAAACCCAGTCCATATATATATATATATATATATATATATATATAATAGTTTTAAGAAAATATCTAAACGTTTCTATTTGGAATAGGGTCATCTAATATATAAACGTTTCCTTAATGATTCCATAAGATATGATATTCTTTTTAATCCTCTTTTGAATAGGGGATATCTCAATATTAAATATTACACCATCAAATAATATATGTTGTAGCCTAAACCATAAACATTACATAAAAACATATAGGAGATGATTAGTTAAACTGTAGAGGTAGATGTTCAATAATAGGATTTTGTGTATGGTTTTTACACAAAAACAAGCTCATTAAGCTATCAAGAAAAGAGGTTTCTGCTGCAGAAGAAGAAAAGATTCTTAAGGAATCCTGTGATCCAGAACTGTGCAGCATCTTAGTTGGGTCTACGATATATATATATATATATACTAGGATCGGTCCGCCCTACGGGCAGGAAGTTATTATAAAAATTATTTTACATGAATTTATATTAATTTATGAAACATTTAAAATTATTATGTATTGAAAATAATATTATAAACAAAAAATAATAGAAATAATTATGAGATCATATTGTTTTTGTTAATAAATATTTTTGATTTGAATTAAAATGACAACATCTTTCATTATTCTCTATCGTTAAATAATACAATATTAACAAAAATAATTAAGAAAATATAATAATAGAAATATTCTTATTATTTCTATTTCAATTTGACATAGTAAAAATATAAAGTTTATACAAATAATACTATATTTATTTTAAGAAGCTTCAAAATTTTAAAAACATTAACATAATTTTTTTTTCTAAAGAACCTACAGTCCAGTAAGTAAAGAGCCTTTGTATTGTTGTCAGTTTGTCACCATATAAATCTGGCTAATCTGTAATAAAACACACAAATCATTATACAGAAAAAATAATGAAAATCAAATTCACGCTCCCTAGAAGTTAACTGAGTGTACCTTCCAACCAGTTTCTATGCTGTTAAGATACTTTCTGAATAAGTCACTCAGAAGCCATATCTGCGAGAAGGTGAACTCGTACTGCTGCTGTATCTTTGGCTCCCACACATTTATAGTTACTTTAGTTCCATAGTATTTATTTTTCCCCTTCCACATAAGATATAGCATTCTACAGTTCCAAAAACCAAAACAAATAACACATCTCAGATTAAGAAACCAGAAAAAAATTTTTAACTCTTCTGATGACCACTTTGGTTCATGAGGACATGTTCCTCAGATTTAGGAAACGGGAAACTTTTATACTTTTTCATGCCATATTTTTTGTTTGAACTTTCTCTCAAGACAACATCTTTCTATGTCATGGTTCTTTCAGCACATTTACCATATCGATGACATAACTGAGAGATATGTATGTCCTTCTATTTTTGACTTCGTAAAGACACTTTGTTGTTATCAAAGAGTCTCTCATTAGGATACAATTTTTCAATTTTTTTTTGAGATTATACAACCTTCTTCGTAAAGACAAATTATTTCACTACTAAGATATGTTTTAAAAACAAAATATCTTAGAATCAATAAAAAACATGTCAACTTCCCAGAAACTGAGCAACCTCACCTCTAAGGTGGAAGAACAACCCATAATTCAGATCAGCAAGTCGAACAGAGGAGTTAACTATTATAATGAGAAAATATCGAATGCTATTGGATTTGTGAGGATGATTTTCAAGAGATGAAGCTTTACCTTTTTATAGGTGGAGATTCATTGCTAGGAAAAAGGGATAAAGCGAGATACAATGAATGAGAAATCATGGAAGCATTTATGAAGGTTGTTACGTAACGTTTCGGAAGATTACAACAGAAGACGAAAAGACGCAATTAAAGCTTGGCACAGAGGTTTTTCACGTCGATTTGATTCACTCAATTCATCATATCTCCTCCATAGCTGGTGTAGATCGAAGAGGACACGAGCCTTAATTTTTGGTCACGCCATCGGAGAAGACAACCTCTTTCCGTTGGGCCAATTAAATGTTTAGAAGCCCATTAACATGTGAACAAACGAAACATAACTCGATTAAATGAAACGCAGAGTTTTACTTATCTGAACACGTGTCAGCTCCAGAACGCATTACTTTCTGACGTGGCATCCTATGTGGCAGCATAGGAGAGAAGCAAACATATTTATATATTTTTTTTTTATATATATATATATAACTGAAAATAAATATCCCTTTTGTAGAACATTTATTTTGACCAAAAAAAAATTCAAAAAAAATATTCTAAACAAGAAATAAATTTTAAAAATGTATTGTATGCAAATTGTAGAATTAAGAAAAAATATCTAAAAAGATGCTCTATTTGTTATTTCAGATTATAAATTTAATGTACCGAATTCAAAAAATATATATTAGTATGTAATTAAAATTAATAACAATTATGTATAAAAATCATTATATATTAATAATGTCAAATAATAAACCTAATCATTAATATCATAGAGTTACACAATATATAACACTAAAATTTAAATCATATATTGAAAATATTCATTACAATAAATCAAAGTCATATATTAATGAAATAAAATTAAAACCTCACATCCATGTGGATCAACTCTAGTGTCTTTTTAAGAGTCTATGCAGTCTATGGTACAATTAAGTACAAGATGTATATATTAGGAACACAATCACACAAATATGAATTATCACATATATGTTCCACAAATGTTTATTGTTCATCATTCCACATTAGTAAATAATATACATGTTGATATTCTACAAATTAAAACTATACTTATGTTACTATAAATTTCTAGCTGCTCAGACTAATGTTACAAGTTAATTCTAATATCAATATTTCTAGTTGTTCCCTCTAGATTATATTTCTTTCGATAAACTAGTTGGTATGGAGAATTTTTTGCGGTTAATCTCAAAGCTTTTCTTTTTATTCATACTACTTGTCAGCCCATGTAATTTCCTTCATATTAAGTTATATGTATGTAACCATATCTGCTAATATATATATATATATATATATATATATACACTTATATTTTAACTCTTTTGTTTGATATAATACAATATCTTGCATGCAAGTGTTAAACTTTAATTGAATAAGTTTTTTTTATATTATATTTACAATGTCATCTCATACATTAAAATAAATGATGTTGTACAAAAAGTATTAGATAGAATAATGAAAACCCATAGCTTACATGAAAAACGTAGTATATAACAAAATTGTCATTATAAAATTGAACGTTCTAGTTAGCTAACATGAAATTGGCATTGCTGTGTTGAACACATGATTTTGGTTATAAAATAATTAACTTTTACATATAATATTAAGCAATGGAAGTAAATGAAAAATATTTGTTTAGTTACAAAGTGTTTTTAGTAGTTCCTAATTACATTTATGGCCATTAATTTGAATTCTTATTGAATATTTTTTATAGGTATGAAATTGGTTCAAGGACAACAAATGTGTGAAGCAAAGAGCATAAATTTTAAGGGAATGAGTTTGAAGTGGAAGAATTGCAAACACGTATGTATAAGCGAAGGTTTTCCTGAAGGTCGGTGCAAGGGATTTGTCCGCAAATGTGTTTGCAGGAAGCCTTGCTTGTTGAACTAAAATTTATCTAACTGTTTAATAAAAAACATTATGTACTAAAACCTTAATTTTAAGATATGATCATTTGCCTTGATCAATATTGCATTCGTATTTGCTTTGTAAATTAAAAATAAATAAATTATTGGTATAATAAATACAATTAAACAGAAGACAATTTGTGACATCTTCTTGGAATTTTCATAATTACAAGTGTCCACTACTATATTTATGGTTAACGACTTAAACTATTTTTAACAAAAAAACTATACATTCCTATTTCAGAATTTAATACATTCAATGTTTAATATAATGGCTGATATAACTGACGATTCCATAGAATGAATAACTACTTACTCCATTCGTTTCATTTAATTGTCGTTTTAGATTTATACACAGATTAAGAAAATATTTAATTTTGAATATTTTATAAAGAAAAACATCATTATCTATAAACCTAACCATATTTAAACCAATAGAAAAATAAAAAGAATAATATTGTTAATATAGTTTGCTTTAAAATTCTAAAACGGCAGTTATTTTGTAACAAATGTTTTTACTATACAACGATAATTAAACTGAAACAGATGGAGTAATAATTTTGATGAATATTATTATTCAGATATTGGACTACTAAATGGTAAGACATTTATATCATCAACAATTACTATTAATCAACCCAAATGATCATTTTGTTTTCAGCTTTAACACAATATTATAACACATAGATCAATAGCAGTGTACAACTGTATCATCATTATTAAATTAATTTTTGGTTTCCCAAATAAAAACCCAGTCCGTATAGACATACATATATATAATTAATAGTTTTAAGGAAATATTTAAACATTTTTATTCAGAATAGGGTCATCTAATATATAAACGTTTGCTTAATTATTCCATAAGATATGATATTCTTTTCAATCCTATGTTGAATAGAAAATATTTCGATACTAAATATTGCACCATCAAATAATATATGTTGTAACCTAAACCATAAACATTACATTAAAACATATAGGAGATAATTGGTTGAATTGTAGAGGTAGAAGTTTAATTATAAGATTTCGTATGTAGTTTATACACGAAAACGAGCTCATTAAGCTATCAAGAAAAGAGGTTGCTGCTGCAGAAGAAGAGAAGTTTCTTAAAGAAACATGTGATCCAGAACTGTGCAGCATCTTAGTTGGATATGAGATATATATAACTGAAAATAAATATCTATTTTGTAGCAAATTTATTTTGACCAAAAAAAAAAAACTTCAAAATATAGTATTTTAAGCTTTGAAATAAATTTTAAAAATGTATTGTATGCAAATTGTAGTAGTATGTAACTAAAATTAATAGCAAATAAAATTATGTATAAAAATCATTATATATTAATGATTTTGAATAATAAACCTAATCATTAATATCATAGAGTTACACAATATATAACACTAAAATTTAAATCATATATTTAAAATATTCATTATAATATATCAAAGTCATACATTAATGAAATAAAATAAAAATCTCACATCTCTGTGGATCGAACTCTAGTGTCTTTTTAAGATTCTACGCAGTCTATGGTACAATTAAGTACAAGATGTATATATTAGGAACATAATCACACAAATATGAATTATGTTGGGGTCAAAAACAGTTACGACGAAGTTAACATTCAAAACGTTTGAAGAAGAAATCGAAAAACTTTCTTCGACAAATACATTTTCGAAATAGATTCTTCCTTACCAAAAGCTTTGCAGAGGAAACACGAGACATCGGACAAGAGCTCAAAAAGGGACGCTACGCAGCGACCGAACGTGTGTTCCGGTCGGTCGCTACGTAGCGACCAAGCTCGAGTCAAAGCTCGGTCGCAACGTAGCGACCGAGCTCGAGCCAAAGCTCGGTCGCTACGTAGCGACCGAGTCCAAGCCGAATCTCGGTCGCTACGTAGCGACCGAGCGTTCGTTCCGCTCGGTCGCTACGTATCGACCGAGCGTCCGTTCCGCTCGATCGCTACGCAGCGGCCGAGCTCTTCCAAAACGTCGATACGACATTAGTCCATACATTCTCGTTTACCCTTTGATGCTATCTCCCGAAGACCGTAGCGAACCCATTTCACGTTCCCCGCCATTCTAAGTTATCGATCAAACTTTACCGTACAAACCGCGGAAATTTTGTTCTTTATCGAAACAAGCTGTAATAAACGCTTCGAGTCAGATGACGGCCCAAAGGGACCTAAGACATGACTCGAGGCCCAACTTACGATTTCTTAACCAACAGTCCGTAAGCCACATGACGGTTTACGCTTGGTTCGCAAGGAAAGATAAAATGTCAAGTTTCCGCGGATAAATACGAAATTTTGAAGATAATTACGAAGATCGGAAAAAATGGAATATCTCCATTTTTATGCTATGGCGGCTTAAGGGCAGAAGAGGAAAATCGTAAACCGACCTACGAGCCAGTATATAAGGTGTCCTAGGCGAGAGGCATGGGGAGAACTTTTTCAGAGCAAACTTAGCACTTAGAGCGATTTAGGCATATTTCCGTTTTTGTTATTCGAGCTGCGACTCAACTAGGTTATTGCCGTCTTAGGGTTTTAGAACTAGGAATCTCGCCGACAGCTCTCGTAGCCCAGGCTCTTACCTTGTTGTAACGCTCAAACGCGAATTTGGAATAAGATCTACTTTGCTCTCTTTTCGATTTCTTATACTTTATCGTTGTCATTATTGTGTTCTGATTGCTTGGCGTGTGGTATTAGAAGATATCTGGGACCTCTGGGAAATTAGGGTTTTTCTAGTTTCTTTATTTAAACGGAAATCGACAGTGCGAATTTTGGTTCCCACAATTATCACATATATGTTCCACAAATGTTTATTGTTCATCATTCCACATTAATAAATAATATACATGTTGATATTCTACCAATTAAAATAATACTTATGTAACTACAAATTTCAAGCTGCTCAAACTAATGTTACAAGTTAGTTCTAATATCAATATTTCTATTTGTTCCCTCTATATTATATTTATTTCGATAAACTAGTTGCTAAGTATGGAGAATTTTATGCGGTTAATCTCTAAGCTTTTCTTTTTATTCATACTACTTGTCGGACCAGGTAATTTCCTTGATATTAAGTTATATAATGTATGTAACCAAATCTGCTAATATATACATATATATATATATATAATGTTGTACACTTATATTTTAATTCTTTTGTTTGATATAATACAATATCTTGCATGCAAGTGTAAAACATTAATTGAATAAGTTATTAATATTATGTTTACAATGTCATCTCATACAGTAAAATAAATGATGTTGTACAAAAAGTATTAGATAGAATAATGAAAACCCATAGCTTACATGAAAAACGTAGTATATATTGTTATTATAAAATTGAACACTTTTTGTTCTAGTTAGCTAACATGAAATTGGCATTGCTGTGATGAACACATGATTTTGGTTATAAAATAATTAACTTTTACATATAATATTAAGCAATAGAAGTAATTGAAAAATATTTGTTTAATTACAAAGTGTTTTTAGTAGTTCCTAATTACATTTATGGCCATTAATTTGAATTCTTATTGAATATTTTTTATAGGTATGAAATTGGTTCAAGGACAACAAATGTGTGAAGCAAAGAGCATAAATTTTAAGGGAATATGTTTAAAGTGCAGGAATTGCAAACACGTATGTATAAGCGAAGGTTTTCCTGAAGGTCGGTGCAAGGGATTTGTCCGCAAATGCGTTTGCAGGAAACCTTGCTTGTTGAACTAAAATTTATCTAATTGTTTAATGAAGAAACATTATGTACTAAAACCTTAATTCTAAAATATTATCATTTGCCTCGATCAATATCGCATATATATATTTTCTTTTTTCAGTTACAAATATATAAATTATTAGTAATAATCAATACAATTAAAACAAAAGACATTTTTTGACATCTTCTTGGAATTTTCATAGTTACAAGTGTCCACTACTATATTTATGGTTAACGACTTAAAGTATCTTTAACCAAAAAATTATACATTCCTATTTCATAAATAGTATTATTGGAATAAATTTAACTGGAACAGCTTATCAAAAAAAAAATAGCCTACTAATAATTTCTGGGGGTTTGGTGTTTACCCACATCAGTCATGGGTTTGATTCTCTTTAGAAACTAAATTATCACTATTTGGCTAGTTTGGGTTTGGGCTACGGCCCAAGTGGTTTATATGGTGGACAATAACAGATGATTGGTCCACTCCCTGACATTAGTCGGAAGGCATTCTAAACTCGGATCAGACAGTGTGGTACACTTTCGGGTTATTCCACTCTGTATCACTAAGTGTGTTCTTCACGGAGCCGACTGGATCAGCCGATAGGGCTTATCAAAAAAAAAATTAAATGGAACAATATAAACGAGATAGGCAGAAAAATATGATACATTGATTTATTTATAATTTTATCAAAGTTAATGAGAAATGTATTCTTTACATTATGTATGTATTTCTGTGGAATGGATATAGAACTGATGAAATGATCATTACATTTTCATTCAAAATAATTAATAAAAATATTGGTAGGATTTGTAGAATAAACCATTCCAAGCCAAACATATAATAACAACCAAAAGTTGTTTAGAGTCCAAACAACTCAGTAGGGATTGAATTAAGCTTTGAATTTCTTTGGTTTTTGTAAGAGCTTTGAACATTGCATACTAGTAGTTCTAAACTCAATATGTTTTTAACTATAGGTACCACACTACCACCAGTTAAAAGTGTTGAGACTAGGAGTCTGCATAAATGTGTTCGACGTTGCTTCGTGGTTGCACAAGTCATAAGGTGTTAAGACGTGGCGTCATCTTATTGGTTGGAGATATTAATTACGATTTGGCAAGAGATAATGATTGTAAACCTTAAAGATAAGGATGAATCAGAAGATTTAGACTTATCAAGATTAAAACGAAGATTGGCTTGAGAGGTTAAAGGTATCAAGCTTTGAGAGTTTGTCTTCAACGTTTTTAGGAGTGCAGAGAGAAAACAGTGATGTGTCAAAGTTGAAAAAAGTTTTGGGTGTTGAACAAGTCGGGAAACTTGGTTGTTAGATTAGGTTGGGTAGATTAGAAATTTCTCAGTGTCGATTCACAAGTGTGAAGGCGAGTAAATCTGATTAAACAAATAGTGTAATTTGTTTAAGAAATTTCTAATAAAAGACAACCGTTATTTGGAGAATCTGGTTCATTAGTATTTTGTGTTTATGTGTTCTTTGTTCTTACAATTGGTATCAGAGCAGTTCACCTACCTAGATCTAGATATCTATAACAGGTTGAGGTCCTGCGGAGAACATGGAAACAACAGAGTGTGTGGCGGCTCATAAATCACTCATGTTAGATGAAAACAACTTTGGGCACTGGAAGGTACGCATGAGACAACAACTCAAAGGGATTGAGGAAGACGTCTGGACAGTGGTTGAAACAAGATGAACAGATCCAACAATTTTTGCTGAAGAGGATGAGGAGATACCTAAACCCAAAAATAAGTGGACAAAGGCAGAAAAGACGGCATCAAGACTCAACGCAAAGGCTCTATCAGAAATCTTCAATGCAATCAGTTCTGATCAGTTTAAACTCGTGCAGGGATGCTGTTCAGCCAAGGATGCATGGGACACACTTGTGGAGTACTATGAGGGAATATCCACAATTAAAAGAGCGAGACTAGACTACTTGGCATCTCAATTTGAGAACTTGAGAATGACTGAAGAAGAACCTGTCACGATTTCAGCTCAAAGTTGAGATCTATTGCAAATGAAGCAATTGTCCTTGGTAAAAACTTTAAGGATAAGAAACTGGTCAAGAAGCTGATACGATGTCTTCCAGAAAAGTATGCATCCTATAAGGCATTGTTCAAGGTTGGGATGAATACAGATGAGATGAAGTTTTCACAGTTGGTTGGGATTCCTAAAGCTGAAGAGATAAAAGCAACTACATGTCCATCCAAGATAGGAAAAGAAACAATTTTTGCTGATGAGAAGGAAATTGACAGATTTCAGTCACTTCATGAAAGTCTAAATCAAAAATTGGACGAGTGTGTTGAATTACTGACACAAAACTTCAAGGAGGCTTTAAAGCAATTTGAGAAAGAACACCTAAGGAACTCTAACTCAGATGAGTGTTGTACTAGTAAAAGTAGTCAAACATGTGATTCTCATCGCCATGATGTGTGCAAGAGACAGTCTGGGGTTGAACGTCCATATCATCAGAAGAGAAGTGATGAAAAGCTTAATCTTCTAGCTCTTGTTGGAAAACAAAGTGATGAAGAACTAGAGATGGATTCTGATTCAGATAGTGATGGAGAGATAGATATGAAGGCTGAATATCGTAAGCTCTATGATAGTTGGGTTGAATTGAGCAAAGAGAATCTGAACCTGCTCAAAAACAAGACGCTACTAGAAGCTCATATTAATATAATGGAGATGGAAAAGCCTACAACACTGATGTTGGAGATGTCAACATGTTCAACGAAGGATAACGGGTTGCACAAGCAGACAGAAGATAAACAGGAAAATTCATCTGTATTGGAATCAAAGATAAATAGATTATCAGATCTTTTGTCAGAAGAAAAAGAGAAAAGCAGAAGTCTTGAGCATAATTTTAATGAAAATCACAAAAAGATCAGGATGTTGAGCAAAGGAACAAAGGATTTAGATACTCTTCTTGCCATGAGACAGCCTGCAAAATAGAATTGGGGTCTAGGATACAAGGAATATCGTGTGTTAAGCTCCACAAATAGTGTATCAAATCAAACAGGTCTGATTAATTCTGTTCGTGCTGAACCAGTTCGTGATAATAAACCAAAGGAGATTGAATCACATCAAACCTGTTCAAGCCGGAAAATACTTGTTGAACAGAAAAATCAGAAGGTCAAACATGGATGTTACTCCTGTGGGAAACATGGACACATGCAAAAATACTGTGATGCTTTGGAAAGCAAGACTAAGTCAAGGAAGGCAGGAGAACATAGTCTCAACCATGGATGTTATTCTTGTGGGAGACATGGACATACTCATCGATTTTGTTATGAACGAATCAACAATATCAAGAAGGCTTGGAATGAAAACAAATGTTATGTTGAGCCAAAAAGCTATTGTAAGGTATGGATTGCAAAATCAGATTTGTATTCCAAATGTAAGGAGCCTAACAGTGTTCAAGAGCTTATGTGCAAAGTAGCATGTTCAGAAAAATTGGGATGCACAAATGTCAACAGGACCAATGCTTTATGCTTGGCATGAGGAGGATGGGGTTCTAAGAGATGTAACAAAGGGATTATATGTTATGGAGATTTTCAAAGAGTTTTGTCGCTCAAGCAGGGAGAGAATGAAGAGTTGTTTCAGTTTGATGATACTTAGTCAAGGGGGAGTTTCTTGCAATTGTTAGCTAGTAAGCTTGAGTTGTAAAACTCAGTGAAAAAGGGGGAGATTGCTGAGACTAGGAGTCTGCGAATAAATGTGTTCGACGTTGCTTCGTGGTTGCACAAGTCATAAAGTGTTATGACGTGGCATCATCTTATTGGTTGGAGATATTAATTACGATTTGGCAAAAGATAATGATTGTAAACCTTAAAGATAAGGATGAATCAAAAGATTTAGACTTATCAAGATTAAAACGAAGATTGGGTTGAGAGGTTAAAGGTATCAAGCTTTGAGAGTTTGTCTTCAACGTTTTAGGATTGCAGAGAGAAAACAGTGATGTGTCAAAGTTGAACAAGGTTTTGGGTGTTGAACAAGTCGGGGAACTTGATTGTTAGATTAAGGTTGGATAGGTTAGAAATTGCTCAGTGTCGATTCACAAGTGTGAAGTCGAGTAAATCTGATTAAACAAAAAGTGTAATTTGTTTAAGAGATTTCTAATAAAACACAACCGTTATTCGGAGAATCTTGTTCATTAGTATTTTGTGTTTCTGTGTTCTTTCGTTCTTACGAAAAGTAACGGTACTTACCTATGTGTGGCCAAAACATGCGATTGCAGTCACTCGTACAAGATTTGGAATACAATATTAATGTGCATATAGACAGAGCTAGCCATTTCAATATAACTCACCAAATTACAATTTACACACGACAACACCAACGACACAACCACAACAAACAAAAGTGAAACAATTCATTCTCGAATCACATAAACAAAATCCCATATATATAATTAATGCCAAATGAATACATTGTATTCAACCACGGCATTTAAACCAACAAGTTTATAAGTTCTGGCTTGTGCGTAGCCTCTAGCAAACCTGAACACCCCGGTGCCTCCGATGATCGGCATCTCCCTCACCTTCGACATTATCGGATTCCGTCCATACATAGCTATGGTGCTCCCGTTAAACTCTCCTTCCGTGAACACCAAGTTAAAGACCATTGTGAAGCTTAACATGTTCATGTCCGTCGAAACATACATCCCCTGAGCTCTCCCGACTTCCTTCGAGCTCGGGTCTGGTCCCTCTGTCAACGGGTCGTCGGCGATCATAACCACACCAAATGAGACTGCGGAGGAGTTTGCTCCAGGGGGGGCAGCGACTCTTATGGCAGTTGGTTTGTCGCCGGTGATTACGTCATGGAAGTAAAAGTGGAGGTGGGTGAGTTTCTCCGGCTTATGTCCTTCGAACGGCGTTGTTGTTGAGTATGCTTTGGATTCTGAAACGGCGACGGCAAGAAGAAGAACAATCAAGAATAAAGGAATAAGAGGTAGAAAACATTTAGCCATGTTCGTACGTATAAGCCACAAACTATACTTTAGGCTATTGTATGCAAATTACGTGGTTTATTTATACACAAAACATGGTCAGTATACGTAGTTAAAGGAAAGCACGAATTTGTTTGTGTATAGTTCCCATTTTAGTGACAACAACATGTTAGTTGACGAAGAGGGAGTTAATCAGATTTATATAAACAACTAGATATTCCGACCCTGACAAAATCCTGATATACATAAACTATGTAAATGATAAGGTATAAATAGACAAATAAGAATAAACATATAGTTTAGTCAAAATAAAAAGAATAAACAAATAGATTCTTGAGTTCGATGACTTTAAATATTAAATTTTAAAGTAAGAGACAAAGATATATAGATATATTGTATCAGACATTGTTGTCTACGTTGATGAGCTTGTTGTTTGCTTGTAAGAATGGTTCCAAACATAATATCAGTTTCTCTGGTAAAATTCTTTTTCTAGACAATGAATATCCCATCCACTTCACGAATTAACTGAGAAGATGAGAGTTCGGACTCCTCTCGGGAAACTGGTTTGGCAATGGTACCACACAATACAAATGCAATGGCAAGGTCAGTGGACTAGGATGCTTCTATAAGGATCGAATGGGAGTCGAAAGATTTGGACTTCAAGGGTGCCGTAAAAGTCTATCAACTCTTCATGCTGAGATGGAAGAATTCATAAAGGCGATGTCATGTTTACGTTTAGATGAATTACATTGCACCACAATACATATGGAGATGAATTGTTCCGACCTGGTGGACATGATTGCTAACCCCAACGACTGGCCAGCGTTAACTTCCAAGCTAGTCTCATTTCGACTTCTACAAACCGATTTTTCAGATTTCAGCATCACTCGCATACCCAGGTCATGTAGGAACTTGCGTACAGATTCTTTTGCCAAGAAGGTGAGAAGCAGTGATGTTCTATTTTCTCATATAAATCAGATTTAGCTGGACATAGCGTCTCTTCGAAATAATTCAAATCCGTCTACCATTTGATTTTAAAAGATGAGCATCGAGAAAAAAAAAACTTTCAGGGGGCCTTGCTTATGTCATAAACACCATCTTCTTTTTGTCTTTTTAATATATCTTCCTTTTTATTTGTACTTCCCAACAGGGACATCATTTGCAACAAACGCTAGGATGAAAGACCATATTTCGATAAGAATGTTTCGTGTAGTTGGTTAAAATATTTATTATCTTACTCTCTAACCACTATACTGAGATGAGATTTTCTATAGACTTCGGTTTCTTCATTTTTCAAAAAAAAAAAAAAGTGATACAAGCCGTTTGGAACATTTCCATAAGAAACTCTATAACTCCAAGTGTAGAAGTTTTTGCTTTCCAAAAAAGAATTTTAAAATTTAAAATTTAGAGTTTTGAGCATTGAAACTTCATATTCAAAACTTCAAATTTGAAGTTTCATTTTTGTATTTGCATTTTGGTCCTTATAATAATTACACATCACATTTATAATTCTTAAGTATTTTCCTTTTATCGTTTTAATACTTAAAAATTCTATATCTCATAATTATTTTTATCAATTCAATTTTTACACAGAAAAATATAAAAAATTAAAATAAGATTTATAATAATTTAAAACTATAGGAAAACAACAAGAATATTACAAAAGGAACTTAATAAAATAATTTAAAAAGATATCTGAAGATATAATTATTACACAAATTTAAATATTACAACAACACTAATATGAAGATGCAAATGGAGCTTGTAGATGTCAATAGTCTTCCGTGACTAACTAGGCGACAAAGTCACTGATGCTTGATGCATTAGTCGTTACTACATAAAGCATGCGGAGTGGTGGATTACCATATGGATGCAAAATATGATGAGATGGAGAAGGATAAACTGAAGGTTTATATCTTGACGTAGTTGCTGAAGCAGTTGCTGAAGCAGTTGCTGAAGAAGTGTGTGTCAGAGAGTGAACCAGGAGGCATGCGGAGTGGTAGAGACCATGTGGACGCAAGATGCTGAGCTGGCGTGGGATAAACTTGAGGAGCAAGTTTATACCGTAGAGAAAATGCAAGAGATAAACTTGGGGTGTAAGTTTATGCCTTGAGAAATAAGCAGTGGTGAAGCCATGTTGTAAGGTGTGGGTGCAAGTGCACCCATAATTATCTTAAACTTCAAAATTTTGTATATAGAAACATCAAATTATGTTAGTTTATATGGTAAAAAGCAGCTTGTGCACCCATAGTTCCCAAGGTTCAATCTTTTTCATATGCATCTTTGTTCTTAAAATAGCAATAGTGCACCCACCCATCAAATATTCTAGGGAATAAGTACATTTCATGAAAAGGAAAGTGTACTTATTGATGTGGAAGTTGTCTATATCCATGTTCCTTGGAGGCTAGGGTTTCAAAAACGTGGAGATCACTATAAAAGAGCCATGGAGTCGTGTGCATTCCATAAGACACTGGGCTATTCTTATAGAGGAAGGGTGAAAATCCTTTAGGGGTGTTCTTGGGTCGTGTCGAAGAAGATGTTTAAAAACTGACGACATAGAGACAAGTTTGGGTAGATTATGAATCTTTCAATAGCAACTGTTTGGGTGTTAACAGACTGTGTAAAGCTGATAAGCAAGTCTTGTAATAGATTGTTTAGAAAATTTCTAATAAAGCAATAGTTGTTTGCTTGTATCTATTTTGTCTCTTGATTTATCTTATGCATTACCTAATTGTGGTGTCATCTTTTCACTAACAATTGGTATCAGAGCGGGTCACCTAAGTTACTGGTGTGATCTTGAAGGTAAAGATGTACACGATTGTTCTATGCAGAAGACAATCATGTTGAAGGATGGCTGGTATGATCATTGGAAGGTGCGCATGAAGTTGTTGGTTCGAGGAATCAATGATGTTGTGTGGATAGCTGTGAAGATTCGATGGGAGGAGCATACCATATTTACAGCAGAGGGGAAAAAGCCCAAGCCTAAGGAGCCAAGATAAGGAGTGATTCGAGAGGTAGTTCAAGAAGTAGTTCGGCGGATGCGTCAGAGCCCGATTCAATACGCATGAAGAAGCAGATGGGTGTGTCTATTATGTTCGTATTGACATCTAAGCATCTGTTTTAGCTTAGTATGCAATCAACTAGAGGGATAAGTGGTGACGTTATGGTCCAAGGAATGCATATCTCGTGGGGGAGAAGAGCATGGTGATGGACGTCTTGATATATATGGTGCTTATCTCGTGGGAGAGAAAAGTATATCTATTGTAGAAGATGAAGATAGTGCAACTCTCGTGGGGGGAGAATGGCATATCAAGTTTGGAAGTTTCTAGGTGAGAAAATGTGGTTGTTGAACCAGAAGGATATTGTGCTTGATCGCACACAAAGCTAAAAGGGGGAGATTGAAGATGCAAGTGGAGCTTGTAGATGTCAATAGTCTTCCATGACTAACTAGGCGACAAAGTCACTGATGATGGATGCATTAGTTGTTACTATATAAGGCATGCGGGGTGTGGATTACTATGTGGATGCAAGATATACTGAGATGGAGAAGGATAACCTGAGGGTTTTATGTCTTGACGTAGTCGTTGAAGTAGTTGATGAGGCAGTGTGTGTCAAAGAGTGAACCAGAAGGCATGCAGAGTGGTAGAGACCATGTGGACGCAAGATGCTGAGCTGGCGTTGGATAAACTTGAGGAGAAAGTTTAAACCATGGAGAAAAGGCAAGAGATAAATTTGAGGAGCAAGTTTATGCCTTGAGGAGTAAGTACATTTCAAGAAAATGAAAGTGTACTTATTGATATGGAAGTTGTCCATATCCATGTTATTTGGAGGCTAGGGTTTCAGGAACGTGGAGATCACTATAAAAGAGCTATGGAGTCGTGTGTATTCCATAAGACACTGGGCTATTATTATAGAGGAAGGGTGAAAATCCCTTAGGGGTGTTCTTGGGTCGTGCTGAAGCAGAAGCTGAAGTACTGACGACAGAGAGACAAGTTTGGGTAGATTAGGAATCTTTCAGTAGAAGCTGTTAGAGTGTTAACATGTTATGTAAAGCTGATAAGCAAGCCTTGTAATAGATTGTTTAGGAAATTTCTAGTAAAGCAATAGTTGTTTACTTGTATCTATTTTTTCTGTTGATTTATCTTCTGCATTATCTAATTGTGGTGTCCTATTTGCACTAACATAATAGTCTGGTAAATTTGTTCCAGAATCTTCAAAATAATGTCCAAACAAATTTTGTGTAATTAAAGATGAAGCATGACATAAATAATTTTATAGAATAATGTGGTATTTCTCTTTTGTATTTTAATATTTAAGTATGTGTTTCTATTTATAATTTTATATTTTAGTGTAAGATTTTATTAATTAATATCGTTGTAATATTTTTATATGAGCGTTAGTTATTTATAAAAGTTTTATGGATTTACATTAATTATGATAAATATAAGGATCATAATGTAAAATATAGATAATTTTGAAATTAAGTTTGAACTTTTGCTTTTAGAGAATAACACATTGAAACTTCAAATATACTTTAAAATAAAGAATTTTTTTTGGAAATGCTCTTAAAGTTCATTTTTAAAATTTAAGGCTAACTCTTTGAAATATATAAATTATATCAGTGATAGAGTATATCTATCTATCTATCTTATTAAAGCTGGAATACAAATGAGTTTTTTTGGATACGTAGATAGCATACTAAATGAAAATTGTTTGTAAACATAGACATAGTTAATATTTCTTATTTTTAATTAAAAACGGTATGTATTTAAATTACAAATATCCAATGCTTCCTTATAACTTCATCATCTTCCTTAGAGAAAGTGACTAGAATGTATAACAAAAGTTGGTTTATTACTAGAGTGTTAAACATCTTTTTTAAATGACTAGAATGTTTGGACACCCATAGTAAATGACTCTAAGGGCATTTGGTTAGTTTTTTTTAACTGAAATTACTTTTAAACATATAATCCACATCAGTAATTAAAATTACACATCACCACCACAATAGAAACCAAACTGTCTCTTCTCCAACATAACTAAATCGAAGTTTTAAAAAACTAACTAACTAAGAACATCGTTTTGTCGTCTCGAAGAAGAACCGTCGAAGAAGGAACCGCGAGGATACTCCCACTCTCTATCATCGACATTGTCTGTGTTAACTTCCTCTTCGTCGAAATAGCTCTCTGTCGTTGTACTCTGTTTTCTCTGTTATCATCGTGCCCGAAATCAGAATTCTGAACTCGTTTGTACGAAATCGTCTTCGCCGCATTCTTATCTCTGAGTTCGTCTTTTTCTGTAGGATATCGCGACGTTATATATTGTGTTTTGTTGAGTTTGTGGGTCAGTTATGTATTATATTTCATCTGATTTATATTTTGTTGCGACTGAGATAGGGTTGTGTTGCGACTGTGATTTTGTTTTGTTGGGGGTTTCGTTGCGTCTGTGTTAGGGATTTGATGCGGCTGAGTTATGGTTATGTTATGGCTTAGTTATATTTGTGTCGTGAATAACCTAATGTTATGTTATGACTGTGTTACTCTTATGATGCGGCTGAGTTACTGTTTTGTTGTGGCTGATTTTATTGTTGGGTTATATGATCAGATGGATGCTGCTGAAGTTAAATCAGAGGATTACCCACCAAGACTTTACCCTGAAGGGTCTTCTAACCTAGATGGTAAAGTTATTAATCACAATTTCCATCTAGGGCATTTCCCCCACGTTAGAGAAACAATAGGACTTGATGTGTGGGAAGAACTGGTGAACTCTCCCATTGGAGTAGTTGCTAGGCTAGCTTAACGCGAAAGCATGTGGTCTGGTAGGACCGTGCACTATCTACTGTGTAGACAGCTGCGAGTTATAAAGAAGGAGATATGGTGTCTCGTGGCTGATGAGACTATCAGGTTTAGCTTGCTCGAGTTTGGTGAGATCACTGGGCTATACACAGGTCCATTGCCAACAGAAAAATTTGATCATGGTCAATACAATGAGTTTTGGGGGGAGTTGAAGGTGCCGCTTGGGATGGGACCAAAGTTAGATGAACTGAAGGCAGCATTAGCGTTCTGTCCGCTTTGGAGTTTTGAAAAGCGCAAGTGGTTGGGGCTGCTACTTCTTCAAGCCATGGGAGTCTATTGTTTGCATCACAATTCAAGGATACCCTTTAAAAGTGCAATAAGGGTATTCGACGATGAAGCCATGAGGTCGTATCCATGGGGTCGGACTGCATACGAATTTCTAATTGACTCCATTAAAACATTGGCTCCAGATGGAGGTTCATACACAATAAGCGGCATGAAGGACGCGTTACTGATTTGGGCTTATGAATCCGTCACATGCTTCGGTGAGAGTTTTGGGAGAGTGATCAATAACGAAGACGTTCCGCTTTTGCGATGGGGTGGAAAGCGTACACGTGCAAGCTTTGATAAATTGTTGTCTGCCGAAATCGAAAAGCATGGCGAGTTAAGGTTTAACGCTGACTTAATTTATTTGATGGCTGAGTTCGGAGTTACTTAATGGCTGAGTTATGTGTTAAATTACGGCTGGATTATTTTAGTTGATGGCTGAGTTATGTGTTAAATCACGGCTGAATTATTTTAGTTGATGGCTGAGTTTTGTGTTAGTTTGGAGGCTGAGTTTTGTTATAACCTGGTGTTGCAGGTGCGTGTGAGGAGAATGGTTTTGAAGGATTCAATTGAAGAGATGTTTCCTATTTGGTCGGGTGAAGATGACGACCCACAACTCGTTAGGTTGATAACAGACATACATTCAGGTAGATTTGTGAAAGTTTTGTGGGAAGTGCAGGGGAATGCAAAGGGGAAGGGGAATGAGAAGAAGAGAATGAAGGGTGGAGTTTCGTCAGAAGCTGAGCCACCCACTAAGAAGCAGAAGAAAGTTAAGACACATAATGAGTCTGAAGCTGTTGCAGCGGGAAAGGGTTCTAGCGAGAAGGAAGGTAGCAAAGAGTTGGAGTTGGAGAACAAAGCGACTCTAACGACCATTGTGAGTACTCTGGATATTATTTCCAGAAAATTTGATCAGGTTGACTCAAGGTTGGAAGCTTACGAGTTAGACCGGAACAGACCATTGATGGACCAAAAGACCATTGATGACAGGGTGAATGCTTTACTGGAGGAGCGTCTGAAAGATCTGGGGATTGGGAAAATTCCCAAAAACCATGATAACCCCTCTCTACCATTATCAGATAACTCTTTATCGATGGCATCACCGGTGGTTCGAACGCATCAGAAGTCTATCAATAGTCCAGCGTTAGTAGCTACGACTCCTGGTAAGGAGTTTGGACCGAAAAAGAATTTGGCCAAGGAGTTTGAAAAGGAATCAGGGGTGAAAAGGACTTTGGATGAGGTGTTTGGTAGTGTCGATAAAGCTACTGATATGCGGCCTCTTGATTTTGTATTAGTTTCTCCTGCAAAGGCTACTAAGGATGATAAGGCTACTAAGGATGATAAGGCTGCTAAGGATCCAGCCTATGGACGCGGCTGCAGGCGCAAGCGTATTGTTAAGGGTGAGGAAGCCGATGAGAAGAAAAAAGCAGCGCTGGCAGATGTTGCGTTTAAGAGGAAGGAGAAGGCTAAGGCTAAGAAAAAAAGCTGCTGAGGATACGAAAAAAGAGGCTGAAGCTAAGAAAAAAGAGGCTGGAGCTAAGAAAAAAGGGGCTGAGGCTAAGAAAAAAAGAGGCTGAGTTAAAGAAGAAACAAGAGGCTGAGCTAAAGAAGCAAAAACAGGTTGGGTCAAAGTACAAAAAGGTGACTCCACCGCGTGATGGTGTAACAAGATGCAAGGTACAACCTGATGTAGAGGACAGTTCATTGGCTGATATAACTGACGAAGGTGTTGCAGAACAGAACGAATTCGCGCCGGAGTCTGATGTCGAAAATTCTGAAGTGGTTAGATCTGCCATAATTAACGACTACCGGGAGAAAAATGTTCGGTTAACTCCAAAAGGGTTGTCAATGACGGCAGTTTCTTCATCATTAGTTTTTCCGAACGTAGGACATAATGGAATGACGTGCATGATAAAGAATGTTACTCCTTCATCAGCAATATATGATCCTCTAGCACCTGTTGATCCGGCGCTATTGGAGAAACTTATGCAACACATCAAGGCAATTCCACCCAAACCACCAGCAGCACCAAGTAAAAAAGAAGTACTAACAGCTGATCATGAGAGTGACTTCTACAACATATTCATCCATGAGAGACCGTGGCCGGAGAATGAGTATGGATGGGTGTTTGATAATGTAAGTCTTTATTACGGCTGAGTTATATATTATTTTATTTTATTACGGCTGTGTTATCTAATTTTTAGGGATGAGTTATATATTCTGTTATTATATCACGGCTGAGTTATATATTCTTTTATTATATAACGGCTGAGTTATATATTTAATTACGGTTGACTTGTTAATATTATTTATGTAGCATGTCGTGGCGTATATGAACGTCCTCATTAAAAGGTCCATGCGAGAGCCCACTCCATTCTGGTCCAAGCGGATTGCCTTCGTTGATGTTTGGTGGCAAAGTTTTTTGATTCACGATTACGCCCAGTTTAAGATGAAACCCACAATGTTCATGTTCAAAGGCAATGGTTATGAAGATATGATAAATGGTAGGATTCCCGATCATTGTCGAACAAACTTGAAGTGGTATGAAGATGTGGATCACTTGTACGGATGTCTTCAAACCGGCGGAAATCACTGGGTTGCACATCACGTGGATCTGAAGAAGGAGAAGATTGATTGCTACGATCCAATCTTTGGAGAGGTAAGACTCGAAAGTGAGCAGGGAATTCTAAATTCATTTAAACCGCTGACGCACATGATTCCCGCTATGCTGAGTGTACATATTCCTGCCAATATCCGACCCATTAATAGGAAGAAGTTCTCATTCAGAAGGAGGAGCAAAAGATACACTCCACAAAACACCCAGGTTGGCGATTGTGGGGTGTATTCGTTGAAGTTTGTGGAGTGCCTAGCGCTTGGTGTAACGTTTGATGGGATAAATGATCAATATATTCAAGGTTTACGGATGAAGATGGCAGCAGATATACTCGCTGAAGGAGGAAATGTTGTGCAAACCAAATGATGGCTAAATGAACATGTGTTGTTATGAAGTACTTGACTTATGTTGTTGTTGTTTTATGATGAACTTTTGTTGTTATTTTGTACTTGACTTATGTTGTTATTAAGGATTTGACTCAGTCTTATCGTTTTTATAACCCAGCCGTGTCGTATATACGTAAATCAGCCTTACCCCAAACATACCCTATAATCGTAACATGTTTATATAACTCAGCCGTATCGATTAGTATTAGTCAGCCGTTATGATATTATAACTCAGCCATACCTAAAACATACCCTATAATAAAAAAAAATGTTTATACTTTAAAATGTTAAATTGAAACTCCAATTATATATCTGAAGTGAATATATAATCAACTGAATGTGTCTTCTTTATTGAATCTACGAGTTTAGAATCAATCATGATCTTGAGGTATATGTTTGTCTTACAATTACTCATAAACTTAACTGATACATATTAGGTGTGAGCATAATTCAAAACTCATAAACTATTATTGTGTTATTTATCATGAATTTGTGTTTTTATAACTATTCTTGCACCATAACCCAAAAAGCAAACCTAAACCCTAAATAAGCAACCCTAAACCCTAAACCCCATTTACTAAGTCAGCCGTAAATGTGGTATGTAACTCACCCGTAAAGTGTAAATTCATCCTGACGTTTGGCGGGAAAAAGATAACTGCTTCTCGGAAAATTTTAGCTCGAGACGTTTGACGTTCTGTACCTCTCTATATATTGTCTCCTCTCTTACACCTTTCTCTTTCTAAAAAAAAACTAAACAAAAGCTCTCTATCCCCATCAAAAGTTATGACGATTGTTTCTGGTTATTCGACGATGTTAGAGAACAGTGTCAATGCGATACTAAGCTCTGCAAACCGTGAAAACCTCCCTCTTCTATGCCCTGGTCCGGGTAAATTACTTGACATAACCAGTACTATTTGGTTCAAATTTTTAAGTGATCTCTCTCTCGTCATCCCGTCGATTCTTGCAGAAGGCTGGGTTCATGATTGGCCGACATACCGCGCAATTCCCGATCATTTTAAGGAACGCTGGTTTCTTCAACTCGCTGTAAGAACAGTTTGTCCATTTAAAATGGCAGCATAGCGTTGCTCAGTTATTTTTCTATTGTGTTCTCAACGGTTATGTAATTTTTTTTTGTAGCGCAAAAACACATGGGGATCGAAGGCATAATTCGACAGTTTGGACACATTTTAATCTTGTGGCCAGAACATTATTTCGTTGCCAGATGCGCTATTTGAAGAGAACTTGGGCAATCGGAGGCGACAAGCCTCCGTTGATGTTAACAAGAGTCTGGCGTGATCTCGTCCACATGTTTGAAGAGTTTGGTCTTGACAATTTTGGTTTCTGAAAGTGATGCCTTGTCTATATTTTGAATCTGATAATTTCGGTTCCTGAATGTAAACATGTCGAGTTCATATTTCTTGTATATTAAGTACTATAACTCAGTCATAATGTGTTTGTTTAATTCAGCTGTATCTTTATAATAACTCAGCCTCTACGTATAAAATAACTCTGCTGTGAATGTTAACTTAGTGAAAACTTAAAGTTAACTTAGCCAAAACGTATAAGGTAACTCAGTTGTGAATGTTAGTTTAAGATAAACCCAGCCATAAGTGACCGAAACTCAGCCGTAAATAAATTAATCATAATTCAGCCATTGTAAAACGGCAAAACCCAGCTGTGAATGTTAATATAATACATTTCTAATGTGACGTTTCCACTTGCTTGATTGGACTGAGTTGTCGATTAATTATGGCGCGTGTGGAAAATACGGCTCAAACCTAATATCAAGGCTAATTATTAACAGTCTGTGACGCATGTGTCGAGGGATTTACAATATCGACACATTTAATAAGGTTCGTTTTGGTTCTTATTTCGCATGTTCTGTAACGTAGTACTTAGATCTGGTTATATTGTGAAAACAGAGACATTTATTCAAATGGGCGGATGAGTGTTTGGTTGAAGAGGTTGTGGATATTAAGTCACTGATAAGTGGCATGAACAAAGAAATCTCAGAATTCAGACTTAGCGTTGCTCGGTTAGAGAAAGAGATTGAAGTAATGAAGACGGCATCTGAGGGAAAAGGAGAAGAATGTATGAGTCAGGGTCGGTGTTTGAGGAATGTGTTTGTTTGTGGGGTTGGAATGTCGTTACTTTGCTACTACTACTACTTTGTTTAGTAATGTTTGTAAGTCAGTCTATGTTTTATGTAACTCAGACTTAATGTATTAAAGTATCTCAGCCGTGAAGCAAACAAATGATAACATTGTTTACAAACTCAGCCGTGAAGCAAACAAATGATAACATTGTTTAGAAACTCAGCCGTTATGTATAAAGTAACTCAGTTGTAAAGTGTAAAGTAACTCAGCCGTGCAGCCGTAATGTATAAAGTAACTCAGCCGTAAAGTGTAAAGTTACCGTCCTGCGAAGGCTATTGGAAAAATCTGGAAGTTACCGTCCTGAGCTAGTGCTGTGAGTAGCGTCCCTTTGTATTTACCATTGAGAAACGTACCGTCGACTACAACAACTTTGCGCTTTAAAGGAAACTCATTAACGCTCGCACCAAAGGCAAGAAGCACATGAATCTTCCAAGCTCATCGATTTGAAGACGGTAACTGTACTCGGATTTGCCCTTCTTATCATGTATAAGTAAGAAGGCAAGATTTCAAACCCACACTCAGGTGTTCCCTCATCGATTTCCCTTGCAAATTTCAGCGTCCGGTGTGATTTCCAATAATCCATCTGTTCACATGAAAAAACGATCCTCATTACTCAGCAGCATCAAATAATTAAGTCAGCCATAACATATTGAATAACTCAACCCTATTTTACTATAACTCGGCCGCATCTAAATATATAGTAACCCAGCCGAATTGTATGATTATGTCAGCCTGTACATTTGACATTACTCAGTCGTGTCGTTAAAATAACTTAGCCACAACAAAGTAATTACCTTTATACCAAACTGGTTAGTGATAGCTATTCCGACGCTCGTAGGGCGAACGGCCGGACCAACGTCGCCGAGAAAGTTCTTGTACAACATACCTAAAATATCTGGTGTTGCTTGTCGAGATCGATTAGAACGCTCTGTACAGGAACATGTATGCTTCGAATCGTAAATACGAACATAAAACGCCTTGGATTCTCCTTGGGCCGAAGCACGAACTCTCCAGAGACATCCATCAACCCAACACTTAACAACGTATGATGTCGGGGTTGATGTTTCTACATCAAAATCAAATTTATACCTCATTGTAAGAAGTTTCAGTCGTCTCTCCAAATAGTCTTTACTATCGTATCGTTGACCTACCGCAATGCCTATCGACGACATCTCCAAACTTAAAACCTCCAGATTCCCTTTAGATCCGCTCATTGAGAAGTTCTGATATCTCTTCTTGGGAGGTAGTGTTGGTGAATCTTCGTCATCTGTAGGAGACTCACCGTATGAGCTGAATTTATCATCTTCAGATGACGCACCGTCTGAATCGTCGAACATATCAAATCGGCTTTCAAATTCATCATCTTCTTCGTTTTCTTCGCCTATTTCATCTTCTCCGACTACGTCATGTTTTTCTCTTTCGACATTATTAGAGCAGTCATTCTCATTGTCCTCTTGTTCCTTCTCCAAACTGCAACCATCTTAAAATGTTTTACTCTTCTCTCTTGCTTTGTTCTCCGTAATCTCCACACAGAGAAGTAGTTGTTCGATTTTCTTCAGACTTAGAAAACCTTGCAATTGTCGAGTGTCGTGCGCCATCGTTTTCAATGCTCTATTCGAGAACATGTAGCTAAGCTGAATATGATCCTTCAAATCATTCAATCCGTAATCATCGAGAACAGACTTTGCGAAATCTTCATGTGTTGTTTTCTCATATAAATGAAGAACTTTACACCCTCTACTGTCGACGTTGAATACATATTTGTTTTTCTTAATCCAGTTACCGGAAACAATAATTACCGGATCCATAACCAACTGAGAAAGATGAAGACGATAGATAACTAAGATGAAGAAGAACATGAACAGTCTCATAAAGCAAGTTATAAATTTCGTTCGTTAGTGATGACATGGCAAGGAGTTTGTTGACATGGCGGATTCCGAGTCTGTATCTTATATTTTTTTACAAAACTCAGCCAAAAAGTTAACATTACCTTAGCCTTTAAGTAACAATAACTCGGCTATCACGTATTTAATTAACCCAGCCATGTCGTATTTAATAACACTCCAACAAAATATCTCAGTCATTATGAAATTAAAACTCAGCCGTAATTGAAGAGAACCCTTTTTACAAAAATCAGCCGTAATTAAAAGACAACAACCCAACCATAATGTAAAATATAAACCAGCCGTAATAATGTCACAGCAAAGAACATAAAAAGAGAAAAGATTCTGATAGAATACATCTTCACCACTCCCTTTTGTCCATAATCACGCTCATCGGTTCAAACTCACGGAAGAAGAGCCCCAACTCTTTGATCCAGAAACAGTGATTACACATTTTGTCACCCTTACTATTTTCAATGTACCACAAGACCCAATCTCGCTCCATAACAGGAACACATTGGCAACTACAGAACGAAGGAACAACGGTTGAAATGAACTCGTCCCTCTTTGCCAGAAACTCGTCACTGTGCGACAAACCCCATGCCCATTTTAGAGACCGAACTAGTTTCTCGATCCTGACAACTGATTCCCTCGTAAAACGAGCAAAATACTCCTCATCACCCCAAAATATTTTTTTAGTCATTGCGTATGTATACACAGCATGCTCATATCATGAAAGCAAGTCCTTCTTCCTGAAGGTTAAATGTGAAGAAAAATTGTACACCCTTCATATAAAGTGTGCTTGGATTTCTCTCTGCGTAGCAAGTTTTAAATAACTCAGGAGGCATATTGAGTCTCCTGGGAACGGATAACACATCGTAAAAATGGTTTACCCTGCTCCACTCTGCTAACGCCTTCATCGTCTTGCGCGATGCTCTTAGGCCATAGAGATCTGTGAAGGAGTTACCGGCCACACGTTCAACCACTAACGCCTGAATCTCTTCAGGCAATTCAAGTATCGGGAAATAATCCATTAATGTAACGTTCATAAAACTAAGCAATGATATCTGACATAACTCAGCCATGTTGGTTAATATAACATCGACGCCTTCGTAGAGATCGAGACGGTAATACTTTATTATTTAACTCATAATATAACTCAGCCATTAATATTAACATAACTCAGCCGTTAATATTTTGGGTTTTATCATGGCCCATCGAGATTTAGGATTGATACTTTGGGACGGCTGAGTGTGGAAAATACGGCTCAGAACTAATATCGAGGCTTTTATAACATCGAGACGATACTTTAGTATTTAAAAACTGATTTAACATTCACGATAATCCTTTTTTATAATATTAAACGTCTTATAATAACGGGACGTTTCGTCTTTCTTGATTTGACGGCTCAGAACTAATATCGAGGCCATTTATAACATGGAGACGATAATCACGAGGAGTTTAAAAAGTTAAATAAGGCAGAAATTAACGATAACTCAGTCGTAATAAGAAAACATTAAAATTCATACCTCACCCGTTATACTAATCAAGAAAACCCAATATAATCGTAACATGTTTATATAACTCAGTCGTAATGTAAAACACTAAAACCCAAAACCCAGCCGTAATACAAAACATTAAAACCCAATTCTTTTCATCGTCTCTCTTTCTCTGTCATTCCGATTCATTTCGTCATCCTTGTTCTCCGTAAACTGGTGGAATGTCGTTCGTTGAATACATATCTGTTGTTGCGAATTCAATCTGTTATTCTCAATTCATTCAATCTGTAATCATCGAGTACAGACTTTGCGAATTCTTCATGTTTTGTTTTCTCATTTAAATTCAGAACTCTACACTCTCTACTGTCTGCGTTGAATACATATCTGTTTTTCTTAATCCAGTTACCATAAACAATAATTACCGGATCCATAAGATCTCGGAGAAAGATGAAGAATAAGATGAAGAAGATAGATATATAGATAGATAAAGAAGATGAAGAAAAAAGATGAACAGACAGACAAACGTAGTTGTAAAGTAGTTCGTTAGCAATGACATGGAAAATCCGAGTTGATGACATATCCGAGTTGATGACATGGCGGATGACATGGAAAATCGGTTAATCAGCCGACAAACAAATATATAACTCAGCCTCCGTAAATCAGCTCTCATTTACAATGTAAGTCAGCCGAACCATGAAAATATTTTAGTAATTAATCTTTTGATCCTTAATCAGCCGTAATTAGGATGAAAAACGACAAATCAGCTGTATCGTTACATAGATCAGCCGTCAAACGAATAATATTCTAGTAATTAATCTTTCGCCAATAAGTCAGCCGTAACCGAGCTGAGTTTACTGTTAATCCATCCTATTACGGCCGACTAATCATAAACTCAGCCGTAACAACATCACATTAGTCAGCCGTAAATTATATAACTCAGCCAGTCGATATTCATTAACTCAGCCGGGGAAACATAACTCAGTCGTCTCTTAGTTACAACTCAGCCAAATTTTCCAGAAAACAAACCGCCGATGTATAAGTCAGCCGTAACCTTTGTCTGTAAGTCAGCCTTTATCTCATAAATCAGCCACATTTTTGTAATTCAGCTGTACCGTCCGGCTGACTTATGTTCTTAAGTCAGTCTTTTCCTCTTAACTCAGCCGCGTTTGTTTATTCAGCCGACATGTAGATATAAATCAGCCGTAACGACGTATGTAGCGAATTACGGCTGGCTTAATGAAAACACAACATAATTCATACGTGGCGCCGAGTTTTTGCTTATGTGGCAGCAAAAAGTAATGGCATTCCTGTAAATATGTTTTTTCTCATAACGTAAAAAAAGGGCATGCTTGGTATTTAAAAAATGCCAGTAATAAAAAAAAATCTGTATGGTTCTTGTCAATTGTCCTAAAATTTTGTATATTTAAATAAACTTCCCTCTTCCTTATCCAACGCTGCCTCCCTTTTTTTTACACAACGCTTCTAACCTTACTTCAAATAACATTACTTCTTCATTTCCCCTTATCCTACAAACAACAGAGCTTGAAATCGGAGACAATTTATTAATCCGGTTTGAACATGTTTCTGCATCAAGAAACACATTACCTTGAAGTAACACACACATTTATTTTATTCCATAGAACATCAGTTAATCCACGAACTGCAAAACAATAATCAGAGATTGATCAATTAGAAAATCTTCAATATTCTATATAATCAAGTTTATTTTCAAAGTGCAGCAACAAACATATTGCTTGATCAAAGATTTCATAACCGGATCAATGACAGTTCATCTTTCTGATTCAATCTAAGTTAATATCGATGAAGAACACCTCGGTTTAGGTGTACTAATTAGCAAACAATAGCTCTCTTAAGATAGATAACCAAAATCCGGTTTGTGATTAACAAAATTTAGACAAACAAGAGCTTTATTTTATTAAATCAAGATATATTAAAAAATATATAGACAAAATCTAAACTTAACTAAACGTAATTTCCACACATTAACTCCCACATATATCGGCTTATTAACTAACATATCTTCCACGAATCCTAATTACTTGATTCGCTCATTTACACCTTACTTATCTAATTTTGAAATAATAAATTTTCAAATCATTTTAAGTATAACAACAGAATATTCTTCTTTTATAATATAGATCTCTTATTCTTTTTTTAAAGGTATTTATCGTATATTAAGAACAAGCATTTTCTTATATAATATAGATTTCGTCTTGAATATGTTTGTTTTCATTAATTTTAAATACATTCCCTGTGTATTTGTAATAATATAAATTATAGTAATAGTTGTCAAAAAAATAAATAAATAAATAAATAAATTATAGTAATATAGACTATTGATACTGTATAAATATTTAACAGATCTTACGCATCCAATTACAAAATATATTGTACACATGAGTGGTTCTAACCATATTTGAATTGATGCACTTGGCTTCGTGTATTTTTTTCATAAACAAATGAATATACATAAAATAGAAAACTTATTTTTCATGAAGCTGTAAATTTGTTAAAATCTTAATAAAATGTTGTTTGCTCCCAACATTTCTAAGGAAGTTCGTGATTACACAATACATTGATGAAATACAAAGTTTAAATAGTAAACTAAAGTAATACAATTTCGTTCAACTAATTTAAGGTTTTGAAATGTTTATATATATCATTAAAACAAAGATCTAGTTTAATTTACAAGTGATACAACAACTGATGCCTCAAATCTACTCCATCTACACAATTAAACTTTTTTAACACAAATCTATTCTATTAAATTAGAATCATGACTTATTGATATTTGTTTAGTCCAACAATTATTTTCTCATAAAAATAACCATATACTTTCTAATTGAATCTAAATATATATTTTGTAACCATCTTTTTAACAGTTTTGACCTACTTAAAAAACCTCAAATATTTTACACGTTAACCGTTTTCCTTTGATTCCTATATTTTAGGATCCACAAAAGTGTACAAATAAATTATTGATATATGTCGATAAAAATCTGTAAAATAAATAGCAATTTTTTTTGGAAAATATCTAGACTGTTACGGACAATATATGTTATTAATCAACAAATAATACATTACTTATACATTATACATTAGTTAATCCAATGAATTAATATCCACCTTTATACTTACAATTATGAATACTAATATTTAAAATCTAAGTTTATGCTTTATATTTACTAACCCTGCTATTTTAATAAAATAGATAATATATTATTATAATATTATTTACCATTGGAAAAGTTAATATAAAAAATATTTTCTATCTACCAAATATAATTAGATTTTTATTTCAGTTTCATGAAATAAAAATTACTTGACTAATCTATCTACAAAATTACGATTTTACCTATAAATAAATTAAATAATAATTATCATGAAATTAAATTTAAATTAAAACAAAATAAAAGATCATTAGATTTATCTAGGTTTTTTTCGGGTCAACCATTACATGTCAATGCCAATTTTATGTGTTTTTTAACCGGATTTTATGGAGTGTTTAAATATAAATTTTATAATTTAATCCAAAATCTGAGTTGGATTATATAGAGATCACTAGATTTACCATTTTTATCGTGGATTCAGATCAAATATGAAAATATCGCAAAATATATTAAAATATATTATAAATTTAATTTAGCAAAATTTAGATAAATACAATAAATCAATATTTTTGAATATATGTCGAATTTAATCGGATTCGGGATCCAGACTTACGGTAAGATTTCACTTTGATTTTTCGAGTACGAATATTCAATTACATTAATAATTCAAAATGCTAATAAATGCAACAATATCATGATTTTATTTAAACATGATTACATATTTCATCATCAAAATTATTTGTATTAAAACGTTAAACATATTATAATCTGCACATTTATAATGCTTTCTTTGTAACATTTAAATGTAAATAAATAATCAATAAAATATAAATTTGATCTTTTTCAGAAATAAATCCGTATTTTAAAAACACGGGTCAAAAATATAACTATACTTTGTTATTTTAAAAAATAAAAATTAATAATTGTTTGGGAATAAAGTATAAACTTAATGCGTGGAATGGCTATAACACAAGTATGTATAATTATGAAACATCACAAATTCAATACAATTATCAAAACCTCTTACTAATAATTAAAAAAAAATAGTTTGCACAAACATGATTACAAAGAAAAACACAAAATGATTACAGAGAAAAACACAAATATAAAATTAGTTTTTTTTTAAATATGAAACAAAAAATATATCGGCCAGAATCTAGTACACAATTAAACTTAAAACGGATTTATCCTGCAATTTTCATAATGGCAGTTGTAAGAACCACAAACTATTCATCAATAAAGTAATGGTTCGCATATCAGTTTGAATCACAAGTGCAAATTCAACTACAACCGTTGATTATATTTGACCAACTGTATAATATGTGTGCTCCTCGGAAAATAAGGACACTAAACATTTTAAAATCATCTAAATTCCATTTTCTTCCTTTACTCTCTCTTTAAATAATTGAACGTACTGTAGGAGATGGAATAAACAAGAACACACCCAATCCTCTATCACCACGCCCATCTGACGCGCGTCAACACCACTTAGCCTTCAAGTATAGGCTCCGGGAGAGACGCAAGCAACAAAGCGTGTAGACAAAAGCATTCAGAATTTGGGGGCAATATTGTCTATACAAAAAACTTTTTCCAAGTGTCACTTTTATCATTATTGTTATTTTTTCGCTTTTTTCCCTCTACCATCATCTTCTTATTCTCATTACATTTCAATTAAACCCTAAAAAAAAATTATCTTGTGAATCTATTAAAGCCGATCTCTAATCTCATTTCCTACTATTTATATATAGGCTCTTTTGTAGCCTACTTCTACTAACCTTTTGTATCCCTCACAATCTCACAAGTGAAACATAGAGAGATATAGCTGAAAGATAAGCTAAATGGCAGACACGACGTACACAAAGGTGTTTGTGGGAGGGTTAGCTTGGGAGACGGACAAGGATACGATGAAGAAACATTTTGAGCAGTTTGGTGAGATCTTGGAAGCTGTAGTCATCACCGACAAGGCTTCCGGCAGATCCAAGGGATATGGATTCGTATGTTACAACATCCCTGTTTCTATTAATATATAATTATATATAGAGAGAAGGGGAACTAATTAGTGAATTTGTAATGATCTCAGGTGACATTCAAGGAAGCAGAGGCGGCGAGGAGGGCTTGTGTGGACGGTACTCCGGTGATCGACGGAAGAAGAGCTAATTGCAATCTTGCCTCTCTTGGTCTTCAAAGATCCAAACCCTCCACTCCTAACCATGGTTTGATATATTTTCTCCCTCTTTCTTTCTAAATGTATGAAAAGGATAATTCATAGTTAATATATCGTTAGAATGTCTATACAAAGGTGGTTATATTGATTAGATATTTGTGTGGCCAATTAAGTATTGGAATTACATTATATATAATAGCTAGGTGGTTGATGGTAATGGAACATAAATACAGCGTTTGTGTTGATCATATCAAAGTCATGTTGATGATGATCGATGGTTGATGAATGTGGTAGGAGGAAGGATTAACAATATGAGAGTGATGATGAGCGGCACAATGCAGACTGGTTTTGGACCACCACCTACTTTCACTCACTATTCCCACCTCCCTCTCAATCTCTTTGGGTATACTCTTCCTTCTTCTTCTTTTTCCCCTATGTATTGATCATGATGATAGTACATGCATGCATCAACAACATACCATGATACCTTACAACTCATATGTTTTGTCAATTAAATCGAACAAAACAATTTGCATATAACATAGCTGGCTGTCCTTTGATGTTTCCATTTTTAATTTGTGGACGGACACAATTATTACTGTTAGTAATTAGATTACTCTATTTTTTATTTTTACTGTTTAATAATGCATGTCGAGTAAAGTGACTGACAAAGGTGGTCAACGGACAGCTTGTAAAACAAACTGATTCCCTCTTTCACCAATCATTTTAATTACTCTTATCTCTCTCATCACATGCTGTCTTGTGTCATGACCACGTGTATTCGTACTTGTTGTCGCTGTAAAACATTGATTTTGATACTCGCAGGTACTCATACTCGTCAGATTTCTCTCCATTCCCTACGGTCAGTAACTTTGTATAGCGAATCGAATATTCTCTTTTGTCTCTAACAGTACAGTTATTCATGTCATGATCATATAATATACATATAACGTTATGATCTATAATGTGATGTGTTACAGAACTTATATGGTGTATACGGCTGCAATTCCGCGGGACAATACGGACTGTATGGAAATGGAAACGGCGTAAGCGGTGGACTAACCGCAGCTGCTGCATCAGCCGCTCCTTTTTATCCTTGCGGTGGAGGACAAGGTGGGGTCCAGTTCTCTCAGCCACAGCCATTTTATCACCATTTCTCTGCTTATGACAACCCTCACCATTACTCTCCTGCCACCATCTCTCTTCAACAAGGTTCGTATTATGATACATATACTATACACACCAAAGCCAAAAAAGAGATGCATTATTATAAAGTTCGTGAGAGTGTGTATTTTTGTGTCACAGGTGTAACAGGCTTTCCGCTTCAGCCACCTCTCATTCCTTACCTTTGATAGAGCTATCAAAGCTATCACAATCGTCATCAAGTCACGAGTCATCTATGGTTTATTGGATACTCTCTGGCTATCTCTCAACACTTTTTTCACTCTAAAAGCCACCTCATATTATGGAATTTGAGGTGGCTTTTATTTGCGGATCCCCAATGGGGTCTCCAATTTCATATGGTGATTATGTCGTATTGTCATCTCCCCCCTTTCTTGCAACTGCATCTTCACGAGAGAAAAGGGTTCTCTCTAGGTAGAGTGATCGATGTTTGCTAATGGAGCACAAGCATCAAGCATCACTCATGTGCTCAACTCAAAGCTGATGCATGTATCGGCTTAGTTTGTCATGTTGTTTAGCCTAGGGATGGCTAATCAACAAAACAAAAAGAAAAAAATGTCTGTTTAGGATTAATGTAAGAAAATTAAGCACTAAAACCATGTGCTGTTTGCAAGACTGAAAAAAATGATTGCATATTTAAGCAGCTTTTTGTTGCATGAACATGTGAAGTCTTTTGCTTTAGGACTTAGGTAGTCAAGTCTTCTTCCCCCTGAAGGGGAGGAATGTCTCAGATTATTTCTTACAGCTTAGGTCGTTAACCTTCTGTTCATGACTGTCCAGAAGATTAATGTTTAGGATTAATATAAGAAAACCAAGCACCAAACTCAGGTGCTGTTTGAAAAACTGAAAAATGATCAACATGTTTAAGCATAATATCAGAACAAACAACCCTGGAAGCCTTTTTTGTTGCATGAATATGTTAGTCTTTGCTTTAGGACTTAGGTCGTTAAGTCTTTGTGCCCTTGGATGGGAGGAGTAATGTCTCAGATTACGTTTCTTAATACAAAAATGCATCATCCAAAATATTCCAAAGTATATGTCCCTTATAACTTTATTTTGCTTTTCAACAGTAGATTGATTGATCAATGTACTCATATTTTCTTCTTGTTCTCAACAACCTTAATGACAATGGAAGGCTGAACAAATTAGGTAATACATTGTCTTCTTAGATATGGTTGTGTTATAGTCAACATCTTGCGAAGAAAACATGTTGTGGCCCAACCATGTTGTTCCCTAACATTTTATAAGCAAAATGAAGCCTTTCTATATAAAATCCAACCAAGAACGCTACCAGTGGCACTTTTGGCTTTCAGGTTCTCCTTTGAGAGATACGAGAAGCCTGTCTTACATACTCTTCTTAAGCCGCACTCAATAGATGCTGAGACACTGCCTCCTATCAAATTTACCACATAGAAAAGTCACGGACGGTTTCTTGGTCTCAAGCATGAATAATACAATGGGATGGAGATAATAAGATCCTTGTTCAGGGAAGACCCACCAGAAGTTTTCTAAATGATGGTGTAGCAGAACAACAGACAACAGTTGTGTCCCTCAATCTCTCTACACTACCCAAGAAGTTACTGAAGGAAGTGATAATACCATGTGCATCAACTCGGCCAGTGTCTCTACTAGAGCAGCCTAAATCCAGAGATTTTTGGTATATTTTTGATGGCATGTGAAAATGGGTTTGGAGTTTGATTTTTGACTAAATTACCAGGAATGAAACATAGACATCTCACATGTGTCAATGCTCTCTGTTTCTGGAATTAACATTATTTCCACTTTCCAGCAAACTTTTATATGGTCAATCAATAACGACTTCAAGATAGTTCTCAAGGCAACTACACAATGAGTCAATGACTGATGCTGTCATGTTAACGTCATTTTAATAAAATCTCTTCCGAAAAAAGGTTTGTCTAAAGCAAATACTACACTGGAGGGAAATTATATGAATAACAAAGTGTGCATATTTGCCTCATAAACCAGGATAAAAGCAAAGTCCACTGCAGTTGCGCAAGACAACAAAAGAACAACAACTTTAAGATGTAATCATCGGCTCTGGATCTGACGGGTCGCTGGGAGTTTTGTCGGACTGACGTGCTGAGTTGAACAATATGTCTTTGATAACCTGCACATTGATGAATCAAAAGACTTCAGAGTCAATCTCATGAATTCATGAACCAAAATAGAATAAACAGCATCAGTATGTCAGGTTGTGTTTACTCACCTGTGACATTAATCCATGGACCTGCTCCACCGTTATCTTTGCACTGTCCCGAGTTATCTTAGCAAGTGGAGGCTCATCCTAGAAAGTGATCCACAACACACATAGTTAGGCTTTGAAATCTCCCAAAACACAACTCTATGGAACCAAACACAGACCATTGGCAACAACTAGTTGACGAGCTCATTAATTCTACCAAATTTATAAAGTGTTAAAACTATAACAACTCCGTATATTTTGACTAAACAAACACGCAATTGCAAAACTCCACAACCAGAAACGTTGAACCATAATGATGTGCAGGTAGAGTTCCTATAAGACAACTAGTTTTTATATCAAAGTAACATACATCCTAGAAAATGAAGAGCGGATGCAAATTTTGATAGGCTGATAAGATTTTAACTACAAACTATCAATCCAAGTAGCTAGATGTTGATAGTAGCAGTTAACTTAGCTAAATTTTAAACTTATACATAAGTAAAAGCTTTGACAAGAGGCATGAGGAAGAGCTCAAGTTCATAATCTCAGGCAGTCAAGAAACACTGAGAACAAAAAGCCACTATTTAGACAAACCTCTTTCTTCCTGTGAAGACTGGCCGGTATTCCTCCAAACCGGGAGTGCGCCAGCTGACTCTCGGCTTGCTCAAGCTTCTCAGCTTCATTGGTAAAGAATTACAATGATAAGAAAAGATAAAAATATTAAAAACTACCTCAATGAAAAGGTTACAATTAACTTGATCTTGCATAACCAAGAATTACTTACCCAAGTCTGATATCTGTCCGGCAACATAGTCTCCATTGCCGAGCAGTGGGGAAGAAGAAAGAGTGTTCACCCAGTACTTGTTCCAAAGGAGATCCAGAAGGTGGCTATCAAGAGATGACTTGAAGTAAGTGATGTCCAACGAATAGTACTGCCACATCCAAAAACAATCAAACATAAGAACACCTCCAAGATTAAAGAAAAGTAATAAATAAGGATACAACAAGAAGTACCTGTTTGCAATGAACACCAAAATCCTCAATCTTGTTCAAAGGAATAGTCTGATACTCAGAAACATGATCATCAGAGATCTTATGCCCCTCCGGATAAGTCCTGAACGCCCCAATCTCAACCTTACCAGCCGAAACAGTCCTCGTCGGATCAATAACAACAGCCAAGAAAGGCTCCTGGTACTGTTGGTTAAGCATCTGTGTCGAGACATCAATACCCGAGAGCCAGCATCCATACCCAGGGTGAGAGTGATACCATCCCACAACATTCTCCAATCTCCCAGCCTATATGGTACACAAAGTTGGTAACTTTATTGTGGCAAACATCAAAAAGGTAAAACTAAACAAGAACAACGATGAGGGCATCTCTAAAACCCTAGAATACAACAAACCCAGTAGCAATCTACCTTAAACATCTCGCAAAAACCAAACTTTATCAGAGAAAAGTTACCAGCTTGTTGGTCTGAGAGTACTCAACCATGTACTCATACGCATCAGCCTGAGCATTAACCCTAGTCTCGGTTCCTTCCACAGGCAAAGCGAAAGCGTCCATGACGATGATGGTATCCCCCTCGGTCTTCCCCTGCATAAGACCCATGATCTCGATCGTCCCGCCGGAGCGCGCGTGTACGACCATCTTGAGGAGCGCGAGGGCCGAGATTTGGACGCGCTTGAAGTAGTTGGGATCGGTGGCCCACGGCTTCTCCTGCTGGACCTTGGTCTGGGAAGCTTCGTCGTAGTAGAATATTCCATCCGAGGAGGACGAATCCGGTTGCTCTACGGTGAGGATGTTGTTCTCGAGCTCCCACGTCTTGCGAGCGATGGTCGAAGAGTCATCCATTGTTGATCAAATCGCTAGAATCAATGTTAGGGTTTTTGAGTAACGAAGAGCTCGTCGAATCGATGATTATACCAAGAAAGCTGTGGGCTTTTCTGGGTTTAGGAACTTACACCGCTTTATATTATTATTCGGAAGAGCGGCCCATATGAAGTAATGTTATTTATACCTTCTTTAATTTCATACTCTCTGGAATGCAGTTTTTTTCCTAGAATACAGTTTTGAATACTTTGATTTTATTTTAAAGTATCCTAACCTAAATAAAATAATTAAGTCGACAAAAAAATCAGAATATCTAGATGAAACCATTATGTTATATTAAGGAACTAATCAATATATGTATATGATAGATGTATGTTGGAGAAGAATTTAACATTATTCCACAAGTCCCATCGAATAATAGGATTCGGCCCATTAACGTCAGAAGCTCAGGCAAGACCGCTTCAGCTAATAAATCGATCGGCTTGACACTACGGTCGACTGAACGACTCAGTGAGCATCGGCTCAGTAAACCTTTGTTTGGCTCTAAAGCCCATCAAACATGGGATCGGGCCTGAGCCTCTAGGGCAAACTAGTCTTAAGGCGAACGAAGGAGAAACGAACTGATGCTATAAAAGGATGAGGCAAGGGAAAGAAAAAGGGATTCGAAAAAGAGAGACGAAAGACTGACGGCAAAGTTTAGGGTTTAACAACCGATCGAACCTCGTTGTATTCTCGTCGGCGCTTCCAAAAGCTCCGACCTTGTTTCTTTTCCTTAAATCTCCTTGTAATCATGTTCATTATCTCATACTGTTCAATAAAACATCTTTGAAGAACCCACAAATCGAGTTTAGTTTCATTTCATTCGACCTAACCAAACTCGGATTCAACAGTTGGCGCCCACCGTGGGGCCTTACAAAGTAACGTTCACAAGGTTAGTATGAGTCCCGATGACACCCCAACTGACAGTGGACAACCTTCGGTAGCCTCTACGCCAGTCGCCGTTTCACCCAGCAGGACGAAGCCAACAAAGCAACGAACGACCGCTTAGCCACACTCACCGCCGCCCTTGAAACCCTAGACGGCGAGGGTAACGAAATAGACACGGAGAGGCGAAGAGTTTTCGCCACAACAAACCCTAACCCCGGGGTCGGACAACCAACCGACGGAGCAAACCCTGCGAACGCCAACACCGCGCATACGACCTCCGGTGCGGATACTCTCACCAGCCAACGAGATCCATTCGATAACAAGATGCGCTCCCATAGTCACATATGTGCAATCGATCGACAAATGACCAATGTGTCGCGGCTACGATTATCACATCCGGAGTTGAAAGGAATCTTGCTTGATATACTGACCAATCAACAAAGCTTTAATATCGACGATCGCAAAGAAGAACATGAAATAATTGAGTGATCGGTCGACAAACAACAAAGTTAGAGAAGGTTCAATCAAAATTCGCGATTCGAACAGTCGACGAGACGTGCAAAGCTCCTTTGCGTGAGCTGATCGACTGATCGGTCTATCATCGAACAAGACTCTGATCTCCCCCGATGTTTAAAACATGTGTTGATCGATCGCATTCCAAGAACTTGCATCAGGCCGGTCCGACCGGGCCTTAAGAACTGTTTCCCGATCTTCGCCAACATACATTTGGCGCAGGTCGATAGATCGACCTATCATCAAACGAAACCCCAATATACTCTCGCTGATTAAACATGTGTCAGTCGATCGTACCCCAAAACTTGCAACAAAGACGGCTTAAGCCCATTATTCTCAGAGCCAAGTCTTAATGCCCCGCCCTCGAGAAACCGAGCTTCTCAAGAGCGAACTGGGGGGGGGCTTACTGTTGGAGAAGAATTTAACATTCCTCCACAAGGCCCATCGAATAATATGATTCGGCCCATTAACATAGGAGCTCAGGCAAGACCGGTTCAGGTAATAAATCGATCGGCTTGACACTACGGTCGACTGAACGACTCAGTGAGCATCGGCTCAGTAGACCTCGGTTTGGCTCGAAAGCCCATCAAGTATGGGATCAGTCCTGGGCCTCTAGGGCGAACGGAAGAGAAACTAATTGAGGCTATAAAAAGGACGAGGCAAGGGAAAGAGAAAGGGATCCGAAAAATAGAGACGAAAAACTGACGACAAGGTTTAGGGTTTAACAACCGATAGAACCTCGTTGTATTCTCGTCGGCGCTTCCAAAAGCTCTGACCTTGTTTATTTTCCTTAAATCTCCTTGTAATCATGTTCGTTATCTCATACTGTTCAATAAAACATCTTTGAAGAACCCACAAATCGAATTTAGTTTCATTTCATTCGACTTTAGCTAAACTCGGTCAACAATGTATAAATGATATTAAAATATGAAATGATATCTCACATTTTAATGAATATCAATTTACACTAACCAAACATAGAAATATACAAAGGACAAGACAAACATTTCAGTGACTTCACTAACAGAAGAACAATAATTGAAGAGCCATATACAATTTTGGTAATGTAACATGTGAAGACTTGACTTAATAAAGAAGCTTTATATTCGATTATATAGCTTAATTTTATATTTGTTGTCACAGTTTCATTAGACTATATATGACAATAAAGAAAAGTACACACGATTATGTGATAAATTGTTTCTACATATGATTTAGCAGGACAGAACATATGATTGAGCGCATCTCCGACCACAGTACACCAAATTTGGTGTTGTGGTGTAAAACTTTATTTTCCATCTCCAACCATTACATCAAATTCTACACCAAAACAATATTTTTATTATTTAATATTACAAAAATTTCCATTTTGATATTTTAATCCATTAGTATTTATGATTAATTATATTGATCACATATAAGTTTTTTTTTATAACCGTAGTGTGATCCCAAAGGCTTTCTAGGCCCAAAGGCTTTCTAGGCCTAATGACTAATCACTACGAGACCCGCAGGATCTGCGTTTTCTTACCATTTAAGGCGCCCCGGATGATCAAGAAGAATCAAACCTAGGGCGGTACTCACAACTCTTTGTATATGTTATTTGTATTTTAATTAATTTGTATACTTTATTTATTTTATTTAAAATTAGCCGAAAATAAATTTTAAACATTTAAAATGAAAAGCATTTTTATGTTGTTACAATTTAATATAACTGATAACTCATTTAATTATATTATTAATTAAAAATATAAATATAATATTATTTTAATGTTTTAGTAGTATGAAAATAAAATAATAAATACAATAAAGGGCTTTTTGCAGAATTGACCTATAACTTAAAGTCAAACACAAAATTAACCTCTTTTTTATTGAAAATTGGTTTTGCCATATTCACCCCACAAGTTCATATAATTTACGAAAATGCCATCAATTTTTTATTTTTTATTTTTTTCGAAAATGACATTTTTACTCTCTCATCCTCATCATCTTCAAGTAATTACAAGATTGCCATTGTCATCAATACCACAACCACCATGAACAACCAATTTGAAGCTCTTAATGCTCCCAAAATCGATTTACCCTTTTTCTTTTTTCATTCTTGTGAACTAAACACAACATATCTCTCACTTTCTCTCCACAATGAGCTAAAAAAACCCAAGATTTTGATTCTAAATTTTTTATGGTTCATAGAGTCATAGAAGCTAACGATTCTGGGTGGGTTACTTTCGTTTGTGATTCTGTGTGCTTGGAGAAGCCTTATGTATGCTAAGGAACTTATCTCACTAATTTAAGGTATGACATCGAGTTTTTTTCCAGATCTGTTCGTCAGACGACTTACTTGGGAAGTCGTCTGGCGGTAGACAACTTACCTGGAAGTCGTCTGGACTTCCTGTAAAGTCATCTGGAAGTCGTCTGAACTTCCTAAAAGTCTTCTGACAAAGTCGTCTGAACTTCCTGGAAGTCGTCTGGACTTCTTAGAAGTCGTCTGAACTTCTTAAAAGTCGTGTGGTCTTGTCTACTCAAGTGGAATCCAAGCTTGTCTTTGTAGAGTAATGATCTATAATAGTTTTGTTTGTGGTTTGTTTTGTGAATTGCATGTCTACTCTTTTAGTTGTGAATTTTTTGTAAAATCAGTAATAATGTTTTCCAAGATGTATTAAATGTGCTAACAATGTGTTTACACATTTACAAATCAATGAAATAATAGACTTCAGTAGCCTTTTTCTTATCTTTGGATCTCTCATATGCAATAATAAACTCCAATGGCTTTTTTCTCATCTTAATAAACAATAATGTTGGTAGCTTTATATTGATACAACATTTTAAGAAGCATTTTAACCCTTCTTCCAACTCATAACAATAGTCATCATTATTGTCTATAACAATAATACTTAAGAGATGAAAACAAGCAATAGTAACTAGTCAAAGCTTATCATATTTTATTATAAATTTGCGTTGAAAAACTTAGTCAAATTTAGTAAAACTAAGGGAGAGAACATATTTTGTAAATATGAGTTTTACATATCTTGAAGTTACTTATCACTCTTAAAAATACAAGTTATTCAAAAACTAACTTAGAAGACTTAAAAACTAGCGGAGAAGACGCGGACGACTTCAATCTAAGTTGTCCAGACGACTAAACTATACGTCGTCTGGTCAACGCAGATGTTATTTTTGCAATTGACTTTGAAATCTGTTATTTCGGACGACTGAAAAATAAGTCGTCTACTATTGTTTGGCTAAAAAAAAAACTCCAAAAAAGCTAGACGACTTACATTTCAGTCGTCATAGGTTAGTTTTGCATTCGACTGGATAATTTCAGAAGTTTGACTTCCCCAGACGACTTACATTTCAGTCGTCTGGCGAAAATTAAAATAATAATATTTTTTTAAAAGTAGACGACTTACAGTTAAGTCGTCATAGGTTAGTTTTGCAATTGAAAAAAAAAACTTCAAAATTTAATTATACACAGACGACTTATAATTCAGTCGTCCACGAGACGACTTACTTGTAAGTCATCCAGAATTTTTTTCCGAGATTCTGGTCAAACCTCGTAAATCCTGGACGACTTACATTTCAGTCGTTTCGTGGACGACTGAATTATAAGTCGTCTGTATATAATTAAATCTTGAAGTTTTTTTTTTCAATTGCAAAACTAACCTATGACGACTTAACTGTAAGTCGTCTACTTTTAAAAAAATATTATTATTTTAATTTTCACTAGACGACTGAAATGTAAGTCGTTAAGAAAAGTCAAACTTCTGAAATAATCCAGTCAAATGCAAAACTAACCTATGACGACTGAAATGTAAGTTGTCTAGCTTTTTTGGAGTTTTTTTTTAGCCAAACAATAGTAGACGACTTATTTTTCAGTCGTCCGAAATAACAGATTTCAAAGTCAATTGCAAAAATAACCTCTGCGTTGACCAGACGACGTATAGTTTAGTCGTCTGGACAACTTAGATTGAAGTCGTCCGCGCCTTCTCCGCTAGTTTTTAAGTCTTCTAAGTTAGTTTTTGAATAACTTGTATTTTTAAGAGTGATAAGTAACTTCAAGATATGTAAAACTCATATTTACAAAATATGTTCTCTCCCTTAGTTTTACTAAATTTGACTAAGTTTTTCAACGCAAATTTATAATAAAATATGATATGCTTTGACTAGTTACTATTGTTTGTTTCCATCTCTTAAGTATTATTGTTATAGACAATAATGATGACTATTGTTATGAGTTGGAAGAAGGGTTAAAATGCTTCTTAAAATGTTGTATCAATATAAAGCTACCAACATTATTGTTTATTAAGATGAGAAAAAAGCCATTGGAGTTTATTATTGCATATGAGAGATCCAAAGATAAGAAAAAGGCTACTAAAGTCTATTATTTCATTGATTGTAAATGTGTAAACACATTGTCAGCACATTTAATACATCTTGGAAAACATTATTACTGATTTTACAAAAAATTCACAACTAAAAGAGTAGACATGCAATTCACAAAACAAACCACAAACAAAACTATTATAGATCATTACTCTACAAAGACAAGCTTGGATTCCACTTGAGTAGACAAGACCACACGACTTTTAAGAAGTTCAGACGACTTCTAAGAAGTCCAGACGACTTTGTCAGAAGACTTTTAGGAAGTTCAGACGACTTCCAGACGACTTTACAGGAAGTCCAGACGACTTTACAGGAAGTCCAGACGACTTTACAGGAAGTCCAGACGACTTTGTCAGAAGACTTCCAAGAAGTCCAGACGACTTCCAGACGACTTCCAGACGACTAACAGGTAAGTCGTCCCAGAAGTCTTCCAGATCTGAAAAACCTGCATATTAAATCCAGATCTGAAAAACCTGCATATCCAAAAACGTTCAAATGGCTTAAAAACAGAAAAAAAGAGTGAAAGATTAGATAAATCTACCTTTACAGAACACACAAAAATACATATCTAAAAATAATAGATCTACCTTTAAATTAGTGGAAGATGAGTACCATCTAATTAAAAACCTGTAAAAAAGATAGATTAGTAAGAAAGACATGAGACAAAACTGGAAAATTCATATAAAGTTTGGTGTTTTCAAGTCAAAGAGATTAGAGTGGGTTTGGAGAGTTTTAGTTTGGGAAAAAAGTAAGAACTTTATACAACAAGAAGTAACCAAATGAAGAAAAATCAGACATAAGAACTTACCAAAACGCTCAGATCTATTATGAAAGGGAGACTTCGTCAGAAGACTTCCATGAAGTCCAGACGACTTCCTGGAAGTCCAGACGACTTCCTGGAAGTCCAGAAGACTTTGTCAGAAGACTTCCAAGAAGTCCAGACGACTTCCAGACGACTTCCAGACGACTAACAGGTAAGTCGTCCAAGAAGTCTTCCAGATCTGAAAAACCTGCATATCAAATCCAGATCTGAAAAACCTGCATATCCAAAAACGTTCAAATGACTTAAAAATAGAGAAAATGAGTGGAAGATTAGATAAATCTACATTTATAGAACACACAAAAATACATATCTAAAATTAATAGATTTACCTTTAAATTAGTGGAAGATGAGTACCATTTGATTAAAAACCTGCAAAAGAGATAGATTAGTAAGAAATACATGAGACAAAACTGAAAAATTCATATAAAGTTTGGTGTTTTCAAGTCAAAGAGATTAGAGAGAGGTTGAAGAGTTTTAGAATGATGAACATTACATTTTTGTTGCAGCCATTTGAGAGGAGGAGAGATAATGTGAAAATTTTTCTTTATATATGGAGACAAAAAATCCAATTAGGTTAAATATTTTTGATTCAGACGACTTCCTGGACAACTTACATTTCAGTCGTCTGGTGAAGAAATTAAAACAGACGACTTACATGTAAGTCGTCCAGAAGAGTTTAATATTTTTAGCGGGAAATTAAATATTTTTAGCGGAAAACTAAAATAGAAGACTTTCCAGACAAGTAAGTCGTCTGGTTTAAATTATTTAAGCGGGAAAATAATTTTTTTAAAAAATTTTAGGCGGGAATATTTGGACGACTTACATGTAAGTCGTCTGTTTTAATTTCTTCACCAGACGACTGAAATGTAAGTCGTCGAGTAAAATGATCCGGTTAGGTTAAAACGTACATTGGTAAAATCAAAGGTTCGGTACGATGTGAACGACTGAAATATACGTCGTCCGAGTAAATTATTCAACAGACGACTGAAATATAAGTCGTCCACACCCTAAACATAACCCCTAAACTTAATTATCTAATTAAAGACTTCATAAAATCAAATCAAACTTGAAAAGTGTTTACTATACACATAAATAAACACATATAGGTGAAAACTAATTTTTGAAAAAAAACATTTTAGTTTTCCAAAATCTAACCCTAACAATACATACAATACTACAACATATGTTTGCCAAACTCCTAAACCAAAGTATTTCATGATTCACTACTTCCACTCATCTATCTTCAAAACAAATCAATTTTATCATATCTTAATTTATATCACTTAAAACTGTTTATAATTACTTGATTTTTATTTTTCACGCATCAAAATATTTTTTACAAGATTTATAAATTATTTTTAAAATAAACCGGTACCAGACGACTTACACTTCAGTCGTCCAGACGACTTCCAACATCTCAGACGACTCAGACGATTTACTAGGGCTATATTCGTAAAAATGACTTCTGTTTTTTTGTTTGGTCACAAGGGGCTGAGCTGTAATTTCACTAGGCTTTTAGGTTAGTTTTGCATTTGATTCAAGTTTGGGTATAGGTTTGGGGTTAAAATCAAGTTGTGGGTTAGTTTTGGCAAAAACCCCTACAATAAATATGATATATTCATTTTAACTATAAGTTAAAACTAATCTATCTATAACAAAGTAATAAAATATATTATTTTAATATCTGATGATTAATAGTGTTACACCAAATTTGGTGGAATGGTGTAAATTTTAATGTATTATTGGAGATGAAATCACACTAAATTTGGTGTATTAGTGTTCCTTTGGAGTTGACCTCTAAAGATTCGTACTTCTTTCGTCAATAAGCTGGTCTTCTTGCTAGCTTCTCTCATTATGGCTTGACTACATTTTTGAGTTGTATACTTGTATGTTTGTGGCGTTGCGTAAGATCTAACATTTGACATAAGTCTACAAAGTAAATGGGCTATTAATCGTTCATTTTAGTTTATCCATATAACATTTATATGGATCAACGTATATATATGCCTAGAAATACTGATACTTGCTTTGACTTCTACATGAACTAGAGGCGATCATAGATTCTATAAAGTTGATCAATATGATCATAAAGTGTACAAAAGTCATTGAAACTGAAGCGTTACGATCTCTATACCACGTGCTTCCAATCAAACGGAGAGACCAATGTGTTAAAGGCTCAACGCTCGAATCTTTAGGTAGAACCAATTGGTGGAATAACCTTCAAAGCGAAGTTGCCAATTAATAATCCTCCACTTCAGAGATGATATCATACCAGTTTTGGTTGTGTTCCCCTTCATAAATTGAGTGAATGATATTAGATCAGATGTCCAGATCATGTATAAATTTTGTAACACATTTATCTTTCTGTATATACTTGTAATAAATTAATCGAATAGGACCACTTTGTTAGTTTCCTTTGTCAACATTGAAGATTACGACTTATGACTATTGTATCCACCTTAATTATAAATAAGTTATCATCTCAATCTCAAACTTCCTTTAGGTCTTATACATTTTCATGGTGATACCGATTGAATGACGTATATAATACTATTTCATAAAGCAACTGAAAATCAACTTAAAATTACTAAAAAATTCTCAAGAAACTTAATTTTGAAAGAAAAATTAATAGAACTATATATATTTTGGAATTGGGTTTTTCACCCATATTAATCATAACCTAGTTCCAACAAAGATTCATTTAACTCAAAGTTCTTACGTCAAATAAAACTGATCCTTAGATGACAGAATCTGACAATGAAAACAATGTGATAAACTCCATCCTTGTTTTAAGATGGGTGTGTTTAATCGATCATCAAATATTGATAATACAGTATGACTGGCATTTAATACTTTGGAACGAATTAAGCTGCATCCACGTTGTAAAGAATATATGACTTCATTTGATAGGGTCGAATATACGATTTCAACAACAAAGACGACGAGATATTTTTTTGTATCCGAACAGCATTTCGATTATTCAAAGGGCTCAATCAGCAAAAGAAAAGATTCGCTTTTTCTCTCCAGAGTTTTAGATAGAGAGATATATAGAAATAAACTAGCGATCCTGATTCTTATTGAATAGCAAGCTCGATTCGATAATCGTATGAGCCGCATTTATAAACTCTTTCTCGCTATCCCGATTTACTTTCAGTATAAACGAAATTTCTGACATACTTTGTCCATAATATGTGTTTCGCACTCCGCATATATTTGTTCACATAAATAAAGAAAAGTAATGACTATGAGTTACTATCGGTAGATTACTACTATAATAACATGTCAAGATCTAATAGATGACGATATACACGAAAGGTGACATAAACAATAAGCAAAGTTTTCTTATGAACGTTACGTAAATGGCAATTTGACGTGTTACAGGCCATTATTATATAGATACACGACTTTGATCTTCTTTATTGCTAACTTGCAATTATATCATGCTTTTCTCCTCACTCTAAACTTTTCTATTTCTAAAACATATAACCTTCTTGTCGTAAACGAAAGAACGAATGGAACTTGATCCACGTTGATGTATCTCAATCTGATTACCTGTCGATTATTTTATTTTATTTTATTTTGCCGCTTAAAGATCATGCGAGAATGTGGGTAAAAAATAATATTACTATTTATATTCTTAATCTTTTGTAAGCATTATACTCGCATAGTCACATTAATAATTTTAGAAGAAGCAATCAAATCATTTCGAGAAGTAGGTGGCGTCAGAAATTCCCCTACAACAAAAGGGTACTATCGTCCATTCATAATAAATTGAAACACGGTTAGGTTCTACGCTGACGTGTCGAGTTTTGAGATAACTTTTGAATGACAAACAAATACGCTTTAATAGTTTCGATCGACAAGGCATCGGTTTGTGACCAAACAGCCTTTTGTTTTTCTTTTTTTTTTTTGTTAATTAAAACAAAAACCGAATCTCTTTTTCCCTGTAAGAAGAAACACAAAGCAACTCAAATTCTTCGCTGAAAAATCACTTTTTGTTGTTGTTGTTGTTCTGATCGAGATCGGTCACTAATGGAGAGAGATCGAGGAGAAGCGATCGCTATTGAAATCGCGACGGAGGTTCCACCGGCGGTGACGACGAGAGTTCCACGGAGGATTCGTGAGAGGCTTTTGTCCGAATCAAGTAACAAGACAGTACCTTGCGCTCAAGATATCGAAGACAAGCTTCTCCATGCCCATCTTCGTAGACAGGTTTTGTTTCTTTCTTAGCCGATTAAGTTAAAGATTTTAATTTGAATCTTGTATGTACGTGGTGAAGCAATTCTATCACAACGTTGTGAGAAAGGCTCGTGCGAAGCCCAGAAGCCCATCACGATCGTGCGATGAAGAGCTTGGCCAACGAATCGAGGCGAGGCTCCTCGCCGCTGAACAAAAGAGGTAAAAGTGTAAAAGTTAAAAGTCTTTCACTTTGATCCTTGTCTGATTGTGTGTTCTTAATATTACAGATTGGAGATTCTTGCTAAAGCGCAGACGCGTCTAGCGAGGCTCGACGAGTTAAGACAAGCGGCGAAGACGAGCGTGGAGATTCGCTCCGAGAGGGAACGCGTGAAGCTTGGGACTCAAGTGGAGTCTCGCGTCCAGAAGGCTGAAGCCAACAGGATGAGGATCCTCAAGGCGTCCCATCAGAAACGGGCGTCGGCGAAGGAGAGGACGTCTCAGTCGATGATGAGGAGGATGGCGAGAGAGAGCAAGTATAAAGAGAGAGTACGCGCTTCGATCAATCAGAAACGTGTGGCTGCTGAGAAGAAACGGCTGGGGTTGCTTGAAGCCGAGAAGAAGAAGGCACGTGCTCGTGTCCAGCAAGTGCGCCACGTTGCCAACTCTGTTTCTAATCAGCGTGAGATGGAGAGGAGTAAAATGAGGGACAAACTTGAAGACAAGCTACAAAGGGTAATAAGCTATTTATATGTACACAAGCTTCTGTTTCTCTTTGATTCTTATGTTTTGACAATTCAGGCAAAGAGACATAGGTCGGAGTTTCTTCGTCAGAGGAGAAGACAGCGTGATTCGATTAGTCTTTACTGCGATATGATGCAGGAAGATGGTGATCTTCTCTCTAGAAAGCTCTCAAGGTAAGTTATAAAAACATTACTCAATCCTCTGTTTCTTTTAATTGGTCTCTCTTAGAAGTTGACTTCTCAGGTGTTGGAGGTGCTTTGTGAGTCAGAAGAAGACAACCTTGGACTTGGCTAAAGCCTATGATGCTTTGAAGATCAATGAGTCATTACCGTTTGAGCAGCTTGCGGTGCTAATAGAGTCGCCTGCTACTCTTAGAGCTGTTAACTCGTTGCTTGATCGCCTTCAACTTCGCTTAGAAGCTTCTAAGAATATTACCACCGCTGCTTCTCAACCGTCGATAATGGATAACATTGATCACCTTCTCAGAAGAGTTGCTACTCCAAGGAGAAAGATGACGCCGAGGATCAGAAAAGGAAAGAAAGTTACTCCTGGTAGGAGCGTGGCTGTGACGACATCTCCGAAGATGTCTAGGTATCCTGTCAGAGTTGTTCTTTCTGCTTTTATGATACTCGGTCATCCAGACGCTGTCTTCAACGGTCAAGGCGATCAAGAGGCTGCTCTCAATGACTCAGCGAAGGGGTTTGTGAAGGAGTTTAAGTTATTGATAAAAGTTATCAAAGAAGGTCCTGTGAAGCTGTCTCTGGGGGAATCAAAGCTTCGGACGTTGAGGTCTCAGTTGGACTTGTTTGATAAGGCGTGGTGTGCGTTTTTGAATTCGTTTGTGATTTGGAAAGTTAAGGATGCTCGGTTGTTGGAAGATGACTTGGTAAGAGCAGCTTGTCAGCTTGAGCTTTCCATGATTCAGAAATGCAAGATTACTCCAGAAGGGGATGACGTTATGCTCACTCATGACAAGAAAGCCATTCAGATCCAGGTAACACAAGACCAAGAACTTCTAACGGAGAAGGTACGGCACTTGAGTGGAAACGCAGGAGTTGAGCGCATGGAGAGTGCCTTGTCGGAGACACGATCAAAGTACTTTGAGGCCAAGGAGAATGGAAGCCCTATGGCTCATCAGCTCGCGTGTTTCTTTTCTCCCAACTCAACTTCATCTCCAGTTCAGTCTGTGGCTAGTTCAAGTAAAGATAGTGTAGGTGTTGGAGGATCAAAAGGTGTTGTCCGTTCTTTATTTAAGGATGATACTCCACCCTCATCTGGTTCCTCAAGAGTTGGTAATGAAACTGTTGACGAGGTTGCAAAACAGAATGAGTTGATTGTCAACGAGCTTCTGCACGATTTGAATTTCAAGTTACCCGGTGGATCCAGTGTCAAGGATGAAGAGGACAGTCTAAAGGTTTGTTATCCCTTGCATTGAAGTAAACTTAATCACAAGGTTCTCAGCATTTGTTTGTTTTTTTAAATGTGTGATGCAGAGGAAGGTAAAGGAGACTATGGAGAAAGCTTTCTGGGATAGTGTGATGGAATCAATGAAACTGGAGGAGCCAGACTATAGCTGCATCTCCAACCTTATGAGAGAAGTGAGAGACGAACTTTGCCAAATGGTGCCAGATAGCTGGAAAGTAGAAATAACTGAAACTATTGATCTAGATCTTCTCTCACAGGTTTGCTTCTTCTCTTCTGGTCCTTATATTAAGATGTGTGGTTCTCATTTTCTTCTTTTATTGGCAGTTGCTTAACTCTGGCACCTTGGATATTGATTACCTTGGAAAGATGCTTGAGTTTGCATTAGCTACTCTTCGGAAACTCTCGGCTCCAGTTAATGACCGTGACAATGAAAGCACCCACCAGAGTTTACTCGAGGAACTTCACAGGTTGTGTCAAGCTAAAGATGAGTCTGGTAACCTCCATGCTGTTGCGATAGTCAAGGGGATCCGCTTCATTCTTGGGCAGATTCAGGTCTGTATCCACAATCTATTTTCTCTCTTCATCATTATTAGCTTTGGAAAGAAAAATAAAATTTGTTTTGCTTTGTCCACTTAACAGGAGCTTAAGCGAGAGATAGGCCTTGGGCGCATAACAATGATGAAACCCTTCTTGAAAGGGCCAGCAGGCTTTGATTACCTCACACAAGCTTTTGAGAAGCGTTATGGACCTTCCACACAAGCCTACGATTCACTACCAGCGACACGGAGGTGGATATCGACTCTCTCGTCTTGCAAAGACGAGTGGGAAGAGCACACCAACATGCTTTCAGCTTTGAATGTGGTTGAGAGATCCTCCTCCTTGGGAATCTCTCTCAAAACGGGTGGAACCTTTCTATCCACAGCCAATACAGCATCACAGTCAACTGTTACGGACATTGCAGGTTTCTAATTGTCGCCTTTGATTAATGCAAATTCATTTTCTTAGATTTACAGAACTTATGTTTACATATGGTTTGGTTTCAGAAGGTCAAGTGTTAGAATGCAAGGGGGAGAGAGTTGATTTGAAAGTGAGGCTTGGATTGTTGAAGCTGGTGAGTCAGGTGTCTGGTTTAACTCTACAAGTTTTGCCAGAAACGTTTCTGCTCAACCTCTCTCGCTTGAGGGGGACTCAAGCTGAGATTCAGAAGATAACTGTTGTAACCACAAGGTATGAATGATGGTTATATATCTCAAAGACTCATTATAGACACTCTTACCTGATTAATGATCTTTGTGTTCCCCAGCTTGCTCATTTGGCGACAAATGCTAGCGAGTGAGAGAGTGGTGAAGAGCGAAAGCGAAACAGAAAGCATGGCAAAGAAGCTGTTGGATCTGTTAGATGGGAAGGAGGAAGCAGGGTTGATGGAGATTGTTGAGACAACGATGAGTGAAGAAGAAGGAGAAGAGAGGAAGAAGCTGATGATGAGAGGATTATTGAGGAAGAGCTTGGAAGAAGGTAACACAGTGTACGAGAGGGTTACTGGTTGTATATACAAAGCACTGAGAGGAGTTTTATTGGCTGGGAACGGTGAAAGCGGGAAGAGGTTGGTGGAAAGAGAGATGAAGAAAGTGGGAGTTGGAGGAGGAAGTGGTGGTGGTTTGAAAGAGAGGGTTTTAGAGACCGGTCGAGTTCTTGGAGTCGTGGCTTGTGTCTCGGTCAGAGTTCATGGTCCATGGTTGGCTCATCTCATGCAGCTTTGAAAGCACCCACTCTGGTAACATTGTATAGCTATTTGTATGTATATATATATATATGATTATAATAACACGTAATGTGATAATAAGCCTGCTTTATGATTTGATAATGATGCAATAATGCATACATGCTGATTTGTAAAAACAAAAACGGCTTTGAATTGGGTCTTCTTCTCCCTCTTTAGTGTGTAGTGTACGAATGAATGAAGTGTTGGAATAGCTTTGTTAATTGTGTTGTATTCTGAAACGTTGTATATAACGGGGCTAATGTTAAATTGCTTGCTTTCAAATTTATCAATTTATTTATGTGTTGCTTTATTCTCTCTTTTTCGTGGACCACAAGTAATTTACAGGGATTCGTGATTAAGTTTTGGACATAGTTTATTAAATTATTGATGGGATCATTGACAAGTTTGAATTACTTTGTTCAGTGAGATTACGTTAGGAAGATCATGAAAATGGGGAATTGCTTATTTATTTCAAAAAAAAAAAAATAAATCAATTAGATACAAAAAAAAGAAGAAGCAATTCTCTCTGATAACATTTTTTTAAGTTTTTGTACCAAAATAACATTTTTTATTTGAAAATTTTAATTTTTAATTTTTTAAAATTTAAAACAATATCTCAAAATTCTATCCGTTAACTCTATTTATTTTAGTTATTTTTTTCATTGAATGCTATTTTCATGACAAAAATTTTAAAATGTTATCCTATGAAATTTCTCCCAAAAAAATGTACAAATCTTATTGTTCCAATGGTTTGACTTAGGGGTGTTCAATCCAGATATCGATTCGGTTTCAGTTCGGTTTTTTCGGTTTTTCGGTATTTCGGTTAGTAAAATATAATTACCATTCTAAATCCATATTTACTTTGGTTCGGTTCGGTTTATATACCGCCGGTTTTCGGTTTATTCGGTTTTATACCAAAACATAATTATTTAGTTTGGGATCATATTATATAAATTTTAGAGTCATATTGTCATCGCAGTCATTTAATAAAAATATATTATATTTTCAAATAAAAGAACAAAAAAATAAAAACGCTTATACCTTCAAATGAAATAATCAAATCTAGAACTAAAATCAAAGCTCGAAATTTTGAAAATAAAAATAAAAAACAAAAGAGAAGTATGAAAGAAAATGTTTTCACTCTTCCATATTTAGTGTTCATCAAAGTCATGCTTCGTCGAGTGAAACTCTGTTCGTTTATAAATAAGAAAAAAATTGTGAAGAATTTTTTCTAGTTATTACCTATCAAATTTATAACCTTCACTTCAATTTAATCAATGATAAAAGAAAACAAAAAGATTAAAAGAAGAAGACTAAGAAAATAAAAATCCTCAGTTACGATGAATTGTTATTTAATTATATTTTAAGTGTTTTTCAAATTATTATTCTTTATTACTAGAAAAATATGGTAATAATTATTAACAAAAGAATAATTTATATAACAAATATATTTTTCATGTGACGTTATAAAATATGTACATATTTACATGTTTTTACTTTTGATCGGTTTTGTTCGGTTTATTCGGTTTAATCGGTTATAAACCAAACCATATCCAAATCCTACGGTTTTTATAAAATCATATCCATTCGGTTTATATGATATATACCAAAACCATACCATATTGTCTATTTCGGTTCGGTTCGGTTCGGTATGGTTCGGTTTTACCATATTGGACAGGCCTAGTTTGACTAGAGCTTAATTAGTTGCATGACTTCTAGATTACAAGTTTTAAAGATGCAGATAAAACCATTAGATATAATTTTCTGTAAAATGCTTCAAATAGATATCTATATATGATATAATTTCTCGTAAAAACAAACAAAATTGCAAGTTATAAAATGGTTAATGTAATAATATTTATAAATAAAATAATAAATAAGTCTCAAATTTTTTTTTTGGAAAAAAATGGTTATAAATAAAATGAAATTAAATATAAGAGAAAATAAAGAAAGAGAAAAAGACAAAAATAGCACTAAATCAAGTTTATGTTCCCAAATTAGCGCTCAAGGTCAAAAGTCACAAAAATAGCACTTAATGTTTTATCAAAAGTCACAAATTTAGGGTTTAGAGTTAAAGGATGGGGTTTAGGATTTAGGGTTTAGGGTTTAGAGTTTAGAGTTTAGGGTTTAGATTTTAGGGTTTAGGGTTTAGGGTTTAAGGTTTAGAGTTTAGGGTTTAGGGTTTAGAGTTTAGGGTTTAGGGTTTATGGTTTAGGGTTTAGAGTTTAGGGTTTAGGGTTTAAAGTTGAGAAATGAGGTTTTGGGATAAGATTTCAAATTTTGAAAAATAAAAAAATTAAAATTTTCAAAGGATAAATTTAAAAAGGTGCTATTTTGGTCATTTTAGTTTTTGAGTGCTATAAATGTGCTATTTTGGAGATTTGCCCATAAAGAAATGCAAAACTTGGGAGGGATTAGGAGTTGGCCGGCGACTTGGAGAACCACGACGGCGTCTATGATGACGACCACAACGACGGAGAGCGTCAGAAAAGTTGCGCAAGTACTAACCGTCGCAGGATCAGATTCCGGCGCCGGAGCAGGAATCCAAGCCGACATCAAAGTCTGCGCGGCTCGTGGCGTCTATTGCGCTTCCGTGATAACCGCCGTCACAGCTCAGAACAGTCGAGGCGTTCAATCTGTTCATCTTCTCCCTCCGGACTTCGTCTCCGAGCAGCTAAAATCAGTCCTTTCCGACTTCGAAGTCGACGTCGTAAGCTATTTGATTACTCTCGTCTTCTCTCTTCCTCTGTTCTCTTATTGGTGATGGTAACTGTCGCAGGTGAAGACTGGGATGCTTCCTTCTCCTGAAATCGTTGAAGTTCTTCTTCAAAATCTTTCAGAGTATCCTGTCCGTGGTAGAGAAACCAAACACACTTCACTTACTCACCTGTTGTGTTCTGTTTTTTTTTTTTGGATTTGAAAGTTTGCGTCTTTCAATGGTTAATGTAGTTTGTTTTTGATCAATGAAGCTTTGGTTGTTGATCCTGTGATGGTATCAACAAGTGGACATGTTCTGGCTGGTTCTTCTATTCTCTCCATCTTTCGGTATGCATGTCTGTTAGTTTGTAGTTCTCTGTTTGTGTAACTTCAGTGATGGATGCATCTGAGTATGGTCTTCTAATTGTAGAGAGAGGTTACTTCCAGTTGCGGACATTATAACCCCTAATGTGAAAGAAGCATCTGCTTTGCTTGGTGGTGTTCGGATTCAAACTGTTGCAGAGATGCGGTCTGCAGCAAAATCGTTGCATCAAATGGGTCCTAGGTTTCTATTCTCTCTCATTCCTCTGCAAACCTACGTGAAATTTTCTTCCTTTTTAGATTTGATTGCTATGTGGTCATGGTTGTTTAGGAGCATTACCTGTGACGTTTGATCCACTTCCTTTTTTCACTAATTCAGATTTGTACTAGTCAAAGGTGGTGATCTTCCTGACTCATCAGATTCAGTGGATGTTTACTTTGATGGTATGATAGCTTATCGGTCTCCCCCAAAATGAGATTCTTTTATTGTTTTTTCTTGATGGACTTAAACTTATGTGGTTGTTTATATACATGTGGGACCTTTTATAGGCAATGAGTTTCATGAACTCCATTCTCCTCGCATAGCCACAAGAAATACCCATGGGACTGGTTGCACTCTGGCTTCATGTATTGCAGCTGAGCTTGCAAAAGGCTCTCCCATGCTCTCAGCCGTGAAGGTTTACTTCTTTACTGAATACATTTCTGCTCCACATCTCCCTCTGATATATGATAGGAAACCGTAATTGGGATTGTGAATATCTGTTTTTGGATTAGAGAACTGTATTAACAAGGCTAATCTCATGTCCCGGACCCTTCTGATGTTGGCAGGTGGCTAAACGCTTCGTAGATACTGCCCTAAACTATAGCAAAGATATTGTGATCGGCAGTGGCATGCAAGGACCCTTTGACCACTTCTTGAGTCTCAAGGATCCTCAAAGCTATCGACAAAGCACATTCAAGCCAGATGACCTGTTTCTATACGCCGTTACAGATTCTAGAATGAACAGAAAATGGAACCGATCCATTGTGGATGCCGTGAAAGCTGCTATAGAAGGAGGAGCCACAATCATACAACTGAGGTTAACTTGAACTTCTTTCTGGATTCAACTCTTTATGTTTTGTCACTCTTCATAACATCTCAGCGCTTTTGCAGGGAGAAAGAAGCTGAAACTCGAGAGTTTCTCGAAGAAGCAAAGTCGTGTGTGGACATATGCAGGTCCAACGGAGTTTTCTTGCTGATAAACGACAGGATCGACATCGCCCTTGCTTGTGATGCTGATGGAGTACATGTCGGCCAATCAGACATGCCGGTTGATCTAGTACGGTCTCTTCTTGGCCCGGACAAGATCATAGGTGTCTCATGTAAGACGCAAGAACAAGCCCACCAAGCGTGGAAAGATGGTGCAGACTACATTGGGTCTGGAGGAGTTTTTCCAACGAACACGAAGGCCAACAATCGTACCATAGGACTTGATGGACTCAGAGAAGTATGCAAGGCATCAAAGTTGCCTGTGGTTGCTATTGGAGGGATTGGAATCTCAAATGCTGAGTCTGTTATGAGGATCGGTGAACCAAATCTAAAAGGAGTAGCGGTTGTGTCAGCTTTGTTCGACCAAGAGTGTGTTTTGAGTGAAGCTAAGAAGTTGCATAAATCGCTTACAGAGAGCAAAAGGGAACATTGAAGACTCCCATAAAATACTTTTGAAGTTAGTTCTTCCTGTTGTTGATTTCACATGTATCATGTATAATAATTGGTTAAATTACCAAAAAGGCTAATCAAGAAACAAAATAAAACATTATGTCTTGAAAATAATGTTTCATTACTTGTGTTCATCGTCATCAGCTCTTCAGTTTATGCTGTATCATAAACATTAGTGATCCAAGAGATTTTCACCGGATTGTTATCTCTCTGAAGCTATGAAGTTTATTCGCCTGCTTCACATTCTCAAATTTTCCAGTAGATGCAGTTAATAGGAGAGACTGAACTGTGTTTTCATTTGGCTTCACTTATTGATACAGAAATCTGAAAAATGTGACAAATTAAATCTAATGCGTACAAACAAACCGTTTCCATTGCCTCTAATATACACAAGACACCGAAATGATGATACAAAGAACGTAGTTTTTTTTTTTTGACAGTTAATAAGTTTAGTCGGCAGGTGGTGTTGAAGAGAGCTCAACAAGCGTCTTCTCTGCTGTTCTCCTCTTCAGCAACTGCAAAAAGAGAACAGAAACAACCATATGAGGAAAAAGCCAAACAATTGCTTGCAATATTATCATCATGTACAATGCAGAGCGTTGATATACCTCTATGGTTGCTTTAACTGACGCTTGCCGCCTATTCTGTCTATCAACTTTGCATCCTCCGCACCAACTTGAGAAATCACTTTGATAACTCTTCATCTCTCGAAACGTTGAGCTTTACAAGAGAAAACACAGGGATATATGAAATCCCCATTTTGAAATGGTTCATGAAACAGATGCAAAGACATTGGATGATGAAAAATGTATACACACTAATGTAAATGGGATTTTAGAAAACTTTAGCTAAAGGGGAGATCAGTGTGAAAGGCTTTTTTACCTTCTACACCACAGAATCAAGTTGACTCGGTGTCCAGAAGTCGTAGCTTTAGCACCATGGCGGTGACGTCCACGATGAAGAATGGCTCGACCAGGTACATGAGAGTAATCATAATTTTCCTACAGAAGAGTTAGTGAAGAATCTCATGAGTTGAAGCTCTCACTATATAAATCAATGGAGAAACATCTTTGTGGTTGAGACAAGATTAGTAAAAATACATTTTCACCGCTTTCGGAATTCACATGGTGATCACATCTCACACCTCGGAAGTAAAGCTCCCCACCAGAAAATTGTTTACCCAAGCAGACATTCAAAGAAACCTCTGAGTCATCCACATGGAACCCTAAAAATCAAGAAATCAAGTTTTAGATGTTCCCACCACTCCAAATCAAAGTAACTAATAAAGAGACTATAGCAGAGCTTCCTAGGACTTACCAAGATCAGTGTCCCTGTCTTTTCCATACTCAACAATAAAGCCATGGTGAGAATCCAAACCGGTTCCACAGACTTCCGGAAACAGAACTGACATAAAGACCAAAACCAAACCCATGAGAATATAATATAAACTTTTCCAGCAATACACAAAATCTACAAACACAAGTACATTGAGATATAGGACTAATGAAGTCATCAACCAACTTCTGAAGCATGCTTTCAAAACCAAAATCATCAAGGACAACACCAAATCTGTTCATAGTATTGGGCCTCATTATCGTGGATCTTGAATCATAGACCCATTTCTCCATATGTTCAACCTGAGAGCAAACAAGTAAGAATCTGAAAATCTGACAGACAAGAGATAGAAAAAAAAAGGAAGACTTTTTTTAATCTCAATTTCATATACCTCAGCTAGTAACATTTCACAAAAGCGTGGCTGGAGCATATCAAAAGTGTAAATCCCAGGAGCAGATGGAACAACCATGCTTCTAAACCTCTCCTCCGAGGAGTGACTAACAGCATCAAGAAACGAAGGCACGAAGAAGCTAGCAGGGTCAAGAGTATAGATGTCTCCATGCAGACGCTGGAACATCAGATGAAGCAAGATTCAATGACACAACCCAGATACAGAAGAATGTAAAGATAAAACCTTTTACCTGGTAAGAAGGCAAGATCCTCTGCCTGTACTCTCTATGCCTCTGAATCTGCTCCCAAGAAGAAAGAAAGGATGTTACAGATTCAAGAAAAGGAAGCTCGAAACAGAGATAAAGAAAAGAAAGATGGAAGCTTTACCCGGTTTAGCTCACTGGCAGGGGAGTAACTTTCAAGAAGCTCACTCATGAAACGAGCCTTTTCGATTCTTGTGGAATTGAGAACCTTCTCGGGCAAGTAGCGCTCGAGCGAGCTGAACAGAGCCGGGCTGAAATCCAGCGGTAGATCCTCATAGTTCTCCGGCTCGTGCTCTTCGTTAGGGGTTCTCCGAAGCTTCAATCTTGCGTCGCGGGTTTTGGAGGAGGGTGCTCGAGGTCGCTGCTGCTGCTGCTGCTGCTGCTCGGGTTGTTCGCCTGAAGAATCGAGAGCCATATGGGGATCTGAGCTGAGTTGGATTGACACATTCAGGTGAGAGAGGCGATGGTCATTTTTTAGGGTTTACGTTTGGAGATGAATTGATGATGGTTTGTCTCGGGGGTTAGGGTTCCGCAGCACCTGTTTGTCTCTTTATACAGAACAAAGAAAAATTATGGTGGGACCACCGTCTTTTTTAGAAACGTTGATTTTTTTTGTTTTGTAATTAAGTTGATTGTGGAATCTTATTAGTGGAAATCATTTGATTCTTCTGTATCTGAATTTTATTTCATCTGTGTTCGAATAACTATGTATTTTCATATTTTTTCACACATTATAATCATTTTAAAACTTTTAATGCATAATTGTATCTTATTAACAGTTTTCAATCATTGTAATATCAAATAATAATTTAATAAATTCGTTTTTTTTTTATATAAGTTTACAATTCATCAAACTAATCAAAAATCATTTTGTAAAAGGAAATTTCAAAACATATTCCTTTTGAAACAGAGAATAGATAAAAAGACCAGTAAACCTGTATAAATGTTGTTGGTGGAAGTTTAGGTTTTAAATAAGCATTTTGTTGTTCTTTGCTGCAAATAGATAAAAATAGCTTTGGATATGGTTTGTTCAAAAATAGACTCATGATTCATGAGAGATTGACAGAAAGAAGGGTGTGTGACAGAGATTACAAAAGAGAAGAGCACAGAGCATTGCCTGTAATGTTTACCTAAAACATGCTCAAGAGTGTAGAGAGAAGCAGAGCCTTGTTACTTTAACTTTCTTCCTATAAATGTCCTACATTGAAGCTATGTGTTTCACACTCTCTCTCTCTCTCTTTCCCCAAAAAAATGTTTTCAATGAATTAAACAAATACACATGAATCTTCTTGCAAACAACACCATTTATGTGTCTTCTTTTTATTCCTTTTCTTCTTGCCTCTGCCATACTTGCAGGTAAGAGTGAGTTATATGCTCAAGTAAACGAGCTTCAACAACACTGGATAGATTCCGGCCATAGCTTAGAGCTAGCTGTGTTTTCCCCTGAAGAAGTAGCTGCATTACAATCTGATATCACACATGTCTTTGGGAAAGCTAAGATAAGAGTTTTGTACATACCAATCAAGCTTGAGCCATCAACAAAGACTTCTGTGCATAGTAATTGTAAAATTGAACCATATGCACTCTCAGGGACAAAACCGGCCAGCTCCAAGAAAAATATGTTCATTCAAAGTCAGCACCTCTGCTTCCTCTCTTCAACTGCGTAATATCTTTTCAAGGAACTCAACCTCTCGTGCTGCGTGATCTTTATCCAAATGCTTGAACAAGGCCCAGCGTGTGTAAGCATCCGGCTCAATCTCTTTATCTAGCATCTCTCCATACAACTCGACAACCTCCTCCCATTTACCAAGGTCAGAGTTCTTGTTTATAAGCATAGTGTAGCTGTATTTGTTCGGTGGAATCCCATCTTCTTCCATCTTGCGGAAGTATCTGTAAGCTTCATCTATCTCACCAGCTTTGCAGATCCCATGTAGAAGAGCGTTGCACGTCATGACATTTGGACGAACGTCTCTCTTCTCCATCTCGCCTGAATATTGAAACGCTTGTTGTAGCCTTCCCACTTTCGCATGACCATGAATCAACACAAAGTAGGTAACCACAGAGGGAGACAACTTTTTCCTCAGCATCTCTTGATACAAGACCTTGGCCATCTTAAACCGTCCCTTCTCCAGATAAGCACGAATAACCGTGGTGTAAGTAACATGATCAGGGACGAGGCCATCTCTAAAAATCTTCCGCTGAAACTCAATCGCTCTCTCCAGATCCCCAACCTTGCAGAGTCCATCTATACAAACGTTATGACTGATCAGATCTCGAGCGTTATGATCCTTAGCCACCATCTCTTCCTGCAGACGAAACGCTTTGTCTTTATCTCCAAGCTGCAGCTCACCCACGAGCCTTGTAGTGCATGCATATCTATCAGGCTTGATCCCTTTCTCCAACATCTCATCGTAAGTTGCAGTAGCCATGGATAGATTCCCTTTCTTGACGAATCCTTTTACAAGAGTCGTGTACGTCTTCACATGGTCGCATGTAAGACACAACATCAGGAGCCGACATACCAAGCAGCACCCGTCTAGCATCATCCATTCTTCTAAACTCGCATAGCGCGCGTATATAAATATTATAAGTAGACGCGGTCGGAGAAACACCCGCGTCGAGCATCACCTCAACAACCCTCCAAGCCTCATCAAACAATCCCTGTCGGCAATACCCGCGTAATGTTACGATGAATGATGATGGTTTGTCTGGGGGGTGGGGCGTTTAAGTCTTTATAATGGATGATAAAAGAAAAAAATACACAAAAAGCTTCGACCCAGAGTTATTGTGGATGCACAACCTAAGCTTTTATCATCTGATCACTATCTATAAAAATTAGAGAGATCAAGGTAAGTACTAGATTTTGACCCGCGGAATTTGTTTTTTCACAAAATCGGCTTATTAAATTTTCTTATCTATACACAAACGCAAACGACATGCACTGGAAATTATGGGATAAATTGTGTATAAACAAGGATGAAGGAGTTTAGGCTTTAAAGATCTCACTCATTTTAACACGGTGATGATTGGTAAGCAGTTTTGGCGTCTTATTGAGAAGCCAAATACTTTATTCTCTGGAGTTTTCAAAGGAAGGTACTTCAGGAAGGCTTCACCCCTGGAACCAATCCGATCATATTCCCCGTCATATGGCTGGCGGAGTATGGTTTATGATAGATCTCTGGTTAGCAAAAGACTAATTAAAAAGATGGGATCAGGATCATCTATATCCGTATGGAATGACCCATGCCTCCCAATCACTCGCCCGAGACCAACAAATAAAAACCAACACAACTTTTACCCGGGCCTTATAGTGGATTCTCTTATCCACTCAGATTCGCGAACTTGGAACTCACAGGCAATTCAGGCTTTGGTGGATCTCCACGATGTGAAAATAATAGAAAGTATACCACTTAGCAGGACACACACGGCAGACAGGGATGGTTGGCATTTCACTAATAATGGGAAATATAGAGTTAAATCAGGATACCAAGTCGAACGGGTAGATCCGGATGGGGAAAAACCACCAGTTGTGTTTGGATCCACGGTTGATCTACTGAAAGCGTTTTGCTGGAAAATACGGTATCCACCGAAGTTAAAATATTTTTTATGGCAACTGGTATCAGATTGTATAGCAGTCAGGAAAAATCTGCGAGCAAGAGAGATGCAAAGGGACTTATGCTGTGTCAGATGTGGAGTCTCAGAGGAATCAATAAACCATGTATTTTTTGAATGTCCTCCAGTACGCCAGGTTTGTGCGCTCTTAAAGATACCATCAAATCCAGCTATATTTCCCACTAGTTCTCTATTCACAAATATGGATCATTTTTTTGGAGAGTTTCTCCACAACAAAGTTTTTAGTAATTTGGATATTGACCCATGGAAACACTAAAAATAGCCGAAACAAAATCAATCATTTGGGCCGAGGCGCAAGTATTACATACACAAAGAGAAGCACAACAAGTAGAGGTGATGAATTTACCATTGATTCTAGGGAGATGGTGCTTTACAAATGGATCTTGCAAAATCAATGAATTTTTTTTTTGGACAAGGCTGGTATAGTACATTAGAAGGTTTTGCCGGTTTGATGGGGATAAGAAACGTCCGGGCTAGTCTCTCACCTCTTCATTCGGAGGTAGAAACACTTATATGGGCAATTGAGTATATGAAGAATTTGCGTCAGTTTCATGTCACATTTGCAACAGATTGTTTTCAATTAATGAAGATGGTTTCGGGAACCAGAAGAATAATCAGCTTTTACAACTTACTTGGAGGATATTAAAACCCTGAAAGAAAGCTTTATTAACCCAAAGATCAATCATGTACAAAGAACACATAATTGATGTCAAATTAACTATCCAATAACACCCTTTTAAATTAATAGTAAAGTTAGAGTCAGTCGTTCACACATATTTTTTCCGTCAATATCAACAAATTAAAATTTAAATGAAAAATATTTTTTGTGTTGTTAACAATGGAAAAAAACATAGTTAGAATTGAAGGTTGTTTAAGGAAACTGATCACTGTTATAAAAGTAATGGAAAAGTCTATCTTTATTCATAACATAGAGGTTCCTTATATAGGAGATTACACCGTTATAGATAAATGGAAAGATTACAAATCATAATCTCTTGGTTATGAGCCATCCACAATCTGGTTCATAATACTCCCCTTTGGATGCCATAACCATTTAGAGCTTGTAATGTGCTTTAATGTTGAAGGAAAAGTAGTACAACACACATTACTCCCCCTGATTTGGACATTACTGAAGGTCCCTTGGACCTTTCCAATTTTCTACAATCCGTGGGTAATGAAGATCTTGGGCAGAATATGTTTCGTCCTCGAACATGATAGTTGGTTCTTCTTTACCATCAGTCATGCCACAATCTGATCGAACATATTGAGTCATCGACCTCAAATACACACACACGAAATCTTGGATGATGTTGCTGTGATATGCGTGTACCACCATGTGTAAAACATAACATGTCTGAAAACAAATCAACAAAACCAAATAACCCCTTTTTGGGCTGGTTAGTATAAAATAAACTAAAATCAAAGGCTTCTTCATCGTCCTTCTTATGGACCAATCAGATCAGTGTCTAAAAGAAGACTTCTGCATTGCCCATCTCAAGACTAAATGGACTTCTTTATCGTCCACCTTTGGACTGAATGGATCAGTGCCCAAAACAAGTGATCTCACGCCCATGTACTAGATAATGGGTGAGACTGGTCCATATTAAATATCTTGAGTACCCTTTTCTGTATATACTATTTGATGCACAAGGATTTCATTGTTAATTTACTCGAGCTGTAATCCCAAACACAAACAAAACTTTGTTTTCCAAGATCTTTCATCTCAAACTCTTTTTTGAGATATTCAACTGTTTGGGAAATTGTATCCAGAGGCTCCTACGATATTCAGATCATATACTTTGATGATTATCAATATTGTTCTCGAGAACTTGCTGTACTTTCAGCTCAATACCCTCTATTACTTTTATTATCCAGTGGACCATATAAATATGCAGTCACTACATCAACTTGCTGCAAGTCTAATTTTCTCTCTTATATAGTCAGACTTATGAGAAATCTAAACGTAGTTGCACCCACCACATGGGAGTATGTCTCCTCATAATCTATTACTAGTCTTTGTGAGAATCCTTGTACAACATCAGCTTTATATCTCACGATTTCTATTCCTCACAAGACCCATTTATATCCACTGGTTTAAACATCATATGTCGTCTTAATCATATGGCCAAATACGCCTTTCTTCTTTAAACTATTTAACCTCATGTTTCCATTCAATCCAATATGTTCTACGAGTGCACACTCTTATATTGACGTGGATTCATGATCCTCGCTTATATTCATAAATTCAAGTGCTACCTTGTATGCAAATAAATCATCTTATGTCGACATTCCTTATTGGTTTCATTATGTTCCAGACATGATATAATCGATTGAGATTCATTATTATCAGGACCTTTAATACTTTGCAGCTTGGCGTCCCAAGCTACATTGTTTGGTACTTGTACCTTAAAGCCGGCAGCCCTTATCTCCATGTCTGGGATGGTTTCCTTAGTAACCTCGGATTTGGATTTTGATTATCATTCTCTGCACCTTTCTTTTGTTTCCGAGGATTCTTATCTTTTGGAACCTATTGGTCTACCACATTTCATACGTTGTCTAGACTCTGTAGCAACTTGACTATGTCTCTTCTTGGACATCAAATTCGTTGGTGCTTTACAAGTTGGTTTATATATGACTTAGTCATTCTTTTCTGGGTCAGCAAATGTGTTTGGCATTTGATTAGCTAGCTTTGTAAATGTATAATCTTTGGACGTCTATTTCACATTCTTTAGTCCGAAGATCTTGCCAAGACATTGATGGTTGATTCCATTATATTTCTTTTACCATTCTTTTACCAGTTTTATATTTTTCTCCTCTTGGTCTTAAAATAATCCTTGTACTTGGCCTCAAATATAATCACCCATAGTTGGCTCAAAGTACTTTATTATTGTGGGAGAATCATATCCAACATATATCTCCATCCTTCTTTTGAGGTCCCATCTTAGTTCTCTGTGGTGGAGCAATTAGTACATAGACAGCACATCCAAATGTCTTATGATGGAGTATGTCTGGCTCTTGACCCGTTAATAATTGTGATAGGGGATATCTATGCTCACTAAATGGCCTAATGCGTATTAACTTAGGTGCATGTAAATTTCGTGTGGTCCAAGCTGTGAATGAGAGTTTTGACCTCATAAGTTATGGTCTATCAATCATTTATTTGCGTTTTAAAAGATTTCGGCCAAGCCGTTCTTGGTATGGACATGTATCACAGAATTGTCCACACTTACCCCTATGGACATACCATAATCATTTAAACGTTTGGGACATTTATTCACCAGTATTATCTAGACTGATAGTCTTTATTATGAAAAAGGGGCTCGTAGCCGTTTTACTGGTGATGGCCTAATGAGTTTCCCTTCTGTACATGCTACACACGTGAGATTCTTTGGGATAACTCTTCTTATCTTTTAATGTGTGCCTTTTGAATATCAATTTTTGCATCATGTTTGGACCAGAATGGCCAATCCGGTCGTGCCATAAAGTGTATATTTTCGCAGGCTTTTAGCCTCTATCATACTGATCTATGCATAGTCTAGGTCAGTAGAGAATGCATGTATAGTCTTTAGGACTTATTATGGCATTGGACGATTTTATACATATATATGAAGGAACTCTTTGTTTCCTTCGCCCATTGTTTCAATATGGAAACTATTTATTCTTATATCTTTAAAACTCAATAGGCTGCTCTTGCTCTTAGAGCTTGGTGAATATAAGGCATCACTGATTTCTAGATGCATTCCCTTAGGCAATAATATATTAGACTAGCCATAGTCTTCTTTCAGACTGGCGATAACTGCTTTAGTACTTATATTGGCGTTTTTCAGTGTACTCATATAGAAAAATCATTCATTCATTTAATCTAAGCAGACAATGTAATAGAAATATATTCAAGGAGATAAAAATCAGAGAAAGCATACAAGCAAAGCAATCACACAAGTTTGATGTCGAAATCAGATTATCAACTTGATTCTTTTAAGCAATCATAAGTTTCATATTTCGTAGGATCATCTATTTCATGATAAAAAATCATCTTTACCATCTTTATATTCCAAGTGGGCTTCAAGATTCTTTCCTTTCAGACTCTCTTAATATAGGTCACAGAGATGTTTGAGAGTCCTTCATATCTTAGTCCAATGGTTCCCCATTCTACATCTATGGCACACTGATTTGGTCGAGCTTTGTGGTTTAAAGGATATACCATGGCCACTGCCTTGACCACGGTTCAAATTGGGTTAAAGAAAATTCTATGTACGTTAGTTAACTTAGGTTTCTTAAATTGTTTTGTGGTTTTAAGGTTTTTTCAGTTTTATATTAAATTTAGTTTACATATTTTTATTTTTAAGAGACGTTGTTAACAATGTTTTTTTTTAATTTTTAATTTTATTTTAGTTAAATTTGATTTGATTGTGTTCTTATAAAAAAAATTTGTGTGTTTTAAAAACTTTTTGTTTCAATTTTATATTATATTTAGTTTATATAATTTACTTTTTTATTGTCACTAATAGTCATCATGACCATGGGTTTATGTTTTAAAACATGACATATCTATTAAAAAAACTAAATTAGAAAAATCCGATTGAACTGAACCGAAATACAAACCAAACCGAACACAAACCGGACCAAATACAACCCAAACTAAGTATGGTTTATTTTATAAAAATTATAGAACCGAATTAACTAACCGAATTGTACCGAAACCGATAAAATAACCGAAATGCCGACCTTTGCTAGAAGTTATCCTTATGGATTTGGGTTCTAAACTTATTGGATGGGCCGGCCAACCCTGAATCTCACAACTCGATATAAGGTCCCTAGGCCCAACTATAACTAAAAACCCTTGGTGTCTCCGCAGCTCTAAAAGGCAACCCTATTATCTATTGACCTCTCATCCGCCGAATTAACGCATCTAACTTCCAATTCTCTCATCGATCCTTGAAAACAAACCATGGCTCCCTACAACTTCGTCGGTAAGATCTACGGCTTCTTCCTTCTCAAAATAGATATGCTTTGTCCGTTTTGCGTAATCGGTAGATTTGGGATAATAATCTTTAGATCTGATTGTGCTTTGTCCAATTTGCTTATCATCGCAGATGCTCCGACAGCCGTGTTTTGGGACACTAATTGTTGCGCAGTCCCTGCTGACTTACATTTTATTGATGTACTGCACAACATTAAACGATGCCTACATGAAAGTTCCTATAATGGTATCGTTAAATACATGGTTTATGATAGCGGAAGTCCTTCCCTTATCGATGAAAATCCCCCCGTAGAGAATATGGTGATCACTCGCTTCCCGGAAGGTATATCTTTTAGACCCTTTCTCTATTTCATTGTTCAGTTTTTCTGTAATTTATTGTTCATTTTCAAACCTTGTTATTTGATATATGTAGGAGGTGATCCATTCGAGAAGTTTAAGAAGATTTTTGTCGATATCATGGAATGGTCGATTGATAGACCGGTTCCTGCCAACATTCTTTACATCTCAGGAGAAACGAATCCTCATATGACCGGTCTCATCAACAAATTAGGTATGGACTGCTACAACACGCTCTTATGCGTACGAGATAGCCTTGCTGCCTTTCCTACTAACGGACGACTTCCATTAGTCACCAGAGATTTTCACTTCGTTAGAAGCGTGTGGTCCTGGTGTGAGTTATCTCATGGAAGACCGCCTTTCTTCAATCGCTTTTCTGATAAGCTGCGTGAAGGAAGGTGCTCGTAGATCATGTTAAAAGTGAAGACCGCCTTTCTTCAACCTATTAACTGATACGCTGAGGGTTTCCTTGGTCACCAAGGTAAAGAAAGGTGCTCGTGGATCCTGTTAAAAGTGGCTAAAGGAATAGCTTCGGAAGAAAAAGCAAATACTCTGGCTTGATGGATAAGATTACTAAATAAGTTAGCGTCATAAAACGTTGTCTTTTACTTATCTGAACTTTATGCCTTGGTTTGTATTTAAAACCTATCCATACATTTGATCAGGTATCAAATCAAAGTTAATATAATTTGCTTAGTAGCTCTCCTTATCTTTTCCAATCTTCTTCTCCAAGCATTCTTCAAGTATGTCCTATTAGGTAAATTACCTGCGCGGGATGAGTCTGTGATTCCCAACTTTACAGTTCGCAATAATACACAATGTTTATAAAGTCCAAACCAGTGTTTTAAAAACTGGACTGGCAGGTCGAACCGTGACTCACTAAAGAAACCGAGTCCGGTTTGGTTTAAGTCCCGGATTTGAGAAAAATCGATAAAACCGGCTGAAAACAGGTGACCCGGGTTAATTTTAAAACCCGGTTCTTAAAAATTAGCACATAATTAAGTGTTTTCAATTATTACTAGCTAAAATTTAATATTTTATAATTAGTGTTCAGCTATCCCTATTTAATTAATTTTTTATTTTCTTAAGAAACAATGTAAAAAATATATTTTTGACTCTCATATACTATCTTTATTTTACTATATTCATAAAATTTAAGATGATAGTTATAAAAATAAATAAATATGATAATTGTAACTATAAATCATTTGTTTTTTTTTTTTTCAAATTTCAGTTTACATAGTATTCACTATTCAGTTTCTATCATATATATAGTTAGATTTATGTTTGTTGTTTATTTTTAGTTAATAAAAAGAATAGAAAATATATTATATATAGAAATAAAGTTTATATAGTATAAATATATAATTATATATATTTAATTTTTCATAAATAGAAAACCCGGTTCGACCAATTGAACCGGTCCAACCAGTCAACCAGTAGCTACACCGAGTTGGTGTCCGGTCCGGTTTTCAAAACATTGGTTCAAACTCGTCTACGAATGTGGACAATGAATAAAAAGCTTGGTTTCATAAATGGAACCTCGTCGTTGAAGAGTTTTAAGCACTAATTTATTGCAGCTTAAAATGCCACAACAATAGTATTTTCCTTTTATTTTATAATTCAGACACATCAATACTATTAAAAAAAATAAGTTTTAATAAATCTACTTAAAAAAAGTTGTTTGGACCTATTTATTAGAATTTAGGTAGACACATTATTTAATCTCTACACATAGCATATCCTAAATAATATAAGGGAATAGTTATAAATGTAACAGATCGTTTAGGCCTATTTCCCTGCATTTTAGGAAAGATCAGTTAATTGCAATATTTACACAACTATATTTATAAATAAAATCTTCTACGATTGCCAAGGAAAAACGAATCATATAAAATAATTATCTTCTGCAATTCACGTTTAAATAAAAGTAAAATATTTATTTTAATATTTTACTCAACCATTGTATTCTAATATATCACTATTTCAGTCCCAAAGCCATAAATAGCAGTATAACATAATTATTAATAAGATCATTCAATGATATTATATACAAAAATAACCATTAAAAAATATTTTATCACCCAACGTCATGATTGTTATGTTGCAACATTATACACTATATCTTATACTCAATAATGAATCCCTTATATATTATTTGTGAAACATTACAACTTCTTTTTGTAGCCACGTGTCATCACTAAAATGATTCTTAGAATAATTAAAGAAATATGTTGGTCCATCTAATTATATAATAAGCTTTTTATTAAACTAACAATAAATTCATTATTAATGTCATTTATTATTTCCTTAAATAAAGATTACAGAATTGCCTAATGTGACTAAAGTATATATGACAATTAATGATTTTGAATAATAAAGATCTGATAAAAAAATAATGTATCTTATATCAAATTTGTTTAATTTTAAACTATTAAAATAATTTAAGAAAATCATATTAACCATATTATAAAAATTTATATTTTTCTGTATATGTTATATTTTGAATTTTAAAAAAAGACTACAAATTACTAAAACTGTTAAAAGTCTCACATTCAAATTTTGTGATCCATTGTTTAAAATTTTTGTCATGACAAAATACAAATGATTACAAAATCATATAAATAAAATTCTAATTTAATTAATCATTATGATTTAAAATATATATGTATATATATCATTCTAAATTAAACTATAAACCATATTGAATAAATAAATATTTTAATTTCAAAATTTACTTTGAATAATTTTTTTTGATAAAAGTTTTGAACTAACATTGATAATTGTTTTTAAATTATAAATTACTAAAATTATTAATCCCACAATGAAAATTTTGTTATCAATAATTTAAAGTTTTTGCTATTAATGCACATGATAAAAAAAAACATATAAGTAGAAAGCATCATTTAATAGACATTAATATTAAAAATATATTATGTATGTTAATATCATTTAAATTTAATTACATATCCTATCAAATTTAAAAAAAAATTGTTTGGATTAATAAAATTGATTTATACGTTCGCACAAATTTAATTATATATGTAATAGTTACTGACTTTTAATTATTCAATATATATTTATTATTTTATAATATGTAAGAACATATAATACATAAAATAATTTATATATATAATGTTTATCCCGCGCAAGGCGCGGATCTTAATCTAGTCTATAATATTTAGAAATCAATTATAAAAATGAATTAACATATATCATACAACATATTATACCCTGTCATCTTACATATATAGTTATAAATACTTACATAATCAAATTTGATAACAAACATAGCAAAAAATATGTATAAAAGTAAATTATATAACATGTTAAATTAATTTTTTATAAAAAATAATTTATGATATAAATTTGTTATCTAGGAATGTTTACATTTTTAATAACCATACAAATCTATACACTATTAAATTAGCCAAAAAACTACCAATTACATTTTGCGTTTTACTAATTTAAAAAATATGACTCTTATAAAATTCACATAACATATAATAAAAAGAGTAGGTATGGGCATTTGAATCCTCAAATCAGGTACAGATCGATTCCTTGTGAGCCCGTATCCTTCAATTCCTAGACATTTGGATCCAAGTAAGTATTTAAAATTTTTTAGTTTATATTTGGATCGTTTTTTTTTGTTACGAATCGGTTCAGGTATACAGTTCAAATACATGTTAATTACTTCTAATTTTTGGGTATATGACATGTACAGATCGGTTCAAGACTAGAAATATCCAAAAAGACTAGAAATATCTAAAAACCCCCAATATATATAAAACACGAAAAAAACTCAAAACTCAAAACCCAAATAAATATCCAAAAATAATCAAATATCTAAAAAACCTGAAATTTACATGAAATCTGACCTGAGGAACCAAAAATAACTAAATTTTATCCGGATACCCGAAATATATTTTTAAAATGTTCATATTTTACCTGAAACCCAAAACAATAACCAAAAACTCAGACACAAAATTTAAGAAGAAGAAAAAAATATCTGTAATACCAAAAAATTATCCAAAATAACTAAACAAACAATTCAAGTACTTTGGATACCCGATCCGGTATCAGGTAGGTCCGGACTCAAACAGAGATCCGCGGATCCCAATATAAAATTCTCTAGCCCTAACTAGGAGCGCCAGAAGATGTCTGAGAAAATTAGGACACACCTGATTAAACGACCAACTGAGCTCTTCAAGTATCTCAAGAATGGGTTCCAGAATGAGGAAAGAGAGGCTGCTGGATACAAAAATAGAGATAAGCTCCGCAATATCCTCCTCAAACGGTCTCATGGGTCTCGAATGACGAAGCAAGATCAAGGATAACGACGCGATCAACACTGTATTCAATATAAAAACTCTCGAATTGACTTCTCGAGGGAGCAGCCTTGCCTGATACCTCTGTTACTAGTAAAGAAACCCTTCGGCTCTCCATTAACTGAAACTGAGAACGCAGCAGTGCTTATACATACCATAGTTCAGGAAACAAAAATATCAGGGTAGTTCATAGCACGAAGAGTACTCTCAATGAAAAACCAGTTTACGGTTCGAAGGTCTTGGAGATGTCCAGTTTAATAGCAGACTTGGAAGAGACCAAGGATTTATGGTAGTCCTTGACAAGTTCAGTGGCTGAGAGAACATTTTCCAGAAGTAGTCTGCCTTCCACAAATGCACATTGATTAAACTCAATGGCTTCTGGGAGAGTGGCTTTGAGTCTCCTTGCAAGGATCTTGGAGATAAACTTGTAGATTACATTGCAACAAGCAATGGGTCGAAAGTTACTCATACTCTCAGCATCTGTAGTCTTCGGAATTAGAGACAACAGTGTGGCATTGATTCTATGAGGCATAATCCGAAAAAGGAAGAAAGACTGGATAGCTATGGTGAAGCCCTTCTCTATCACTAGCCAAACTGCTTTATAGAATTCTACTGGATACCCATATGGTCCCGGGGCTTTATTTGAAGGCATGGAAAAAAACACCTCTTTAATTTCAAAGACTTCCACCGGTTTTGAGAGGGAGACTCTATATTCTGTTGAACAACGATAATCAACTAACTCAGCAAGGACCTCATGTGGAACTTCTGAGATGACCTGTGAAGAATCGTTTAGAAAACTTTTAAAATGAGCAGCAATCTCAAGCTTAATCTCGGATGGTGGTGTAAGGATTCTGCCATCTTCAGTTACAATACGTCTGATAGTGTTTCTCACATTTTCGACTATGTGTGACTTTATAGAAAAATTGTGAGTTCATGTCTCCAAGACCCAACCACTGCACTCCTGATCTTCGATACTCAAAGTGTGATGCCAATGCTCCCAAGCATCAGAGATTTCTTCAAAGGTTGACTTCTGAGGATTCTGCATCACTTCAGTGTGTTTTACGCACAGGTCATCATAGGCTTGTTTGACTCGACCAGGCAGATCACCAAACATATCACGATTTAAACCACACATTTCAGACTTTAGACCTTTCAGCTTGTCCTGGAATATTTGAAGAGCTGAGAGAGAATGGTATAGGGGTGCAGTCTCATTCCAAACTCGATCCACTACTTCCAGGAAGCGAGGATGAAGTGCAATGTGGTTAAAGAACTTAAATGGCTTCATGTTTCGTTTCGACGCCTCACGGATCTGAATGTGCCTACGCAAGAGATTAGAAACACCACCTGATTCGAATGTAGAAAAAGAGTTTGGGAAGGGGTTGATCCAACATGAATTGACCATAACACGATCCAACTTCTTGCTAATAGGGTTATCATCCTGATTGTTGTACCAAGTGAAGGAGGGGCCGACTTGAGCTAAGTCCATCATATCGCAGTTACGAACTACATTTTGGAAATCCTTGATAGAGTTCCTATCTGCAGCACTCTCCATGAGGCAAGAATGCTCCATAGAAGATAATGCAACATTAATATCACACTGAATGCTCCAAGCATTTCTATCTCCCATCACTGATCCACCAGTAACCTCCATCTCATTCCAAAACTCTCATCTCTCCATAATACAGTTTGAAGCATATATGAAAGAGCATAAGAAAGTTACGCATGTAGCCTTGTAGTTCACCCAAACCGTAATAATTTGCGCATTCGTAGAGAGCGGAATGACCTCCACCGCATCTGACCAGCAAACCAAAATCCTTCCAAGTCAATGACTAGAGCATTTGTTTACACAACTCCAGCCTGGGAAGGTAACATCAAAAATCCTTTTAAAATTCTCTTCTTGCACTTTAGTTTCCAGCAAACAACCAAAAGACAGTTTCGCAGCTTGGATCCAAAATCTTACTGCCTTTTGTTTACGTGGCATGTTGAACCCACATATATTCCAAGCGAAAATGGACGACATTAGTGCTTCCTAGAGGGCACTTTTTTCGGTTGGGAGTGAGCCTTCTCCTGTTGGGTCACTACTTGAACCAGGTCTTTGGAATTAGCTATTGCTCGCTTAGCTAGTCAGCCTCTACCACGTTGGGTGCTTCCCTGCTTGTGACTAAACCCTGAAGACTTGCCAACGATGTGCGCAACATCCGCTACAACCTTCTCATTCGGAATAGCATAACCTACTTCCTCTACAACCTCACTATCATCTTCCTCTTCATCTATTTCTCCTTCTTCTTGAATGTCTTGAAGAACCTGGAAACCATTGGAGAAACACATCCATTACTAAACCTGTGGACTTTTATAGGCGAGACTGAGTTATTTTTCTTCTCTGAAACCAAGGACCATAAGGTATTTTCAGGAGACAGCTTGAGTACCGTCTGATCATCTGCAGTACCGTCTGATCATCCGCTACTTTAGGCACACACTCGCCAGATAGACTAGCTTTCCTTGAAATAGAATCAAGCTCTTCCATTAACTTTGTAACTATCTTAGACGGAGTCTTGCCCAATGCATCTTTTGACGAAAACCCGTCAATTTCAACAGAATCATTCACCGCTTCAAGAACCACCACAATAGACAGCTCAACCACCTCAAGAGTGGGCTTTGGTGTTGGACAGTCCTTTCCGACATGACCCCATTTGGAGCAAGATAGGCAGTGGGGTGGGAGCCAGGGGTAACTGATAGTGAAAACAACATCTTCTCCCTACCTAAGAAGTTGATCTTATTAGGTAGTGGTTTTGTTAAGTCGACCTCCACCAAGACACGAGCAACATTGAGCTGGATACAACGTTCAGTGTTTGGTTCAAGCTTTATAAACATCCCTGAAGACCGAGACAGAAATCTCAAGCCTTTATTTGAGTAAAGATAGCAAGGTACATTCATGAGCTCCATTTACAGCGACATTGCATAGAGGTCAGGAGGGGAGCAAGCAGTCTCTGTGTCCATTCCCCCAGCATCAATGGCACATCTGAGATATGCCAGAACTTCCGCTTTAGAATCCTATTACGGATCCATGCATCCTAAATTCTTAATAGTACCATCGTCTTACCTATGAATTGGACATCGATCTTGGCCTTCTTCAACAGAGATGCCCAGATTCTGTTAACTGTTACGTGAATTCGAACCAATGTGAGGAACGTCATTCGTGAAGTAACCTACAATGAAGTTATTCCATAGAGGCTCCACCTCCTCCATCAACGACGTTGGAATTTCCACTTCCTCAACACCATCCTTCACCACAAACTTCGGGTACTCCTCAGACCTTGGGGAGCCGTCAACAAGAGCATCCGAGTAAGAAACCCTCGCTTTGTTTCCTTCTCCCAATGTCCGTTTCAGAGCAGGAAAACCCTCCTTCTTCGCCACCACCTCCTGCAGATTCCTTTGGGTCCTCAGATTCCGCCGTTGGGGTTTCCAAGGGAATACCACCCGATTGAACCCTTTGGTTCGACACCTCCTTTGAGGTACGGTCTCGATCGGATTGTCTTGGTGAATCGACATCGCCGTCTTCCGTCATTAGGTCTTCCATAACTTATATACTCTTGTTTTGATTAAATCATATTTTATTTTTGCGAAAATATTTTTTTTATTGATTACCTAAAATATGATTATGTTAAAATATTGTATTGACAGGAAACATAATATTAAGATTTTAGCTGAAAAATACATTTTCGTGATTTTGGCGAGAAAATATGATCTTGTGGTTTTGGCGAGAGAACATAATTTTGTGGTTTTGCCGGGAAAGGTTTTACGGTTTTAGTGGGGAAAAGATAATTTTCAGTATTAATGGAAAATGTGTTTTTGCAGTTTTGCTGGAAATGCATTTTTGTAACTCTGACCAAAAAATACATTTTTGTGGTTTTAACGAAAATATGTTTTTTTTTTCATTTTAGAGGAAAAATGCAATTTGCGGGAATATGTATTTGTGGTTGTGTGGGAAAATGTAGTTTTCGGTTTTGGTGAAAAAGGTGCAATTTTGCTTTTTGGTGGCAAAATGCGTGTTCAAAGTTTTGGCGAGAAATTTTATTTTTGACATGAAAATACATTTTAGCAAATTTGGGAGAAAACATATTTTTCTGATTTTAACTGAAAAATGAAATTTTGTAGTTTTACGGTTTTGGCAAAAGAAAAAAAAATTGAACTTTGGATATAAGTTTTTGTTAGATTAAAGGTAAATTCGTCTTTTGTTACTTTGGACAGATTTATCTCCATCCATTTAAAGTTATCTGTATTAATGTTATCTTAAACTAAAATTTTAAAACTCTCTTAGATGATGTCCATATTAATACTACGAAAAACGAACATTCCCTAATTCTAAGAAAATCAGATGCCTACAGAGTGAAAGGGAAAATGCAAGAATCAGGTTGAAGTATTTTTTTTTTTTTTTTTGAGGTTGAAGTATCTATCTCAGAATAGTTGGTCACGGAATGGTTCCGACAGATGAAAAAGCTGGAAGGATTACTTTGTCAAGGTAGAGACGGAGAAGCATGTCTCAATAGGCTTTTATCTACTCTACACCTTTATCTCTCCGTTTTAGGAAGCGTCCATCTCTAAAGATGGTGAACCAATATCGTTCAAAACATCATGGACCAACGATTGAATCTACTTGAACCATTCAGGTCAACACTAGGATAATCCTTGACAAATAGAAGACCAAGATGACAACACTAACGTTCTCCAAACACACAACAATGCAGGAAAGAATGTATGTGGTAGCCAACAAAAACAAAGAAAGATCAACATCAAGAGAAACTGGACTGATTCACATTTCTGAAGTTAGCATATGATTTTTGAGTGCTAAAAGAGGTGTTATCAGAATCACACAACCGAAGCAAATTTGAGGAAATGCAGGGGATGCAAAAACAGGTTATCAGAATCACACAACCGAACCAAAACCAAGGAACAGATGCTAAAACATAGTCATAGATACGAGTTTTCAAAACAGGTCAAAAGGTTATTTAGAATACTGAAACTAAGACAGGTTTTCTGGTTTGCGGAACACAAGAAAAATAATAATCATGATTCGATTTCCATGTTGTCATCAGGCTGAGCGGGGCTAGAGGTGGTATGCGAAGTTGCATGGTTTGGGATGAGAGGGCGCCCACCAAGCATGAGAGTATCCCAGAACCACACAGATGATGCATCCTTAATTAGAGGCCCTGATGCTTCTCCATTAGGCTGTGCTAGCAGTATATTGTGCCCTTTCTTCTTCAATAGATTAAGAGTAATAGATAAGTTACTGTCTCCCGAGATTAGCACACATAGTTTGTAGGGGAAGGAAACTCTTGTGCCCGGGATAACATTTCCGCAGTTATAATGCTAAAGTCTGCATACTTATCTCCTAAAAACAAAACAAAACAAAAAAGAGAAGAGATAATTAAGTCATGCATCAACACTAAAGAAATCGTAGAGAGAGTTTAAGGGATTCACCGTTTCCAATTACGTGTAGGTACGTGATTCCGCTGCGAGCAATGGAGTTATTGATTTTCCTAGGGGTACGTACGATAACAATCCCCAAAACCGAAGAAACGGATCATACCAAGATAATTCATCTTATTGAGAGCCAATCTTACATTTGTTACGACCCTAGAAATCATCACAATCTTCAGGGATTCCACAACTCCGAACATCCCAAAAGACTGCAATGGGGGCCTTAACGAATTGCTTCTCAGCCAGCAAATCTTCTTTGTCTTCTTCTTCGTCTGATGACAGAGGATCGCCACTCTCTCCGTCACTCTCACCATAATAATCATCATCGTAGTCAACTTCATCATCCGCATCCTCGACAGCCGATGCCGTCGACCTCATAACCTCAGAACCGCCGGTTTCGACCTCGGCCGCGACCAAAGCTTCTTCCTTCTTTCTATCCATCTCCAAACTAGATGAGAGATTAAGCAAACTTAGCTTCGCCGAACAACAATAGCGAGAGACTCGGATGCTTCGAAAGATTTGGGAGATATTTTCAATTTTAGGGTTCTATTTAGAGAGAAAACGATCCCCAATCCAGTTATATAATAGGAAACAGCGACGCCCACAAAAAAGATTTTTTAACTATTTTTGTTAAAATGTTCCAAAATTACAGTTTTGGTTCACAAGTTTCATTTATTTATAGAATAGCTCACAACCAGGTTTTAAAAACTGTCTCGTTTAAAATTAATTTTTTTTTTTTGTGCAACCGTTTAAAATTAAATTTAAAATTCTGGAATATCTCTCCACGAGGCCCATCTAATAACATGATCTAGCCCATCAAGCTGAGCTAACTTATTCGGCTCGGCGAGTAGGGTTGCCATCTCGGCCCTAGAGTGCTTTTAGTCGGTGGCCAAGCCGACAAAAAGCACCCGGCTCGGAGGAACTCCATCTAGGCCCATATACTCGGTCTTTCCAGACTAAAGCCCAAAAAGGGATCACACAAGGAAGAGAATGCAACAACAAGAAAGGAGATCGACACTTTACACACACACTGAGCGGCTAGATCTAGGATTTTAGTCATCTCTTTACTCCTAATCGCTTTGTACCTTTTCCGGTTTGCTCTTCGAGCTCCGGCTTGTTTCTTCGATCTCCTGTCATTCTTGTAACCCTTTGATCAGATCTAATAAAACGTCTTTAGTCATTCCATTATCGAGTTCTTTCAACTTAGTCGACTGAATCCCATACGAACAAATAGCACTAGATAATGTTACAACTTCACTGTCACAGTTATTATTTGGTATTTGAGATTCACATGTCTTTCAAATCTTTGCGCATACAGTTTCACATTTATGTCTTTGAAACATAGAGTAGATGAACAAGAGAATTATGATATATAAACAGATGAGATAATGCTGGATAAACAAACACCAAGCAGAAAAATCTGGATATGTGTTTAAAATTAAATTAAATTTAAAATTTAAAAATTTGTTATAAACCATATGTGTTTAATATTTGGTAATTAATATTTTAATGGGTTATGTTTTATGTTTGACAAATTTTAGATGGTGGGCTGAAAATATACGAGGTCCAATCTCCAAAAATTGAGCCCTGAATGTAAGAAGTTCAAGAAAGTGAATCAAAATTGGTCAAGTGCAAATATATTAGTGTGAAATTAGTAGATTTTTTTTTTTGCAAAAGAAAATTAGTAGAAATTGATATTAATGCTTTCATTCTAAATATTTTTTTCTTGGTAAAATATTTTTTATCTTAAAAAATACATTTTCTGCTCTATGCTTTTGCCACATAATGTTTTAGAGCCCATTTCCCCGAAAACTATATGGAACATCTAATTTTCCTTAGGATTATAGAGCTTGATGCTTGTTTTTGTAACAAATTCATGTCCTTTATACCTTTTTATATATAGCTAAATATTCCAAATTACATATATATATCCACGAACTGTAGTATTTAAAGTTCTTGTAGCAAATACTTTATTTAATTATTCTATTATGATATATTATATAATTTTTAATGATGTCAGAAGTGATGTTATAGGTCTTTTGATTCCAAATCAACTTGCAAAAAATATGTGAAATATAAATCACCACCATGACGAAAATTTTATAGAATATAAGTATTATTTTAACACCTAGAGAAGAGTATTAGTAAATTGTAAACCTACGAAACTCTTTAAAATAAAGAGAAATCACTCTCACATTTGGATTATTGTAAGTTTTTTTAAAAAATATCGCAAATAATTTTACAGCTGACAATTCGACATATTTACAAAGTTATGTGCCGCATTATCATAAATCGTTTTACGATATGACGGTATTCTGTACTATATGTTCTGAAAATCTCTTTTAAACACATTCTGTAATAATCTACATAGTTGTGTCGTCTATAGAATTTGAAACACAAATTTATGGTGTGTAAAGATTAATGAATTCTTAGTCAAAATATTGGACTAATGGTAATTCCAAAAGAAATTGTAGGCTTTAGGTTTTAACTAAAGTAAATGAATGTATGATGAAAAAAATATTTCTTTGCTTGTTTTTATATATAACATTTTATATCAATATATATTGTTATATGATAATATTGTTAGAACAAGACTATTAATACGAAGGTTCTATGTGAAAATGCTAGAGCCAAGACATCATACATACAATACAATAAATAAAAGGGGAATACTAGCATCAGGAAGGACGTCCACGTCAGCTAGTAAAATTGTTCAATAGGGAGGTTGATTTTTGCCACGTCACAAACGGATTTGGGTATTGTTGGGCTTCTTTTTTTTGACCCATTTTGTTTGATTTCTCTGGCCCATTAAGCCCAATCAAATGGAAACCCTAAAAAACCGAGACGCTGAACGATGAATCTCTCACTTTCGTGTTGTTCTTCGTCGTTTCCACTTCTCCAACTGACGTCTCATCTTCTTCTCTATTGCTCCACTGTAACGTCAGCCACCAATACATCTCTCTCATTAAACTCCCTTCTTCACTCCTTTAATCGTAAGCCATCAAAGCGTTCTGGCTCCCTTCGTTTGTCACCCTCTCCCTAAACTAACTATATAAACATATGGTGATATTCAAGATCGAAAATACTCCACATCGTAATCTCCAGAAGAAGTGTTGATTTTGTTAGTACTTTTAATGTTAACCTGTTAATTTTCCTTTCACAGGCTGATGAACTCCAAATCGAAGAGACTGTTATATAAAGGTGCGCATCTTCAGTTCTATTTGACATTTCTATTTCACATTCGGTTCTATTTGCTTCGTAATTTTGTCCATTTTGATGAGGTAGATGACGAGGATGAAGAAGTTCAACAAAAGAAGAGCAGAAAGTAGGTACTATGTGGTTAAAGGGCTTACTCTGCAATTTTTTTTTTCCAAAGTGAACTCCCTCCTCATTTTCATCAAAACCACTAACTCTAGCTGTCAAATCTCTCTCAATTTTCCGTCAGATCGGCGAGAGAAACATAGATAGTCATCGTTCATATCGCCCATTCCATCCTCGCTGGCGATGGATCTTCCTTGAGTGTGCCCTCAATGCGCCTCCTCTGACCAGCTCTATGTCCCAGAGCTCCACCGCATAGTGCTAAAAGCCAGAGCCTTTCTCTCTTTGCCTCTGTATATCTTTCTTTCTTTCAGTTTGCACATTCAACGCTCTCTAATTTCAAACTTTGTTCTCTAACTTTGTTCTCTCTGACCTTTTGAGGCATTGGAGCAAGAAGTCTTGGAATCGAGTAAATATCCGTATCCGGAGGAGTAACATACATCTGCAACCAACCACCACATCAAAACGCAGCCGTATTAGTTGAAAACGGAGATAGTGCGAGTTCAAAGTTAAAAGCAGAGAGAACTTTCACATACCTCTCTGAAGTCATAAACATCGTTATCAAGATCAGGCGGCTTCCTGATGAAGAAATCGCAGTCCAGAAGGCTGATCTTATGGAACTCGTCTTCGTTTATCCTGTAATCCACCACCATCTCCGAGTCCCATCCCTGCGTCGATATGAAGCTCTTGCTCTGCACGAACGCGATGTCCCCGTCGCCGCCTGCCGTCGTCTACTTTGACGATGGTTGAATGGACGCGGCTGGGAGCCTGGGGTTTAGTGTTAGAGGCGCGAAACCGACGTTGGTTCTGAATGAAGGGAAAATAAGGTGCGTGGTGGAGGCTGCGGAGGGAGACGGAGGAGGTTTTGAAGTGAGTGAGAGTAGAGATAAGGAGGGAGAAGCGGCGGAAGACGCCATGGGGGGGAAGTGGATAAAGCTCTCTCAAAGAGTGTTGTAATTGTGGGTTATATATTTCGATAAAATGTTGGAAACTAGAGCATCTTTATCCGGGTATAGTAGGGTTTCTTAGCCTGTGGATTCCGCGTAGGACCCACTTTTTTTTAAGAAACCGGTTACAAAAACTACTAAATAGTAGTCGGTTCTTAAGGGTTTCTTACACTGTTCGCGGGCCTCACTAACACGTGGCGGCTCACGATTAGTTCCTTTTTTTTTTTTTTTAAATTCGAAAAAGTAAAAAAAAGAAAAAAAAATTAAGAAACTCCATTTGGGGTTTCAGGGATAATGATGCTCTAACTCAATATCCCCTCATAGCATATAGCTAGTTGGCATTTTAGGTTGTTGCAGTTTTTTTCAAAGGGGTTGGATAGGCCGAATGATAAGTTAAAAGTCCATTCTCTCAGGGATGATGACGTGACAAAATGAAACTTCTTTATTGGCTGATGTGGATAGCCTAAACACTCATGTTATTCTCCTTGCATTACATAAAACATTAATCAAATCCCTGCATTAGTCCTACAAAAATGAAAAGACTCACTTTAATAGCCCATAGGTGATAGGCCCAGCAAATTATATTGAAGTGGCGAAAAAGGCTGGAGTTTCTTCCAAGCCACCGTCGACTTTACTTACTCTCTCCTCCGTCTCAGATTGCTTCTCCGTTAGGAAAAAAACTCCAATCTTCACCGATGTCGGTATGTTTGATCAGTAACAGTCTCTTGTTTCGATTCATCATTACGATAATGGTGACTAATCGATGTGCGGCGAGATCTTCGAGTACAATGGAAGTGCAGTTGTGGCTATGGTGGGGAAGAACTGCTTCGCCATCGTAGGCTCGGTGTTCAGCTCCAGACGATTGCCACCGATTTCCAGAGAATCTCCAAGATCCACGACCGTGTCTTCATCGGCCTCTCTGTAAGAAGAAGAAAGCTTTCTAGATGTGTTTTATTTGCTTCTTCTCTACTTGCGAACTTGTTAAAGGTTTTTGCTTTTTCTGGGGGGGATGGATGGAAGGTACCAGCGCTTGGTGTTTCGTCATAAGCTCTACCAGCTTCGTGAAGAGAGAGACATGAAGCCTGAGACTTTCGCTAGTCTTGTCGGGGTTGATTCTCTGATGATGATGCATACTCATATCATATGTTTGTTTTTCTTACTCGTGTTTCACTTGCGTTTGCTGTTTTGAAAATGAGTCGTCTGTTACTCTTGCATATCGAATGTTGATGTCATTGATACTTGTGATTCTATTGTAAAATTGCAGGGAGTTGGCTAAAGATTTTGTTGTATCTGGAATACAGTTCGCTCTGTCCATCACCGTGGGACGTGTTATGCTACGTCGAGAATTTCTGCGTGGCTAGTCTTGCGAAGGCCGCCTTGATCCTGATCGTTGCCTACTTATTTCTATTCTTCATCTACATAAAGTCTCATGAGAACCAGATGGAAACCAACTACCATATCTCTATTTCTTGTCTGAATTTCCCGGTTGATATTTTTCTAAGAATAGACAACGATTGGACTTCTCACCGTCCGACCGAACCAGAGGTGCAGTCACATTGCCAAAAGTACCAGAAAGACGGAAATTGTAACACTGAAAGATTGCTTTCACTCAAGGAATTATATTGCTCTCGATCTCAGGGACATGTTTGAAACTGTCACCAGATCCCATAAACTCCCAAGATATTCTTGTTTGAAGCTGCAAGAGACTGTTTGAGAAAACCGAAACTACTCCTTCCCTACCTAAAAGACCACGACCACACACACTGATGCAGCAGCATCTCATCTACAAGCGCCAACATGATAATTCAAATTATCATGTTCTTACCGTTGGGTTTCTTTTGTTTCTTAAACTTAGGATTTTGTTTTAAAATTTCCTTTTTCTTGGTATTTTCTATTTTCCTATTCTAACCTGGTTTTTGGTTTTAGAATAACTATATAAAGAGAGCTATACCTCTCTTGTTAGTCACGTTTTGATTTTATAATATAGAGCTTTCGCTTTTAATACCTTGTTCGATTTGATTCAATTCATCAAACAGGAAGTTGGTCTAAAGGAGCTATCGAAAGAAACCCTTAATCAATCTAACAACAGGTTTTGAAGAACCCTAAATTCTTAGATCGACTGTTCACCCATTCGTACGCTACGTCAGGTTGGTATCAGAGCTTTGCTACACTCCGAAATCTTCTCAACCACTACGATGGTCCAAAAAACACGTAATCAGCAGTATCAAGCTGACGATGATATCCCAGCATCACAACAATCCATCAATGACCTTCAAGCTCAGATAACTGATCTCGTTGCGGCCGTTGATGCTCTCACCACACAACGCGCTATCCCACCGCCTCGGCAAGGACAAGTTGACCGCGCCTATGAATCAGACGGAAATGGAGAAGAAAATCCATTCGCCGCACTTCGTCAACAGTGTGACCAACGCGTCAATCGCCGTACTGCTAACAACTCCGACTCATAGGAAGAGTACGATGACAATGCGTGGAAGAAAAGTTTCAAACTCGATTTTCTAGAATTCAATGGTTCTACCATGGCTGAAGAGTTACTAGATTGGTTTGTTACAGTCGAAGAAATCATCGAATTCAAGAAGATCCCATTGGATAGATGCGCCCCGCTTATTGCAATTCGCTTTAGAGATCGAGCAGCCGCTTGGTGGTCGCAGGTCAAGACAACCCGAGCTCGTCTCGGAAAGTCAAAAATAACTACGTGGGACAAATTGAAGTGGGAGATGCAAAACAAAATTTATCCCTTACAATTATGACCAACTTATGTTCCAAAAACTCCAAAATCTACGCCAAGGGTCACAAACAGTAGACGAATATGCCACAGAGTTCTTCAAGATGATTAATCGTGCGGAAGTCCGAGATTCGGAACAACATCTAGTTATGAGATTTGTTGGAGGTCTTCGGCAACAGATTCAACTCACCGTCAATATTTTCCGGCCTCAAACCATCTCAGAAGCACACCAGAAAGCGCTAACTGTCGAGGTAAAGACTCGCAGTGGATTCACCTTTTGGGGTTCTACCCATCAACCCCGCTCGACATTAGCAACAACTACAGCCCCGACCAACGACAACTCCACCAAACCCGAGTCAGCCATAGTTCCCATCGATCCTCTAAAACAACAACGACTGGGTGGGTTACACTGTTTCTCTTGTGGGGAACTAGGGCATCGTCAGTCCGCTTGCCCTACTCGCAATCGTCATGAACTCACCAGAATTGTGCAATGGCACTTGCAAGGTTTTCTTATATCTCCAATGGGAGAAAAAAACTAGACATAACATACGTCGGGAGAGCTAGCAAAATATATTTGATCAACACTTCCTTTCCTCCTTTGGAAAGACATCTACCAGTCCATCTATTCACTCTATGCATTAGTTTATCCTTCAGAAAAGCGAAAAGTTTGCATTTGGATCCGATAATATCTTCTGGAATTCCTAGGTATGTTCCCATTCCCCCTTCATTCTGGATTCCAATAGTATCTTTGATCTGTTGTCTAACATTTTCGTTAATCCTCTTACCAAATAGTAGAGATGATTTTTCAAAGTTAATGCATTGTCCTGCTGCTTGTTCATATTTCCTGACTACTTTCATTATTTCTTCACATTCACGGAGCTCCGCCTTTGTCGTGGGCACAGATGCGACACCAGAACCAGAGGCCAACCGGATGCACCATTCAGCCAACCGAAAAACAACCAGGATATGTGTCCACTCAAAAAGGCGTATCTCACCAACCAGGAGCAATTTTGCCTTGAAACCAATTTTCATGCATTCTACACTCATCAAGGAGTCAACCCTAATTGGAATCATCTTCAAAATTACTCGGACTAGGAAAATATGAATTTTACAAACCAGAGGTTCTCCAGCCCGTCCATCTGCGAGTATCAGAGTTTAGAAGTTGTTTAAAGCGCAATGAAGAAGCCTTCCGACCCAAATCAACTCATGGACTTTAATATGGATCTCTTATCTTTCTAACAAGCCAAGAATGAGGAGGAAAGTCCACGGATTTATGAAGTTATGATCCAATCTCCAAAACCGGCCAAACCAGTTCTACGCTTGCCTCAATTGAAAGCTAACCGGTTCAATCAGCTTCAAACCAAACCTCGGCGTCCAGGAGATCAATCTAGGCATTCAGGAGGCTCATACAATGATCCAGAAGAGCCAGTCAAGTCCGTTCCATGCACCAGCAACCACAAGATCAAGAGGATCCACATTAACAACAACTTTCCTTATCGGGATACATTCACACGATAACTCAACAACGACCAAGCCACCAAAGCTGCAGCGTTTTGGAAGCATTCCTTACTTGTCTAAGAGGCCTAAGATGCACCAGCACTCACCAGAACACACAGATTCAAGCAGGATCAGACTTACCATCTTTGGAGCTATTCTTGGAATCATTTGTCATCAATTCCCAACAGCTCTTTTCAAGCCAAGACTACATAGATTTCGACCAAGGCTTTGATTGGTAGAACATTATCATTAGCATTATGTTTTACATTATCCAATCAACATTTGGTAGAAAAGCATTTAGAAGAGCATTTACTAAATGCTAATGCTCTATAGCAAATGCTCTCATATGAAGCTTTTGAAAGAGCATTTGCATTTATAATTTATAGATTTAATAAAAATATATATTTAGTTCTTTTATTTTATTTAATAATATCAGAAATTTATTTTTATATCCAGAATTTCAAATTTTGATTTCTAAAATAAATTTATAAAATAAATATTATTTTTAAAAATAAATATTTACCTGTAAAATTTATTTTAAAATAACATTTTCGATACATAATTTTGAAATTAGTAAATAAAATAAAATAATTATATATCTTTTTTTTATATATTAATATATATATTAGAAATTTATTCATTATAAATAAATATATTATATATTATATACTAATTTTTATAATAATTTTAAATAGCATGTTCATATTGCTCTACCAATCAATCTATTAAACAGTTTAGCAAAAGCATACAGCTTCTGGAGCATAATTCTTCTATAGCATATTGCTGTTGTTTTACCATCTGCTTTACCAATCAGGGCCCAAGTATTCAACATTAAAGATGTTCCCAAGAAGCTTACCTACACCCTCAAACCGTCCAGATACAAAGCCAGAATCAAATCCCTTGAAGAAAGCTTTTGGATCCAAGAAATCCTCCAACGGCTAGTTTATCGGTTTCCTTTTGTTTATTTTTGTTTCCTTTCTTTTCATATGACCGTTTGATTTTTGTCTGAGTTCGTGCCCTATATAAGCAGACCCCATTTGTACATTTTAGATTCACCTTTTCAAAACATTTTCTTTTCAAAGAGTGTTTTTTAGATTCTAAGTTGTGAAAAGCATTAGAAGTCTACTGAGCTCGTGTTTTATAGGTTCTCTGTGTGTTTCAGGAGCCTTTCAGGAGCCTTGAGACACAGATTGAGAGAGTCAATCAGCACCCACAGATTGAGAGAGTCAATCATCTACCCAACATCATCTATCCATCGCCCATCATCAAACATATATCCATCAATTCATTCCTTCTCTTTATCTTTTAGTTTATGTTCTTATTTTTCATTTCATAAACTCATTTTTTTTATCTTTGTTGTCAGGTTAGTTTGGACAGAAAGGGATAGCAAGTCGGCCACCATCACCATCTTTCCATCCGATCTTAATTTCCACCGATAAGATCGACCCGACAACCATCCAACTCATCGACTCAGCTTTCGTGCCTGTAATAGTCTTACAGAAGAAAAAACTGTTACCAGCAAAAAGAAAGTGAGATGCCGAAGGACATCGTATTATCTTTCCTTGATTCTCTATATGATTAAGAAGGCTGATGAACGCTTCTGTGCATAGAATAAAGATGAAAGAGACAAACGATCTCCTTGACGTAGACTTCTTCTTGGGACAATAGTTTTCATGGATTGACTATTCATGTGCACCTTGTATTTTACCGAAGTAATACACCTCATTATTCAGGTAATCCGAATCTCAGAAAAACCTATTTTTTCACATAATTGCTTCAATGAATGAATATTCCATTCTATCATACACTTTGTTTATATTTGTCTTAACGGTTATCCTTTATTTTTTTATTTTTTTTATTATTGTTCAAAATTTACGGATGTATATAAAATATATTTTTCTTACAACATTAATATATTTAGCGATGTGCCTTTTCCTTCAAAGCTTTAAAAACATTTCCATCATCGCAATAACCATGTTTAATGTATTTTCAAAAAAAATAACCATGTTTAATGTGGCAAGACGCATAACAAATGGTTGGCATAATTGTTGGGCCAATGGGCTTAAAACTGAAATATTAGTGAACTTAATTATTAGGAGCCACATATATAACGGTACCGCTTAGGTTACATCATAAACCCTTAGGGCGATTCTCCTTAACGGTACCGTCGTCTGTCGTATCTTACAACTCTCCTTCTGCCGAGATTTTCTGAGCGAAACCCTAATTTGCTTGCGACTAGTATCACTTGCAGGTTCGTTCCCAAAGTATCAAATCTGCTTTCTATTTTAACACGCTTTCCCTTTCTGTCTCGTTCAATTAGTTTCATGTCAAATTTGTGGTTACATCTCGTGATTGAATTCTTAGTGTTACATTGAGATAGCGAAATCAGTTAGTTTAAGTATTTTTAAACTCACTGTTTTTTTTTTTGTTTTTTGACACTATGCTTGGTTTCATTATTCTTGGATCTCCCAGAGATACAACTTACTTTCAGATCCAGGAGAATGAGGACTGGGGTGTTTTGGGATTACGACAATGTCCATATCCCAAATGTACTCAAGAACAATGGCAAGATACAGTTTGTTCTTCCGCGGATCTGTGATTTTCTCACGAATAATCATGGTTCTGGGAAGGTGACATTCCAAATATTTGGAGCAAACACTATTTCCCAGGAAGTCAGCACGCGGCTCAAAATGATGAATGAACCGAATGTTAGTATTACAACAGTAGCCAAAGGTGATGTCTTCAATCCTTTGTAACGCTTGTGTTTTGGTTAGATTTTCAGGAAAATTGACTGTTTTTTAATCACTTATAGGTCAGGATGCATATGATTTGAGAATCATGAATGCATGCAATAATGAAATGGGTCAAGGAACATGAAGCCCCTGCCCGCATATTTTTGATAGGGGGAGATAGAGATTATGCCAATCTTCTTCACCGTTTGAGAATGGAGAACTATAATGTCTGTTTAGCATCAAACAACGATGCCAGTGTTTTCCCATTACCACTCCGATCCGCTGCCCACCATATTTGGAAGTTGGATGACATCGTGATTAAAGAGGAAGACTATGAGTAGTATCATGTCCTTTTGTCATCGTAGACCGTCTTTGTACTTGAAATCTATTACAAGAGTGTAGGAGATGGATTACCACAACTCCATATGCCCCTTCCACTCTTAAAAAATTCTCTTTTCTCCCCTTATTAAAATATCATTTAATATTTATTTATTTTAAAAAGAAAACGTGGGTCCAGGTAGTGTAAAGACTCTAATACCTTTAACGAATTAGAATATTTTCAAATCCAACCTCTAATTTATCCATTTTGCTTTTGTCTGCTCGTCTCGTATTCTTTGGGTGTGAGGAGAAGACTATAGCCGTAATCATGTGTGGGGAGAGCAGCAAACACATGTTTTACAACAACGAATCTTAAACCTATAGGGACCACACTCACTCCACTCTGCGGCTGCTTCAATTCCATGATCCTATGCTCGCTAATTCCCTCGGCATCGGTTCACCACACTCGTACGATCTCGAGCTTTTAAGGTTCAAATCTTCTTTCTTTTGCTTATCTATTTCAAAAATCATAAAATTCATGAAAGTTTTGTAATTGAGATCAGAATCGGGGTTTTTCTTTATAGATTCATGTTCTTGGTAAACGAGATCGTTGCGTTGTATTTGGATATAACAACGAAGATGAGACGCTGCGTGTGTCGTGTGTGGGATTGTGCTTCTCAACATATCTTGATTCGATTCTATTCTGTTTTGTAGGCATTCTAAAATCGTTAACTTGGCGTACATATTTGTTCTTTGACGTTTTATATTTTTGCTGAATGGATTTTACATTTCATAACTATTACCTATTTGATAAGGTGGTATAGAATTAAGATCTGGGTTCTTTTGAAAAAGTTCATTTTGGCTTACAAATATGTAGTGTTTAGACGGATCCTCCATCTAAAAGGCTGTTTGGACCAAGGTGTGGAGAAAGCTTGAATTGGTTTTCCAATAAAAAAAAAAAGGCCCCTAATTTGTTCCTAAAAGCTGCTGAAAAAATCTGAATTTGTTTGAAAGCTCCCAAACAGTATGGAATCTGATGAGTGACAAGTAGTGTCACATATCTGAAGTGGTCTTGAGTGACAAGTCTCATCTTCAACGATGTATTTCACATGGTGCATAGAGACATACGGGAACTTTTTCATGGGTTTCTGTGCACTTCTTCATAGTATTGTAATCATGTTGGGGAAATGTTTGTCTGATGGTGTAAATTAGTATTGTAATAACAAAAGTTCCATAGAGAAAATAATTAAAATTAATTTTAATTATATTTGCTATTACCGATGTTTGCTTTTAAATCTTCTAGGTTTGTAAAAGGTTTGTGGACTATTAGAATACAAAGTAATAATACTATGTGTTAAAATATATAACTAGCCGAAAATATAAAGTTGTATAAAGTATATAATAAGCCGAAAATATAAAGATGTTAGAAATAACCATAATACATAGTAGTACCAGGTAATTCAAAGTAGTCCAAGGTAATCCTACTAGTGCTACTAATCCACAATACACATTTATATTAAGAAAATATAATATTAGAATTTTAAATTTATATAAAATAGTATATATATCCTTCTATTTCAAGAAAAACGTAACTTTGATATTTTTACAAAGATTAGAAATGATTTAAATGCATTCATGTTCTTAATAAATACATATATTTTATCAAAACTATTTTTTTTTGAAAAAAAATATTTATAAAATCAAAGCATTGTATTTTTTGAAATTTATTTTTGAAATTTACTTTTAATTAAAATATTTAATATTCTAATTCAATTAGTAATTCTTGGTAATCTTCAAGGTAGTAGTAATACTGCCATACACATAGTAATATTTTGGCAAATTTTAAGTTTTATTAGTAAAACCATGTCCAAATGAAATATTTTTTAGTAAAACCAATGATTTTATACAATTAATGTCATTAAGAAAGAGTATTATATAAACAATTTATCAAAAATAAGTATTTTTATAGATTCTTCTTACTATAACCTTACGATTCACACAACAACCATGAAAGTTAAGGAATCATTTTGGAAAAATGATAAATATTCCTAAACTATATAAATTAATCATCTAAATAGTTTTAATAGTCTTATTTACTATATATATAGTCTAATAATAGATAATATATGAGTTTATATGTTAAATATACGTACTACTTGCAATATATAGGGATTTCAAATTACACATAATATAACCAAGTAATCCTAGTGGTCTGAATTACACATAATAAACCCAATAATCCTAGTGGTCCGAATCACACATAATAAACCCAGTAATATTAGTATTCCGATTACACACAATAAACCCAATAATCCTAGTAATCCGATTACACACAATGAAAACATAATAAAGAAAAACTCTCTTCTAGACTTCCTCACACTTTATTAGCACCTTGTCTTATTCATCTCCATGCCGTTGCGTATTATACATCTACACCAACCCTGTGATTAACCAAATCGATCAGTGTTGGGAACTGGTGTGTCAAAACTACCGGGATAATCTTGAGCTAAAACAGATGCAACAATTTTTGGTGTGCCTCTCCTTCGAATACAATACCATTGGTTTATATTTTTTATTATATTACTTGGTTTATATTTTTATGTTTCATATAACTTATATGTGTTTTTCGATATAATTTTACTAAATATTATCAAAATATATTGAAAGTTAAGAAAAATAGAGGTATTTTCATTGTGAATATAAAACCAACAATATAATGTTTAGTTTGTACTTATATGAAATATATATATAGATATATTATTAATTTATGTTTTAATAGGACCATATATTTGCATAGAATTTTCTAAAAAATACTATCTTATTATTTTATTGATTTGTGTCATATTTTGAACCGGCCTAATTCGGGACCGAAGAAATTTATTATTTTATAGTGATTTTTTAATTTATCTAGTATTAATTTATAGAGTAACTATTGTACTAGTTTGATTAGTAGTACCCATAAATTTTTATTTTTGCGAAATAATCTACTTTCTACGAAGATATTGTTCAGATAATACCACTACAATCATATTTACGACCATTTCAAATTCCTACTACTACAGATCCATAAACATAGCTTAAACCTAAATACAGTTTTCAAAAAAAATTCAGCCTCTCTCTAAATTACTATCTACTCTAACATTATTACATTACCCATGATATATATTTCATTTTAATGATATTCTACAAAAATATTTATAAAAAACGGCTATAAAAACAACACGCAACACAAAAACACATTGGTGAAAAACGTTTTCATTCTTTTAAAATTAACATCAAATCTTATTTTTTTAACATTACCCATGATAGAAACTTATTTTAATAATATTTATAAAAAATCATAAAAATGGACATAAATTACCTCTATTTTGAACTTTAAAACTCATTAATGGAGGATGAAAGGTGGAGCACGATGGGAAAGAAGAAAGAAAGTGAAATTAGTGTGATTCTATTGGTTAGAGTTTTCTTGTGGGGTCAAATAGTTGACATTTATGGTGAGTTTATTAAAATGAATAATTTAATATATTAATGAGGTGGAAAATGAAATGTTATATTTATATTAAATAAATAGAAGGTTAGTATAGGGAGTGCAATGATAAAGGGGTACTGAGAATAGAGAACGGACAAGGAGAATAGTTTTTTTTTATGATAAGGGCATATTGAGTTAAAGTCCCTCCACAAGGCCCATTTAATAACAGGATCTAGCCCATCAAGCTGGGCTAACTTACTCGGCTCGGCGAGTAGGGTTGCCAGCTCGGCCCTAGAGTGCTTTTAGCCGGTGGCCAAGCCGACAAAAAACATCCGGCTTGGAGGAACTCCATCTAGGCCCGTATACTCGGTCTTTCCAGACTAAAGCCCAAAAGGGGATCAGAATTAGGGCACACAAGGACATGAAGCCTACAAAGGAAGAGAAGACAACAACAAGAAAGGGGATGGACACTTTACTCACACACACACTGAGCAACTAGATCTAGGAGTTTAGTCATCTCTTTACTCCTAATCGCTTTTTACCTTTTCCGGTTTGCTCTTCGAGCTCCGGCTTGTTTCCTCGATCTCCTGTCATTCTTGTAACCCTTTGATCAGATCTAATAAAACGTCTTTAGTCATCTCATTTTCGAGTTCTTTCAACCTAGTCGACTAGAGATGTGACAGCGAACGGTAGTCTGCTGGATGAGTTCAACCTGATTCATCGCGATGCTCTGCGAGATATGGAAAACATGAGTCTATCTCAACGTCTTTTAGTCGCCGATGCCCATAGGCAAATTCGTGAAGAAGGCGCAGATCGCGTCGAAGTCGGGAGCAGCGATGTGAGCGGTAGTAGGAACAGTGGCCAGAGGGACAAGAAAAAGACACTCTCCGTCAGTTTCGAGTAAAAATAACATCCGGCCAAAAACGCTTAACAACGACCAGGAAGGACGACCAACGGCGGGCCGCCTCTCGCGCTAGAATCTGTTATCCGAACAAACCTGACCCACAAATTCATTGAGACCGCTACGCCGCTCACAAGTGAACTTGGGGGGGGGGGACTTATTGTAGGAGATGGATTACATCCCTCCACAAGGCCCATCTAATAACATGATCTAGCCCATCAAGCTGGGCTAACTTACTCGGCTCGGCGAGTAGGGTTGCCAGCTCGGCCCTAGAGTGCTTTTAGCCGGTGGCCAAGCCGACAAAAAGCACCCGACTCGGAGGAACTCCATCTAGGCCCGTATACTCGGCCTTCCCAGACTAAGGCCCAAAAGGGGATCAGAATTAGGGCACACGAGGAAGAGAAGGATACAACAAGAAAGGGGATCAACACTTTACACACACACACTGAGCGGCTCGATCTAGGGTTTTAGTCATCTCTTTACTCCTAATCGCTTTGTACCTTTTCCGGTTTGCTCTTCGAGCTCCGGCTTGTTTCCTCGATCTCCTGTCACTCTTGTAACCCTTTGATAATATCTAATAAAACGTCTTTAGTCATTCCATTTTTGAGTTCTTTCAACCTAGTCGACTGAATCCCGTACAAACAAAGAACAATAGATAATGTTACAACTTCACTGTCACAGTTTTTATTTGGTATTTGAGATTCACATGTCTTTCAAATCTTTGCGCAGACAGTTTCACATTTATGTCTTTGAAACATAGAGTAGATGAACAAGAGAATTATGATATATAAACAGATGAGATAATGCTGGATAAACAAACACCAAGCAGAAAGATCTGGATATGTTACACAAACTGCAGTTGCTTTACGGTTTTGTGTTATGCCACCAGATACAGCTACTGATCCTTTCGGATATCAAAGATCAAAATGTGCTAGTAAGTTGTTTCTACTCTCACTTTACATAAAGTTCTTAATCAAGAATTCCCATGAAATCTAAATAAATCACTACGGTTCTTCAGGTTTTCTCCCTGCAAATATAGGTGGAGATGGTAGATTTTCATGAAACATAGGTAAGTGAAAGAAGTTTTTGACGATGATGGAATTATGTTTGCTTCTTGTAAGGTAGCTTAATTTGGTTTCTTCTAGCAAATTGGAGCTGGGAATTTCAAATGGTTGATTGTACGCTGTTAAACACAGCACTAGGAAGTTACATCTAGATTCAGAGAGGGACAAATTCCGCATTAGTTATAATTCATTTCGTTTGGATCAATTGTTTCAAGTAATCAGAATCGTGTTCTTTCTTTTCCAGACGTAAAGCTATGTCAGTATTCAGTCTTTCAAAACTTTCTGGCTACTCCCTCTAAGGACAGTGTAGTCTTAAGCTTTTCGGTTTCTATCTGTAGGATTTCATGAAAACGTAGAAGGATACTACTGGTCGTGGTTTGAAAACGAGCAGTTGTACATTCAACTCGAAATTTTCGATCACAACTTATCTAAGAAATCTTCTGTTAAAAATCTCAGAAAGAGCGATCTAAGTAGTTATGCATTAGATAGCTAAGGCGTTAACGTTTATACATGAGAAGGGAATAGCTCATTTAGACGTAAAACCTGATAATATCTACTTCAAGAACGGTGTAATGCAAGCTCGGTGGTTTCGGTTGCGTAACGCGGTTAGACAAAAAGATTACTTGAAGAAGAAGGATACGCACGTTACATGCCACAAGAGATACTAAACGGAATTTATGACCATCTCGATTGGAAGTCAGGAAGTGAAACCTCAACTGTGCATTTCTACTGCAGCGATTTCGAAAGCTATGATGATCTAGGTGTCCCTTCGATCTGGAACTTCTGTGGAAGCTTAGATGAGTGAGAGGGGGTAATGTTATACAGGGTCATAGGGCAAAAATTTTTTTTTAACCCTTTATATTCAGAAAATGTTTAACATATTTTTAAAATTTAATCAGTAATATTTTGTATATTTTGCGATGAAAATAAAACTATATGCATATCAAATATTGTTGGACCTTTTTCAATTTTATTTATTATATTTATAACTTTTTATATAAAAATATATATTTTTTTAAAAAATTAGGCCCCTTAACTATTAATATACGGGGGACACCCCGGAACAGTCGCACCGCTTTTCCCCCTCCCCAGCCGGCCCTGATGTTGTAGATCAGTTTCGGAAGTACACGTGTGGAGTTAGGTTTAGTGTAGTGCTTTTGGAATAGTGCAAGTGTAACATGATAGCTGCATGGGTAGAAAAGGAATATGATCAGAGTGCAGTCTAATGAGTCGGTGTACTTCTGAATATGAACAGAGTTGTTCTGTTTTTTGTTCTATTAATGAAGCATGTTCATTGCTTTCTCAGTCCTTCAGCTCAAGAGTTAGTGAAGACTAGTGAAAGTCACAGACCTAGAAGAATGTTATATGTTTTGTCAATGTAACCATGCAAATAAGCTTATCTACCATGGATAACAAACAGTACATAAAGATCACGGTTGGTATGAACTACCAGCAGCGCAAACTTGCTGTCAAGAAAAGAAAACGATAAAACCTAATAACATAAAGACGCATCACATGTGCATTAAAAGGTTTCGATGCCAAGACTAATAAGAATCTGAGGGAGGGACGCGTTATACCCGTGAAACTAATCTTAGAGACTAGTCCTATTCGTTTCAGTCAATGTCTAAACAATATCTACAGATTTTCTGACAGGCCGAAAAGGATCTTTTATCAATAGAGTCAAGATTCAAGCATGAGAGCGTAAACTGCGAGAATTCAACAAACTCATTCCTTATTACTCTTCAAACAATGCAAGAGATACATTAGTCTGTGTGGAAGAGCCAAAAAAAAAGCCCTCATTTATGTATAAGGGCATCACGACCAGGTCCAATACCAATACCAATGTAATGAATGGGCACACCCACGAGTTCTTCAATTCTCTCAACATATTGCTGTGCAGCCTTTGGAAGATCAGACTTCCATCCAGGTAACACTTCATACATTTTCACATTTAAACAGAGTTTCAAGACTTTAACAGATACTACAAGAGATCAACAATTAGGTGCAGTTCTAAGATCACCAGGGAAGGATTCAACACGAGTGCCATCACTCTTCTTATAAGCCACACCAAGCTGGATTTCTTCTAGGTCAGAAAGTACATCAAGCTTTCCATTGATTTCCGACGAGGACGACCAGTTTTTGTGCCAAACTCCTGTCAACCTAAGAAGTTCACCACCATTTTATCCTGAACCAACTCTCGCTTTTACCTAACAAAACAAGATCATCATTCATCACAATGCATTCATTGATTACAATATACTAGTGTAGCAAAGACCGATCCCTCTCTTGGTTGTGCCGATGGATGACTTTGCAAGCGGAGACCATCAATCTCTTAATGGAAATCAAACAAGAGATGAGCACGGTCTAAGAGCAAGATCATTCCTTTACAGGAGACAAGAGGCTCAATCTCTTTGAATAGACCTGGTAAATGAACCACAACTCCATTGCCAATCACACAAGTGGTGTCCTCCTCAAGGCACAAGGTGTAAAGCAAACTTCTTGTTGTATATAGTGTTTCCAGCATTAGCTCCACCACAAACCAAAGAAAGGCTTAAACTTTGCAACTACAAAACAAAGAAAGACTTAAACTTTGCAACTTGCTTGATATAAAGTTAACAACTTTCAATACTAGTGTTTGTGATTCCCTAAGATTAACGGTCACAAGAATCTGAGGATAAAGGTGTGAGCTTTTTACCTGACAGCGAGCAACGATGTCGAAGTGTTGAGCTAAGATGACAACGAGTTTGCCTTTGCCTTCATCTCACCACTGGCAACCTAGTACGCCCGATAGTGATTCAATCCGTGCGAGAGGCTCGGTGGTGGTTGAATCAGCGGTTACGCTTAGTGATGCTGAGACAGTTAGACGTTAAGGAGAGCAGGCAACGAAGCTATGAGGGTGGTGGGGATGTGGATAGCGGCGGTGGCATGGATTGGAGTCTAGAGAGAGAGAGAGAGAGAGAGAGAGGTAGGTTTCGCCGGCACTCAGAGACCTTTTTCAAACCGTGTTCAGAGGTGGATGTTAAAGTGACCGTTTTACCCTTCCACATGGAATATGTTTTCTGAAACCAACAAAGTTGTACCGAACCGGGTGGAACAAACCGATTTAGCAAAGAAACCTTCAAAACGTTCCATATGAAATTGATTCCTAAACCGAAACCCAATTGTAGAATTCAAAATTTCTAGTTTGAGTCATCAACCGAGTAGAGTGAATTCCGGTTAAACCGAGACTAAAAGCAAAATGCCAACTAAAATTAATTAAACATGATACGATTGATAGTGTGTAACCTAATTCAGTAAACATGATATGATTGATCGTGTGTACCTAATACAAAACACAAGATTGTTCCTTTTTAAAAATAATCGATGGCAGATAATCGTGAATGATTCTGCCAACTTTGTCTCTATATATGCTTCGGCAGCCAGTGGCGGAGGCACCGTTTAGTGAGGGGTTCCTATGAATTTTTGTTACTAAACTTTTTTTTGCATGTATTTCTGATTAAAAAACTAATGAAAGATAATACCAATGATTTAATTTTGTTGATCTCCACAAGTTTAGTGGCTGGTTCCGCTACTCATGTATTTACTTCATAAGTTTCAAGTCTTTTTGAGATTTTGATCAGCTTGTTTTGTGGAGACATTCTTGAGGCAAACCGTAATCTTTTGTCCGGTTCGCGACTTGCACTCGTCTCCGTAGATAATGGGGGGTAGCTTGGAATGCAATGTTTTGTAGGCTGGTTAGTTACAATTTACATGTAGTCTTCAATTTATAAACGTATGTGTACTCGGGATAAGAATAATACCTCTTCGAACAAAATCAAAGAGAGATTTCTTCAAATTTATTCAGATCTTAACATCAAGTTAAGTCATCAATTTAAATCAAATAACATATTTTATTCAGAGGGAGCAAGATAAATTCTCGCGACAGGTTGGTTCTGCAGAACCGTAGGTTGTGTAGAAATTCTGAGGAGAAACAACAAATTAACCAAATTTTGTGTGGATCTGATACGATGTAGATATTCTGGAGGGGAAGAAATAGATAGTAAGCCCAGAATAGTGCTGAATTTTGGTGCCACAACGCACACTTTGGTGGCAGATATTGTAGAATGAGCGAAACTTTGGTACCACAACGCACTACTTAACCACAAACCAAATAGTATTGATTTAGTGTATTTAACTACATATATCGGAAAATCGTTAGGCGCTAGTAACTGAGGGTTGGGGTAAGTAGGGATTAATTTCTGACTTTTAAACTATATTTTTGGTAGTATACTTTAGTTATCAGTCAGTTTACCGTTTCCAGCTCTGAAGACGTGTTTTACCTTCTATTTTTTTATTTTCTTTTAATGAAAGATAAATGACTAAATGTGCCTCCGTCTTCTTCGTAGATTCATGCGACCTCCGAAACCCTAACCGCCGGCTCCATGTTTTTTTTGACAATTTAAAACATTCTTTCAAAAATTTATTATTGTTTTAAGTCTAATATGATAATCTTACAAATAACATTTTATTTTCGTTAGCTACAAAATTCTGATGATGTTTGTAGTAAAGAAAGTTACCGTTGTTGGATATTATTATATAGCTACGGACGTTGTAGAAAATAGCGAAACTACATAACCACAAACCAAATTGATTTGGTAATGAATTTCTGGTAGCTTCAGAGTTATGTACATAAGCTTCTCAATCAAAGCTTAGACATTTGTTGTTATTTTCTTGTTTGCTCTTGTATGAATTTTATTGTTTAAAAAAAAAAAAATTGTTGTTCGTATCTTTGATTAAGATTCTGCAGCTAAAAAGTCAGCCATGTGTGAGATAGCTTAGTCACAGAAAGTCTTGGTTTTGGTGTGATGAACTTTATTTGCCTCCAAAGACTTTGTGCGCTGCTGGAAGATATGTTCGAGTGTCAAGATTCTGCAGTGCCTTCAATATCTCCTCCTCATTGCAAATTGAACTGGTGCGTCTGTTATTTCTGTTGTTGATACTTCTCTTGCTTGCATCTTTGTCTGTTCATATATCTGTGAAAATACATTTTAAACTTGCACTACAAGAAAACATCAAGGATTCTGAGGGAAAAAATCGTCGGAATTTCGTCGGAATATCGTTATTCCGACGCAATTCCGACGAAATACGTCGTCGGAAATAATTCCTCGGAATTTCTTTTTTCCTCTGAAATCCCTCGGAATTTTCCGACGGAATTCCGAGGAAATAAATTTCCGAGGAAATTCCGAGGATCCCTTGTTTGTCGGAAAAGTCCTCGGAATATACCGAGGTAGAACTTCGTCGGGATAATTCCTCGGAAGTTCATCGATCGATGCGTGTTTGGACATATATACATCGATCGATAGGAGTATACCGACGGACTTTTTCCTCGGTTTATTCCGAGGAACTGTTCCCTCGGTATATTCCGAGGGAGTTGTCCCTCGGAAAATTCCGAGGGAAATGTCCCTCGCTATATTTTTTAAAAAAAACGGATCGATCGATGCGTTTTTGTTCAAAAACGCATCGATCGATGTAGTGAAAAATATAATTAATTTCCTCGAAATGTAAAAAATATTAATTTTTTTGAAAAAATAAAATTTCTGAAATTTAAATTCGAAAATATGAAATTAAAAGTAAAATTGAAATCATACTAATTAATATTCAAAGTTTCACAAATAAAAATAAAACATTCCGAGATTGGGGAAAAAAAAACTACGGGTCTGGCACGTCCGGGAACACCTCGTTCGGGTACATCCTCTGCATCATCTCCATCATTTGCTGGTTCAGCCTCCTCTGTGCCTCATAGCCCGCCTGTTGAGCCGCCATCTGGGTCTCCAACAAAGATATTCGATCATCTTTGTCCTTCAACTGAGCCGTAAGTACTTCTGGATCAACAAAGGGCGGTGGTGCAGAAGAAGGAGGAACCGACCGGGTGCGACGACCCAAACCGAACAAACGTCCCTTCTTCTTTGGAACCGACTGAATAGAAAAAAGCCAAATTTAGAAATTTAAACCAAGAAATAAATGAATTGAACTTAAAAAAAAAAGAACTTACGGATTCAACGATTTCGTTGATTCGAAACCGGGACAAGTTGGTCGAAGCCGTCGAAGCGTCATCCTCGGTTTGAAGCTGAGACACTTCGTCTACCACCTGAGTTTGGACCAGGTCGACCACGTCCCTCACAAGACCGTCATCAATCTGGCCGGTCTTCTTGTTGGTATACGCCCTCCTCATTAGGGCGAGATCATCGACCGGCTCGCCATCATTTTCTTCCGCCTTGAAAAAAAACATAAAATTAAAGAAACATTAGAAATTAGAAGAAATGCACAATAAATTTAAATTCTGAAACTCAAATAATTGAAGAAAAAGCGGTTGAACTTACCATGCGATCTCCGAGAGTGGCAATAGATTGAGCACCCAAGTTATGCTTGTAGATGCCCTTCCCTTTACGGTCGCTCCTGCGGTTGGTGGAGTTGGTGGAAGAAGTTTCTTTCGTCTCCTCCTTATCCCAATGCGCACACAACTCCTTCCAGACCGTATCGTTCATCGACTTTGGGACCTTTTAATTAAAAAAAAAAGAAAAAGTTTAATAAATTAAAAAATAGTTTAATAAATTAAAAAATTGTTTAATAAATTAAATCGAACCTTATTGATTTCCCACTTCTTCTTCCACTCGTGGATCTGCTTCCCATAGTTGTCCATTACTTTATGGACGAAGTGGTGATAGATAAAGAGCGTCTCATCGGAATTCCAGTTGAACTCTTGCTGAAAAAAAACACAATTAGTAGAAAATTTATATTAAAGATTAAAAATATAAGTAAAAAATTAGAATACTTACCGCAAACTGACGAAACCACAGAACCTGCTTGTCGGTTGGGAAGTGAGTGAAAGTCGGATGTCCACTGTCGAGGGCCGAGTACATCATACGGTTGATCCATGCGCTGATCCCGTTCCCGGATCGGTTGAACCTTATTAAAAGAACAAACGGTTAATAATGAATCCAAATTTAAAGAAAAAAAATGTTTAATTACCATGTTTGACCCCGTCCATGTGGATACGGAGTGAGATACGGAAGATGGTCACGACCGGGCTGTTGAACCAACTCCGCAACCCTCATCACTCCCGGAGGACCCGGAGGAACAGGAGCGGATGCAGCAGCGGGAGCGAGAGGAGCATGAGCGGGTGCAGCAGAGGGAGATGTATGGTTGGAGCTGTGGGGCGAAGGGGAATCCTGAAAATGGCTGGAATCCCGAGACTGGCTCCCCGTACCACCACGACCACGACGCTGTCGAGGCCGGGTCTGATCATCATGAGACCTGTAAATTAAAAAAAATATATTTAATAAATACAGAAATATATAAATTAATTTTTTTTATTAAAAAAAAATCCCAAATAATTTAATCACAGAAAAAGATTTATATATATTAAATTTTTTAATAAATATATAAAAATAGTTCTAATAAACAAAAATAGTTTTAATAAATAAAAATTGTTTAATAATTACAAAAAATAGTTTTAATAATATATATATATGAAAAATATTTTAAATCCCAAATAATAGTATTTAATCACAAAAAAGTTTTATAGATATTTAAAATGTTTTGTAAAATCCAAAAAATCGAATTTATATAGAATTTTTTTTTTGTAAAATCCAAAAAATCGAATTTATATAGAAAAATCGTTTTGTAAAATACAAAAATCGATTTTATATACAAAAATCGATTTTATAAATACAAAAAATAAAAAAATTATAAAAAAATTCTAAATCAATTCAACAAAACAAATTATTCAACCAAATCACAATTCTAAACCTATTATACAACCAAATCACAATCCTAACCAATCACCCTAACAAAAATCTATCAAAACTACACAAAAACCTAACAAATAGAACCTAAGAGAGTGGGATAGGGTCCTTACATGATTTGTGTAAGAGAAGAGGGAGATCGCCGGAGATATCGTCGGATTTCAGGGGGAAATCGCCGGAGAGGAGGGAGAGGAGGCGCAGAGGAAGAAGAGAGAAATGGGGAAGAAGAAGAGGCTCGTGGTTATAAAACCTAGGGTCCGACGGACATTATCCGTCGGAATTCCGTCGGAATTCTAATTTCAATTTTCGCGAAATATTTGCCCGGTAAAATGAAAATATTCCGAGGAAATTCCGACGGATAGTAAAATATCCGTCGGAATTTCCTCGGAATATTCCGAGGAAATACCGAGGAACTAGTGTTTGGGGTTTCAAAACATCAATTTTTTTTGCCGTATTTCATTTCTTATACAATTGTAATGCATACCATTGAGGATTCTTTGTATACATGAGCATAAACCATGAAATAACAAATTTCAAAACTAATTGAAAGTATTCCCTTTACCGTTCGTTAAAAGGTATAAGTGTTTCTCTTATGTTGCGAGATTTCGTTCATACAATCGGAAAAGTGTTAATTATACGGTAAGGAACAAATTTTTGACTTCATAATGAACGTAAGACACTTAATAAGGGTTATATAGGTGTTATTCAAACGGCAAAACGTTGTTTTCGGTTTAAAAACCCTATTTCCTCGGAATTTCCTCGGATTATTCCGAGGGAACTCCGAGGAAACCCTCTTCTTCCTCGAAATTTCCTCGGAATATTCCGAGGAAATTCCGACGAACTAGTGTTTGGGGTTTCAAAACGTAATTTTTTTAAAAAAACGCATCGATCGATGCGTTTTTGAACAAAAACAAATCGATCGATTACTAAGATGGCCCGGGCCGTAAGATTGTGATCGATCGATGAGAGTATCCCATCGATCTATCGACAATCTGAATTGTTCCTCGGAATTTCCTCGGAAAATCTTGTATGTTTTTTTAAAAATGCATCGATCGATGCGTTATAGAACAAAAACGCATCGATCGATTACTAGGATGGACCGGGCCGTAAGATTGTGATCGATCGATGAGATTAACCCATCGATCTATCGACAATCTGAATTGTTCCTCGGAATTTCATCGGAAAATCTTGTATGTTTTTTTAAAAATGCATCGATCGATGCGTTATAGAACAAAAACGCATCGATCGATTACTAGGATTTACGGGGCCGTAAGATTGTGATCGATCGATGAGAGTAACCCATCGATCTATCGACAATCTGAATTGTTCCTCGGATTTCGTCGGAAAATCTTGTATGTTTTTTTAAAAATGCATCGATCGATGCATTATAGAACACAAACGCATCGATCGATTACAAGGATGGACCGGGCCGTTAGATTGTGATCGATCGATGAGAGTATCCCATCGATCGATCGACAATCTGAATTGTTCCTCGGAATTTCCTCGGAAAATCTTGTATGTTTTTTTAAAAACGCATCGATCGATGCGTTATAGAACAAAAACGCATCGATCGATTACTAGGATTTACGGGGCCGTAAGATTGTGATCGATCGATGAGAGTAACCCATCGATCTATCGACAATCTGAATTGTTCCTCGGCATTTCGTCGGAAAATCTTGTATGTTTTTTTAACAATGCATCGATCGATGCATTATAGACCACAAACGCATCGATCGATTACAAGGATGGACCGGGCCGTTAGATTGTGATCGATCGATGAGAGTATCCCATCGATCGATCGACAATCTGAATTGTTCCTCGGAATTTCCTCGGAAAATCTTGTATGTTTTTTTAAAAACGCATCGATCGATGCGTTATAGAACAAAAACGCATCGATCGATTACCAAGATGGCCCGGGCCGTAAGAATGTGATCGATCGATGCGTTATAGAAACAAAACGCATCGATCGATGCGTGTTCGGAAAACAGAATTATAAGGCAAAACCCGACCTTTTTTGGATCTAAACCTTAGAACTCTCATCCCCTCCGATTTCCCCTATAATTCGCCCCCCCCCTTTCTCTCTCTATAATCATCCGATTTGAACAATTTTGGGCTCTATTCCACTTGATTTTTCGAGCTCTACCTGATTCCTACACTCGTCTTCACCCTAAGACAGGTATACTCCGCGAATCTCCACATTCTGAAATCGTGTTCTTGAGCAATTTTTGGGTTTTGTGAATTTCTTATTTCCGTGTTGATTCCTTGATCAAATATGCATGAAACAGATGTTTAAACATGGAATAGAACACAATTGTCTGTGATCAACGAGTTTGGAACACAATTGAGATGATTTAGGGATTGAGAATTTTTTTCAATTTCGTTTTTTTTATCACAACTCGATTTCGCCTTTCATTTTCATGTTGCTTTGAGTTCTTAATTGATTATAACCATGTTGAGAGCAATGATTCTATTTTGTAGAGAATGAAGCGCACGAAAACATCAGCAAAGAAGAACACACAAGAAGAGGGTTCGTCTCAGCGAGAGAAGCAAAGGCCAAAGAAGTGGGATAAGTCTGATACCACCCACTACAACAACATGAAGAAGGTAGCCGTTCCGGCTACACAACTAGCATGTCCTGAGACGATGACAATATTGGGAATCAAAGCAGACATTGAAGGACTGTTCCAGAACATGGGTCTAGGCCAACTATGCAACCTCAAGGAACCCACTTATCCGGAGTTGGTACGCCAGTTCATAGCATCCGCATACGTCACCCGTCCCGATGATAGCCATCAGGAAGGTTTTCTGGCATTCGTAGTGCAGAAAGTATACTATGAGGTATCTTTCACAGACCTCTGCGGACTATTTGGATTGAGTGCGGGGGAGAGGACATATGGTCTTTATTGGACTTCAGAGCTGTTGAACTTCTGGGAAACGATTGGCACAGGGGTTTATAGATCTTCTCAGGCAAAGGAGTCACTTATCCGGAGCCCAGTACTGAGATATGCGACACGCCTCATTGGCTCATTGCTATACGGGACAACCACAGCCGCATCAGTCACGCAATGGGAGTTGTGCCTCCTGTACCAAGGTGTGAGGCATTTGCTACCGGCATTTGGAAACTCTACATTCCCACCTGCTACTGCCTTCAACATGGGAGCGGTGCTGGCCGCAAACTTAGCAGGATACAAGGGGAAAGTAACCAAATCCAAGAGCAATGCATGTGGATTTGGTGCAGTGATTACTCGGATCCTTAGACATGTGGGTGTAGACTGTGAGAACCACCAGGTAGCACTGGACAGATCGAACAACATTGCTTGGAACTACCTGGATGTCATTTCTCTAGTAAGTAAGGAGTTCATAGCTGGTCCCCACTCGAGGATCGATCGGGATGGTCCTTACGTCTACGTATTCCAGGACCGAGCGAAGAAAACACTCTACTGCCACCTGCCTCAGATCGGCCTGACTGCTCTACTTTCAGAGGCTGCAGTTGAGTTTCTACCCCCTGCTACCGCACTAGTAGACAAGCCATCCTTCTTCACGCCAAAATATCAGACCAAAGGCAAGGGCGTGGTTGATGAAGAAGGACAAGATGAGGCTGCACAAGCCATTCCAGATGATTCACAACCCCATCAGCTACTCCCATCAGACTCCAGCCAGTACAAGCTGCAAGAGCTTCCACCGAACGCCACTTCGCGCCAGCAACAACATTGGAGAGATCAGAGCATAAAGACAAACAACGACATGCTACACAAGATCTGGGCTGCCATTTCACGTATCAGGCCGTGTCGTTGCCAAAAGGATGATGTAGTTCATCGGGACAACTCTCCATCCAGCTCTGGTTCGGGTTCGAGTGGTACACACATGGTAAGAAAGAGGTCCAAGAGACCCAACGATGCAGGAACATCTGGAGCAGGAGACGAGGAGTAGGAGCTATCACCGGCTATTTTATTTTCTTTTCTATTCTAACGTTTTATGGTCTTATTTTCTGTTAATTTTGAACTGAGTTTTTTTTTAGGTTTCTTAATTATGAGTTCGTATTTCTTTTACATGGTTTCTTTGTTTTATTTGGTTGTGTTTTGTGTAGCTTTTAATTCGTATTCAGCTTTGCCTTGCTAGATAAACCAAATAACTATTATCCAAGGAAAGAGGTTATATCAAGTGTTCCTCGGAATTTCCTCGGTATTTCTTAAAAAAAAAAAAAATAAGTTCAATGGTAGTCTGTTTCCGAGTCATCATCACCAGATGAATCTGAATCTGGATCTTGGTGAAACTCTCCAATTACTGGTTCATCCTCTACGTGAACGACGGCTTCCTCTCCAAAGTCGGTTAAATCGACTACAAGGCCAACTCCAGCTAAATCTTCTGCTGCACTACAGTTGCCGGATGTGCTTGGTTGTAGTGGGTCTTCCAGCTCAGAACTTCCCTGAACTCGGCCTCTCGGGTTGAGTCTTGTAACAGTAACCCATGGATCATCTCTGTTCCTTACCCGGGGGTACTTGATATAACAAACCTGTAACATTTAGAAAAATTATAAATTAATACACATGATGATGAATCATTCTGAATAATTAACATTTAATTACCTGATCGGCCTGGGAAGCAAGAATGAAAGGATCATAATATTGCAGCTTTCGCCTCGAATTTACTGATATAACACCAAATGCATCTGTTCTCACACCTCGATCTGGGGTGTTGTCGTGCCAATCACAATAGAAAACAGTACAGCGCAATCCAACCATGCCCAAATACTTGATTTCCAAAATCTCATGTATGTGTCCGTAGTATACATCATCTCCTGATGCAGAACAAACGCCAGCATCATAAGTCGTACTCGAACGTCTCCTCTTCTGAGTTGTGAATGCATATCCTCGAGTACAAAATCTCGGATATGACTTCACAACAAAGTTTGGTCCAACGACCATCTCACGTATCCAATCGTCAAATGTTTCACCTCTGGCCAAACCAGCAGACACCTATTAATAGCACATATATATATATTATATCAATAAATGTGAATTAGTATAAATATGTGATAAAATATATTTTAATTTGTTTAAAGCACTCACATAAGTAAACATCCATCCAGTAAATTCTCTCTGCTTCATTTCTTCTAGTTCGTCCTCTGTGGCGTATCTATACTCGAACCGCTTTTCTGCCATGAAAATCCTGTATATGATGACAATAATGTAATTAATTAAGATTTAAATTTCAACTTGTTAAAATAAAAATTTGTAAGCTCATTTATTTACCTCTCATATTGAAGAACGTCTTCGCAGTTGGTGAGCAAATATGTTTGCAAATGACTGCGCTCCTGCTCAGTAAGTCGACGGTCCTTTGGTTTTCCGCTAAGTCGTCCAACGTCTGTGAAAATGTCTGGAACCGTAACATGATATGTTGCCCGTTCGCCTCTATCATCATGCCGAGCAGGTCTTCTGTTTTTGGTCTGAACTTCTGCTGGAAAGTAGTACTCGGCAAAGTTTGAAGTTTCTTCATTGATCATCTGTGCGACTATAGAACCTTCCACCCTACTTAAATTTTTCACCATCTTCTTCAAATGGAACATATACCGCTCATACAGATACATCCATCTATACTGCACAGGACCACCAAGTTCCAATTCTCTTGCCAGGTGAATAACAAGATGCTCCATAACATCAAAAAATGAGGGAGGAAATATCTTCTCAAGGTTGCACTGAATCACGGCTATGTTAGTCTTCAAATTTTCAATACCTTCAAGAGTCACTGATCTCGTGCATAAATCGCGGAAGAAACCACTTATCCCTGCAATTGCTTCATGAACATTTCGTGGTAATATTTCCTTGAAGGCGAACGGAAGGAGGCGCTGCATCATTACATGGCAATCGTGGCTTTTCAAGCCAGTAAACTTTCCTTCCTTTCTGTCGATACAGTTACGCAAATTTGATGCGTAACCGTCTGGAAATTCCACATCGTTTGAAATCCAATCAAAGAACGCATCTTTTCCCGCTGCATCAAGTCGGTATATGGGAAAAGGAGCCCTACCATTCTCATCAACATGAAGTTCTGAACGAGCACATATATCGACTAAATCCAGTCTTGACTTCAAATTATCCTTTGTTTTACCTTGAACATTAAGGATCGTGTTCATGAGATTGTCAAAAAAGTTCTTCTCAATATGCATGACATCTAAATTATGCCTTAGCAGATGATCCTCCCAGTATGGCAGATCCCAGAAAATACTTTTTTTGTGCCAGTTATGTAGTTCTCCAACAGCATCTACCGGAAAACGCTCATGTCCACCGACTTCTGGCGTCCTTTCTGCACCAAAATCTCTTAGTTGTATCTTCAAATCTTTCCCACAAATTTCCGGAGGTGGACTGTCAAACACCCTCTTGTTCTTCGTAAACAAATTCCTACTCCTACGATATGGATGATCAGGTGGTAGGAATCTCCTGTGACAGTCAAACCAACACGTTTTCCTTCCGTGCTTTAGTTGGAAAGCATCAGTGTTATCTTGACAATATGGACATGATAGCCTTCCATGCGTTGTCCATCCAGACAACATACCATATGCTGGAAAATCACTTATTGTCCACATTAGTACTGCCCGCATTTGAAAGTTTTCTTTACACGAAACATCGTATGTTTCAGCACCTTGAGCCCATAGTTGTTGCAACTCATATATTAGTGGCTGAAGAAACACATCAAGTGATCTCTTAGGATGCTCTGGTCCGGGAACGAGAATCGAGAGAAACAAAAACTCTCGTCGCAAGCACAAGTTTGGGGGGAGGTTGTATGGTGTAAGAATGACGGGCCATAGAGAATACTGTCTTCCACTCTTGCCAAACGGACTGAAACCATCAGTACATAATCCAAGGTAGACATTTCTTCTCTCATACGCAAAGTCGGGATACTTTGATTGGAAATGCTTCCACGCTTTTGCATCTGAAGGATGTCTGATCTCACCATCTGTTGAGTGCTCCGCATGCCATCTCATTGGTTGCGCTGTGCGTTCAGACAGATACAACCTCTGCAACCTTTCCGTCAAAGGTAAATACCACATCCTTTTATATGGCACTGGAACTCTTCCAATTGTATCTTTATAACGAGGCTTTCCACAAAATTTGCATGTAACCCGCTGTTCATCCACCCTCCAATAAATCATGCAGTTGTCGCTGCATACATCTATTACCTGATACGATAAACCAAGACCAGCTACGAGTTTCTGAACCTCGTAGTATGAACCAGGAGCTACATTATCCTCGGGTAGAATACCTTTTACAAAATCAGCAATCGCATCCACACAGTCTTCAGCCAAATTATAATCTGTTTTAATGCCCATCAATCTTGTAGCAGATGATAAAGCTGAATGACCATCTCTGCAACCTTCGTACAATGGTTGCTTTCCAGCATCCAACATATCATAAAATCTCCTAGCTTCTGCATTGGGTAAATCTTCCCCTCTAAAATGATCATTTACCATCTGCTCAGTACCTACACCATAATCTACATCCGTTCTAATTGGTTCTTCTAATCTAACCGCTGGCTGAGGTTCACTAGTACTACCATGTTCATAATCAGTTTCCCCATGATGATACCAAATTTTGTAACTTCGTGTAAACCCACTCAAATATAGATGAGTCCAAACATCCCACTCTTTAATAACCTTTCTATTTTTACAATTAGAGCAAGGACATCTTAACATACCTGTTTTTGCTTCCGGTTGTCGGTGAACTAACCCCATGAATTCAGTTATACCTCGTTGGTATTCTTCCGTAAGCAATCTCGTGTTCGGATCCAAATGAGGTCGATCGATCCAAGAACGAAAATAATTTGAAGAAGACATATTTTTTATGAATCAAATTCGTGTGTAAATAGAGTAAGAGGGAGGATGAAGATATGAAGTGAATGAAGAGGAAGAGGAGTGCTTGTATTTATAGTTTAAATCCTGCCGACATACCGAGGAAATTCCGACGGAATTCCGACGGACAAAACTAGTTCGTCGGAATTTCCTCGGAATTTTGTAAAATCCCCCAACGGCTCTCCAACGGCTATAATATTTCCTCGGAATTCATCGGTTTTTTCCGAGGAACAGAGTTTTCCTCGGAATTTCCTCGGAATATTCCGACGGACTGTAGTTTCCTCGGAATTCCGTCGGTATATTCCGAGGAAATTCCGAGGAAACCCAATTTTGTGTTTCCTCGGAATTTCCTCGGAAATTCCTCGATATATTCCGAGGATTTCATTTTCCGTCGGAATGTCCGTCAGAATATCGCTGTTTTCTTGTAGTGTTGTTTTATTGTGGCTTGATGTTTGAAACTGTATGAGCTGTTCTATTAGAAACTTTGATGGTTTTATTGTTAACCGTTACTTGTCTGTTTGAAAAAGCGATTAGTATGTGAGTGTGATTGTGTTTTAAAAGACTAATGATGCTTTTTTTCAGTGATCAGAGCAAGTGTCCCTAAGCTGCTTCTTGATGATGTCTTTGAGCAGAAGAATGAAATTGCCAAAGCTGTTGAAGAGGAGCTCGAGAAGGCAATGTCTGCTTCCGGTTTTGAGATTGTGAAAACTCTCATCGTTGACATTTTGAGCCTGATGAACATGTCAAACGAGCCATGAACGAGATCAACGTGTAAAGTATAATAGAATATATATATTATTGTGTTGTGTTTGATAAGAGAATACAATATGCATATATATAGTGGTAACATTAACATAATGTTAACACTAGATAATGCTAACTTTCCTAAATAAATATGCTAAGAATATATTGAGATTAACTTGTTCTTCAAATCTTTCTTTTTAGTCTTGAGGGTCTTCATGAGTTTCATGGGTTTCACGGGCTTCACAATCTAGGTCCGTAAGATACATATTTTCCAGCCCAACATATCTCTAATACTCCCCCGCACGACAAACATGGAATGCAACACGCAGATCTGCAATCACAAAGCAGACCACGTATGTCGTGGACAATATGTCGAGGAAAACAAATCAGTAGGTTCCTCCGGGAATAAACTTCAACTTTAGACAAGGAGGGATGAAAACTTCAGCTCTTCTTTGGTCTTGACAATGGGAATACATCCCTTGGGCGCAACCGCAGCTCCAAAAACAATCGTCCTATCTCGGACAGTCCGTAACTTGGACTAAACAAATTGACCTAAAAAATGAGCATAACTAAAACTCCCCCGTAATGGTTAAACTATAACCAAAGTATCCCAAACTATGGAATATAACACAAGTCATGTTGAGAAATTCTAAACTATAGAATAATCTCTAACAAAAAAAAAACATTCCAAACTATGGAAAACAACACTTTGAGATATTCTAAACTATAGAATAAATCTCACACAAAATTAACTCACATGAAACCCACAAATCCTTAAACACCGTTAAACCTCTCTTTAATTCTTACACTCACCGGCCACGTACCCAAAACAAAAACCCACTAACATTAATAAAAAACCAAACCCTAAATTTAGTTAGAGACCACGTGAATTATTACTTCAAGCGTATGTTGCTTCACCTCATCATCATCTGGATCGTCTTCGGCACCATCATCTCCTTCATCGTCAACACCACCGATGATAAGCATTATCAAAAGCTTAAAACTTGCGGAAGCTTTATTTTAGATTCCTAAGAATCGAATGCTCTGATACATGTAAAGTAGAATAGAATATATATATTATTGTGTTGTGTTTGATAAGAGAATACAATATCATATATATAGTGGTAACATTAACATAATGTTAACACTAGATAATGCTAACTTTCCTAAACACTTAATGTAAATATGCTAAGAATATCTTGAGATTAACTTGTTCTTCAAATCTTTCCTTTTAGTCTTGAGGGTCTTCATGGGTTTCACGGGCTTCACAATTTAGGTCCGTAAAATACATATATTTCAGCCCAACATATCTCTAATACAACGCTGGTAAGAAAACCGTCTCATCATTTCCTTTATAGACTGGTTTTCATATTAGTAACAAAAAGGGTTTTCTTTTCTCTTCTTTAATCTGTCAATTTAATTTGCATTTTCTAGACATCTAGATTAAACTGATATGTCTTTTAATATTGTTGTTTATGCATCTCAAACTCACTCTCATTGTTGTTTATTTTGTTCTTGAAACTGATCAGAAGTTGCTTTGTCCAGTTTCGGAAGAGATGTTGCCTCCTTGCACGCAGAGAAGAAGGTTGGTTCTCGTTGCAGGAGCTGTTGCAGGAGCTGAACCAGAGGCTTGTTAAGCTGAGAGAGGTGGAAGAGGCAGCAGCGCAGGGAACGAGGAAGGGGATTGCCTTCGGTGATCTCAGGTCTGATATTCAACAAGCCAGAAAATCACAAGCCTGTACGTTCACAAACTCTCTTACTTCCCCTGTGTGCATTGTTTTAGACTTTAGATGTTGAATGTATGCTATACCAGTCCATCTCTTACATGAGTCGGCCGTTGCCGAGACGACCAGTGCCTTTATGGAAGAAGGTAATGCCATGTGGGAGTCCTATCGGAAGTCCAACGCCGGCGAGAACTCCTCCAGTGTCGGAGTTGGAGTCGCCAAAGTTTATCAGGATAGGTTTCTTTCTTGATTTGGAAGTATCTTCCGAGTTAGAACAAACAAGTAAAGATAGACATAAAACTAAGAAGAAGCATTGGAGAAAAGAAATAGTATGATTCATTTCGTTTTAAATAAATTTTACAAAGAAGAAATATCATCAAGATTCACGATCTAAGCTTTTATTTATACATCATTTCACTTTAGCTTCAAAAGTGAAGCTTTTACATCGTTAAGTCAATGGTTAAGTTGTTAAAGTTATATCAAGTTGCAATATATAACGATGTTTAGCAATCTCAAAGCAATGTTAGATCCGATCGGCCATATTTTTTTAGGACTGTCACAACTTTTCTTTTCTACATATAACCATAAAACAACAAGTTGTAAACATTTCTTTCTCACTTTTATACATTGGTGTTTGGTCGTGTATAAGAGAAATGTGTAAGAGTATAAAATTATATAAGCTGAAACGACAATGATTGTAAGAGTATGGTCGATCATGTTTTTAATAATGATCCCAATTCCCATCTCTAGAGTATGGTGGCTCAGCTGAAGTAATGGCTCAATGTTAAGACAATAACACATTAACACGTCAGGTCCCGTCCTTCATTGTTGTTCTGATGGACCGCGGGAAGCAGAAGCTAATCATCTATAAAATCATCAACAATAGAAGCATAAGCAGCTTGAAGCAGCTAGTATCATGTTTTTCTGTGACGTCCCGTGGGACGGTCCGCGAAGGCCTACACATTTCGCGGTACGGGATTGGGCAGCTAGTTTCAGGACCGCATCCCGCGCGGGACGGTCCCGCCGATGCGGTCCCGCCGTGTACCGCCAGAAAACGAACCCGCAGCGGTTCGGGACGGGACGGGACGGGAGAGCCCAATTGCCATCCTTAGTGAGAACGATGGATTAGAGAGAATCGACGGAAATTGTCTTCGAAATCGCCTTTGAGAGAAACGGCGTTAAGGTTTTCTGAATTTCGCGAAAAAGTGAATAAAAAAAACACCTTATATATGTCCGGTAAATAATCCGGTTAAGTTTAAAAGGACATTGTAAAATTAAAGGTTCGGTCTGGTTTGGACGACTTACTAGTAAGTCGTCTGTTGAATATTGTACATCAGACGATTTACTAGTAAGTCGTCCCCGACCCTAAATTTAACCTCTAAACTAAATTGACTGAATTAACTCACTAACCACGTTATAAAGCTGTAGCTATACTTAAATAGTGTTTACTATACACAGAAATAAACAAACTTAGGTAAATTTTAAAGTTTTCAAAAAAACATTTATGCATTCCAAAATCTAACCCTAAGAACACATACAATACTACAACATATGTTGGCAAAACCTAAACCAAAGGATATCATGACTCACTACTTTCACTCATCTATGTTGAAAACAATTAACTTTTGTTATATCTTAATTTATATCTTTTAAAACATATGTTAATTACATGATTTCAATTTTCCACTTATCAAAATATTTTTTTACAATTTTTTTAAATTATTTCTAAGTAGAACTAGACTAGACGACTTTCCAGTAAGTCGTCAAGTCGTCTGGACAGATGTCAGATGTTGAGTATAGTCTACACTCATCTATGTTGAAAACAATTAAATTTTGTTATATCTTAATTTATATCTTTTAAAACATATGTTGATTACATGATTTCAATTTTTCACTTATCAAAATATTTTTTACAAAAGTTTTAAATTATTTCTAAGTAGAACTAGACTAGATGACTTTCCGGTAAGTCGTCTGGACGACTTACGTGGGTTAGAAACGTAAAAAAAATTTGGTTTTTTTGTTTGTTCACAAGGGGCTGGTTGTAATTTAAATCGTCTTTTATGTTACTTTTGCATTTGATTCAAGTTTGGGTTTACTTTTGCATTTAAAATCAAGTTATGAGTCACATTTGGCAATTTTCCCAAAAATTTTACATGCCATACCTAACCTCTACTAACTATACAATATATTGCATCTATAAGAAATTATATTCACTAAACTTATATATTTCAGCCAAAAAGAAAGAAAAATGTGCTAAATAGAGAAAAAAAAGTTATAAACATGGCGTGTAACGAAATTTTAGAATTACTGACAAATCAAATTCTTGTCAGGTAGAATATCGATCTAGCTCAATTTTAATTCGTTTAAAACGTTGGACATATACCAAACATATGTGTATAATTAAATAGAAACCTTGGGATGCTGCAAGATGCAGGTTGCCACGAGTACTTGAGGAACTGTTTGTCAGGTCGCTTGCCACAGTTAAACTCGCCGTCGATGAAAGGACACGAGGATGTATCATAGAAAGGGTAAGTAGCATCAAAAACCCATCGGCCTTGGAACAAGTTACATCGACTCCTCTGCTTCTTCCCCCTCAGTGACGACAACCCACCGGCCGCCGTTGTTTGATCGGAAAACGGTATAGAACAAGAGAGCGTTCGATTTTAGAAGTGGGTTTAGGCAAATACGTCTTGGTCGGAAGAACGTTTCGTCGGTTACAAGGAAAGGAGATGCGTGAAAAGAAAGGTACCATAGCCTTGAAGGCTTTACCGGAGAGATACGACAAGGCGAGATAACAAAGGTAAAACCCTAATCTAGCCACCCAGTGTGTATCAGTGATTTCGGATCCTTCTCTCGTTGCATCTCCCTCCCTTTATATAACTGACCTCGTGCTCTCCCATGACCTAGTTTGCATCGTCTTCGTGGGCTTCTAACTCGCTGGGCCGAGAAGCCCATGCTGTCTCGAGAGGCCGTTAAGTCGGGGATGCTTAGCCGAGGAGTCGACCGAAAGCTCTCCCATGTTACGCCGAGAGACACGCGTTTTGAGCCGTCACGCCGAGCCATCGTTTCGTCCTGAGTGGGCCGGGCCGTCTGTTCTTCGGGCCTTGAGGGATGTCGAATTCACCCTCTACAGTAAGTCCCCCCAGTTCATCGAGATAAACGTCCTGTTGAACTTGATGAATTTAGAAGGTTAATGGCTTGGAAGAACAGACGGGTCGTCTCGAAGGTACATTATTAGATCGGGTATCGCGAGGCACTGTTAAGTATTTTCGCTATGTCGGGCGGTTTAATCAAATCTTAGCCAAACCGGTTTGGTTTGGTTAGATCCGATTCCACCCCAACCGTTGGTTCGACTTGGAGTTGGAGCCGGTTATTTCGGGAAGTCGAATCAACGTTTCGATTTTTTTGGCGACTAAATACTGTTCCTAGGCCCACGTAGATCAAATGATGACGCCTCAGGGAAGCACCCCATCTCTCCCCTATAAATACTTGCCCGCTTCTCATTCTCTTTATTCTTCTCCGCGTTATCCAGGTACTTCCTCTCTCTTTCCCTCCACTTCTCTCTCTATGTTGTTGTTGTAACATAGATAGCGATATGTCGTCTGGTGGGAGGTTATCTCGTGAACAGAAAGGGAAAGAGGTCGCGACCGTATCTCGTCCCTCGAAAGACGCGAGCAAGGTTCCACTCGAGGAATTCGAACGGGTTCATCACGACGCGATGATGGACACCGGGAGCCTAGATCTGTCTCAAAGGATCCTAGTTTCCGAGTATGCGCGTTCATTCCAGTGAGAAGTAAGGGGAAACCAAGCCGAGCTGCAGGCTTGCGAGAGAGACGGTTCTGGTGGTGCGAGAGACGGGGTCCTTCCCGCCGACTATATGCCGACGTGCTACTATCTTGGAGAGATCTTTGAGGAACTGCCGGCAATAGCTCCCGAGTTCATGCGCTCTCCAGATGTGAGTGATCAGGCTTGGGAGAACGTCATGAAGACGCAGTCAACTCCTAACAGCGTGAAGAGGCTCCTGAGGGAACGTCATGGATTAGGGGTGACCTTCTTGATTCCCTCGGCAAGCCAAAGGCCTTGGTCACCGCCAGTTGGGTATCAATGTGTCTACGAATCTTATTTTCGTGACGATACAAAGCTTTGGTTCCCAATTCCTCGACTAGTCACGGCATATGCGAGGCGCCGAGACGCAGCGATAAGTCAGTTTTTGAATGGTTCATGGCGTATTGTAGTTGCTTTGATGGTTATGGCTGCCGAGATCGATGTCTCGCTGAGCGTTCGTACCTTCGAAGAGTTGACGTCCGTCAGTTTGTTGGATGACGGCCTTCTATCGATAAAAATGCGACCAAGCTGCAACGTGATAGGGGGGAATCCTAATAAGACGCTCGATTAGCAGAGGTCTTATTTCTTCATTAAATGCGATGGTTCTGCCGTCGAGGATCCTCCAGATGATGACTACCGTGTCTTATGGAACACTTTGCTTGGTAGAACACCTTCGTTAACTCGTATTATTTCTTTGTATACTAACCGCCTTTTATTTTTGTTGTCTTTTTTCTTTGCAGCTGACCATCCGACTTCTCGCGAATATCCGGAAGAATTTCTTGCGGGCGCTCGTGCTGTCACGAGACTCGCTCAAGAGCACTGGGGGAATATTTCTTGGGAAAGGGTTCGCTGTTCGATCGATCGTATTTCCAGGAGTAAGCCCATTCTTTTTCATGTTCCATTGTGGACTTTTACTCTCTCCTTGGTGAATGAGTCTTTTTTCTTCATATATCCTTTGCAAGAGATTGGGATTCGAGTTACCTTCCATCGGCTAACAAGACCAAGAGACTATCTCGCTGTTCACCATTGAAGAGCAAAAGAAGATCAACGCAGCAAGGAAGATGAGGGGCCTTCCGGATCTGGGTGCTATGATGGCAGCAGAGCTTGGCTTGTCAAATGCTGAGCCGTCGGTGCCTTCTAATGAGTTAGTGGCTGATGACACGACCCTCGCGAGTTTTGACCATCGCGAATCCTCGCTTGGTGTTGTTGTTGTTGCTCCTAAGAAGAAGAGCAAGAGAGGTCTCGTGATGAGCCGCCTGTCAATGACGATCTCGAGACTCTTCCAGAGGAAGGTGATCGTTCGGAGGCTGCGGAGCCGTCGACGAAGAAGAGAAAGAAGAAGAAGCAACTATCTTGGAGGATAACGTCACAGATCAAGGTACCGAAGTTTCCCCGCCCCTCTGCTCCATCTGACCCGACTGACGGGCCCTCTCTTAACTTGGCCCTAGCGGATGAACCTCAGAATGTCTCGCATGAGGTTCCGCTTCAGAAGAAAAGGTCGAAGCAATATGCTGAGCAGGGGACGACCAAGCGCCAGGTTCCCCCCGTTGCTGTTTCATCGAACCCTGGGGCGTCGGTCCCCGGTTCATCGACTGGCGGTATTCCGGTCATTAGGGAGACTTTGAGAGTCGAGTTTCCTGACCGTGTTTTGTTCGAGTATGACGGGCCAACTCCTCTCATCTACGCTCCACACAGATGCGCGGAACTGGTTAGTCATATCAAGTGCGGCCCAAAGCCCTTTCTGCCAGTTGCTGACCTGATCTTTAAAGACGAGTATGTTGACGCTGCTCGCACCAAGTTGTTGGTAAGACTCTCCTTCGGCTCTTTCGCTTCTTCTCTTACACACTTATTTTGTCTCTTAAGTGCTTACGAACTTCGTCGTCGAGAAATATGACTCTGCGCTGAAAGAAGCTGAAGAGACAGTGGTGAGCAAGAGCAGACTTCTCCGTCGAAAGAAGGCAGAATGGCAAGGGGAGTTCGAGAGATGGCCGAGAAGCGAGACCGCGCGGTTGCTCGGAGGAAGCTCTGAAGAAAGAGCCGACGCAATTGAAGAGGAGCTTTCCGTTGCTCGTTCTACTATCGAGGCTGGAGCTGCGGAAGGCCAATCTTATGGAGGAGATAGGAGTCAAGGCCGCGGAGCATAAGAAAGAACTGGACCGCCTTAGGGACTCACGTGTTTACGAGGTTACTAAGGAGAGGGTGAGGGTCGAGACCGAGATGATTGCAAAATCCAACAAGCATTTCGGGAATCTGCGCGAGTGGTGGACCCGCTGTGGACCTTTCGATACGGCGCGGTTGCTTCAAAGTCAAGCGTTCGGGACTAAGAGCTGCCTCTAGGCTTTAAAGGCTAGTGGCCGCGACATTCCTCAAGAGACTATTGACATGTTCGCAGCTAGAGAGAAACAGTTCGAAGAGGAAGACTTGAAGCTTGATCCCGGCGAGATCCCGGAGACTGATTTGGTCCTTTCTCCACTTCGCCTCGACTCTCAGTTCGTCGACATGCGAGCTTTGTGGGTCTCGATCCGCATGGGTCTAACATACGCTGATCGATCCGAGGACTGCTAGGGTTCTCCAAAGTCCCGCTGATCATCCTGGAACCTCGACTGCTCCCTCTCGTTCCGTGGGAGATGATTCGTCAAAGACTGACGCGCCGGGTCTTGACTCGCGAGCCGTTGACGAGGGAATAAAATATGTTGGGAACCAGGATGGGAGAAATGTTCTTGAGATCTCCGATTCCTCCGTTTCTGATTCGGAGGATGGTCAGGGTCGAGAATCGGACAAAGCCGATGCTGGCGAGGAGGTCGACGAGGGGCAGAGTGGAGAGATAATCGGAGATCAAGCAAACCCCTCCGAGAATCAGTTTGAGGTTCGTGGGGGAGAGTCGATCGCTCGTGTTGAGAGCGTCGACGCGGATCAACCCGTGCGCACCACCCTTCCTGAACCATCTCTCGATAGTGATGCCGTAGTGCAGGAGCAGGCTAGAGACCCCGAGGAATGAATCTGTTGTTCTTTTTAGTTTGAAAGAACCTTGCTCTTCTTTATGTATTATGACTTGATCCAGCGTGGTCTTTCATTTGTTAAGACTCTATCTATTTCTTCTTGTTTACGAATTCTGCTTTATTTATATTGCATCTTGGGCGTTCGATAAATCCTGGAGTCGCGGTCCGAGAAGGTGTAGGTTTTACGCTGGTTTTTAGGAAACTCAGTAGATGTTTTGACCGCAAGCGATTATAGAGTATGTGATTCACGCCGTATCGAGACAGTGATATAGTCGTTTTTTTCGACGTTGGCTCGTACGGGCTGCGAATTTAACAACTCGTGGTCGGGGGTCGTGTGGTCGTTTATCAAGCTTCCTGGTTTGCTTGACGTCGTATGCCGATTTGATACGAGTCAAAAATAGGATAACTTTAAACCGTGAAAGATAATTTTTTAATGACAATGGTTCCCAACTCGACTTCAAAGTAATTTCTTAGTGTTCGGTCGGCCAAAACCTTACTTAGGAATTATGAAATGGATAGAAGTCATCATTTCGGACATATCAGTTAATACTGTGATATGACCGGATTCCCGCGAGTATGTGTCTGATCAGGACATACTTGGCTGTGGGGTGCGAGTGCCGGTACGTTTGTCTCGAGATGCCGGGGCTTCTAAGGGAAGTGTGTTTTTTTTGTGTTATGGCTGGACCCGTTAGGCTGCCTACGTACCTCCTTTGTAGAGGATCAAGCCATTCGTAGTTCTTTGTTTTCCGAGTAAAAGTGGCTGAGAGCGCATTTACTCAAGTTTTTTTTTTTTTTTTAGCAAGTGAACGTGACCGTTGGTCGTTCATCTGCTTTTGTGTGCTTTTAGTTGTGGAAGAGTCGGAGGTGCTTTGAGTTCCAGGCTCGTGGCACCGCTTCGCCGGTTGAAGTTTCGAGGTGGTAGACTCCAGGTTTCACGACCTCGATGATCTTGTAAGGTCCTTCCCAGTTGGCTCTGAGTTTTCCGGCCTTCCATTCCCTAGTGTTTTCGAACACCTTTCGGAGGACCAGATTTCCCAATTCGAGGGGGCGGGACTTAACCTTCTTGTTGTAGTAACTTTCGATCTGGTGCTGATAGTTTTGGATTCGAAGCAATGCTTGGTCGCTTTCTTCTTCTATATCATCCAGTGCGTCAAGGAGCATACCTTGGTTAAGTTCGATGCTCTGCGGCATTTTGGTACGGCGTAAACTCGTCACGTTTACCTCAGCAGGTGCCATTGCTTCGACTCCATAGGCCATCGGGAAGGGGTGGCTTTCGTTGCTCCGCGAGGTGTTGTTCTATGGGACCAGAGGACCCCATCCAGTTCGCGCGGTCCAGCAACCTTCTTCAAGTCGAGTCGTTTCTTGAGTCCGTCGATGATTGTCTTGTTAGTGGACTCAGCTTGACCGTTGCTCTGCGGGTTCTCGGTGTGGACATGTTGAGCCGAATTCTCCATCTGCCGCAGAACTCTTTGAAGTTGTGGGAGATAAATTGGGATCCGTTGTCTGTGACTATCTCATATGGGAGCCTGTGCCTGCATATGATGTTTTTCCAAATGAACTTCTGCACCTCCTTGTCAGTAATGCTGGCGTAGGCTTCTGCTTCCACCATTTAGTGAAGTAATATGTTAAGACTAGGATGAATCTCTTCTGTCGAGAGCTCGGCATTGGCCCGATGATATCCATTCCCCATCGCATGAAGGAGTATGGCGCCGTCAAGGTATGGAGCAATTCCGTCGGGCTGTGTATGGTTGAAGCGTGTCGCTGGCACTTGTCGCATTTCTTTACATAGGATTCGCAATATGCGTTCATTGTTGGCCAATAGAAACCGAGGCTTTTCACTTTTAGTGCGAGAGCTCGTCCTCCTGAATGATTGCCTGCTGCTCCTTCATATGTTTCGGCCATGACCAGCCTTGTTTCGTCTCCAAAGATACAACTAAGGAGTATTTTGTTGCAGTCCATCGATGGAGTGTTCCATCCATGACAACGTAATGCGCACTGCATCTTTTGAGTCGTCTTGCTTCCCATTTCTCTGTAGGTATATTCCGTTGGATAGGTAAGCGATGAATTCGTTCGCCAATCTTCGAGTTGACCTTCCGTCGTGCGGGGTTCCGCTTCGTCGATGTCCATGGCGTCGGTGATAGATGCTGCAATGGCAAGTTGTTCCGTCGTTGGGCTGATGCTTGGCTTTTCGATCCTATGTATTGGGATTGTCCTTTTCACATGATTGTGTAGCTTACTTCCAGGGCTGCGAGTGTGTCTGCACATACGTTCTCTCCGCGAGGGACTTTCGTTAGCTCGAAGAATTCGAAATCTTGTGTAAGATCTTTGACGAGGTTCAAGTAAGCATTCATTCTGTCGTTCCTGGCGTCGTAGTCTCCGAGAAATTGACTCATCACGAGTTGGTAGTCACAGTATGTTGACTCGTTTAGCTTTTACTGCTTTAGCGAGACGAAGGCATGCGATAAGAGACTCGTATTCGGCTTCGTTTGGATGCCGCAAATCAAAACTGAACGACTGTCAGATTAGTTCGCATGTCGGTGACTGGAGTTGTAAGCCTGCTCCTGAACCTTTGTTCGTAGATGAACCATCTACGTGCAGTATCCAGTTCAGACTTGGCAGCACGAGATCTTGTTCTAGCTCCGGCGTTAGCTCGATCCGGAAATCAGCAAGAACTTGCGACTTGGCTGTTGTGTGGTTCTGTACACGATGTCGTGTTCGCTAAGCTCAACTGCCCATTTTGTTAGCCTTCCTAATTGGTTAGTATTTTGCATTACCGTCCTAAGGGGCTGGTTGGAGAGTACCCGATCGTAGTGTGCATTGGAAAAGGTCTGAGTATTCTTCCCGAAGTGATGATAGCGAGGGCCATCTTTTCAAAGGTTGGTATCTCATTTCTGGTTCCGTCATTCGCTTGCTGATGTAGAAAATAGGTTTCTGTTCGCCACGGTCTTCTTGTATTAGGACGCTGCTAACGCCGAGGAGGTGACGGCAATGTATAGGGATAGAGTGTCCCCGACTTCGGGCTTCGACAGAACTGGAGGTGTCGTGAGGTAATGCTTGAGCTGATTGAAGGCTTCCTCACATTTTTCGTCCCAGACGAATCTCTTATTTCCTCGCAGGAGTTCATAGAACGGGAGGCACTTATCTGTGGATCTTGAGATGAACCTGTTTAGTGCCGCAATCCTTCCGGTTAAACGCTAACCTTGCAAGTGTTCTTCGGGCTAGGGAGATCGAGGATTGCCGTTATTTGTTTTGGGTTTGCTTCGATCCTCGCTGGGTGACAATGTAACCTAGGAACTCTCCAGACGTGATGCCGAAGGTGCATTTCGCCGGGTTGAGCTTCATCCCGTACTCGTTCAGCGTTTTGAAGCAGTCTCGTAAATGGTTGAGATGGTCCTTTGCGCGAAGTGATTTGACCAGCATATCATCGATGTAAACTTCCATAGTGTGTGCCAAGTTTGTCGGCAAACATTCTATTGACCAGACGCTGGTAAGTCGCTCCTGCGTTCTTTAGCCGAAAGGCATGACCTTGTAGCAATACGTCCCTCTGTCCGTTATGACCGTCGTTTTTTCGCGATCATCCGTATGCCTCATGATTTGATTGTATCCGGAAAAAGCGTCCATAAATGTTAGGAGCTCATTGCCGGCAGTCGACTCCACCAGACGTCGATATGCGGGAGAGGGTAACTGTCTTTTGGACAGGCTTTGTTCAAATCCGTGAAGTCAACACAAATGCGTCATTTCTCGTTTTTCTTTTTAACGACGACAGGGTTTACTAGCCACTCTGGGTACCTTACTTCGGCGATGAAACCTGCGTCGAGCAACCTGTCAACTTCCTCATTTACTGCTTTGGACCATTCGGGTCCGAGCTTCCGCCTCTTCTGTCGAATAGGCTTGAACTTCGGATCGACGTTTAATTCGTGAGATGTTATTGCGGGTCTATTCCCTTCATATCAGAAGTTACCCATGCAAAGGTTGAGGCATTCTCTTTGAGGAAAGAAATGATTAATGACTGCATATCGTCGAAGAGATAAGCGCCAATGCGCACGACCTTCGATGGGCCAGCTTCATCAATGGGAACCTCGTGGATTTCTCCTTCTGAGGGTAGATCTTATGTATTGGTTTGTGACCACGTTGACGAGAGAAGGTGATTGTTGTAGCTTGACCGCGGCGATAAGTAGCTCTCTCGCGGCCTGTTGGTCCCCGCAGATCGTCTGCGTTTGTTCCATCTTTCCCAGGAAACTTAACGCATTTGTGATAGGTGGAGGGATGGCTTCATGGAGTGTAACCAAGGCGTACCGAGGATTGCGTTGTAGGGCGCCTAGCCCGGATAAGAGAGAACTTAATAGTGCGGGTCACATCACCTGCGTAAACTGGGAGACGAATTGTCCTCATCATCTGTTCCGAGGAGCCA